>NC_091456.1:144232542-144589755 GCF_027789765.1 Dendropsophus ebraccatus
CCTTCCTACTTAGATGACCTGCCCTAGGCGGCAGTCCCCAACTGGGCAATGTTCCCTATGCTTACTAAGTGCAGGCCTGTCAGGTATGGAATGGTCAATAGTCTGTGTCAAAAAGCCAGCCAGGAATGAGTAAGCCAGAGGTGCAAAAACCAGAACAATCCAATCCAAGAAACAAGCTAGGGGTCAAACCAGAGAATAACACCGGGAACCAAATCAGAACCGAAGATTAAAGCCTACAAAAAGCCGGGGTCATACACACAGTAGTGCAGTACAGTATCAGGATCTGGGGAGGCAGTTAGAAGAGCAGGCAACAGACTCCTACCAGATGTCACACTGGTGCGCTGGCTGCCTGTGATGTTCTGGAGTCCCTGATAGGCTGCCAGGCTGGATGATGCCCTGTCAGTGATAATTGGATGCCCAGCTGTTGCTTGGGACAGCTGGGTATTGCTGACACTGGGATCCTGGCTCCTGCCTGCGTGGGGGGTTAAGCAGACGCTGCAGGAACATGGCTAGGTAAGTCCTTAACACTATCTATCTTAAAGTGACTCTGTACCCACAATCTGTCCCCCCCCCCCCAAACCGCTTGTACTTCGGATAGTGGCTTTTAATCCATGATCTTTTCTATGGTCCATTCGGGAGGTGATGCAGTTATTGTCCTTAAAAAACTTTTAAACTTGCAGCCCTGTGTCAAACTGGTGTGGCCTAGAGTGCATTAGGCTGGCACAACCTCTCTATCCCTCCTCCCTGCCTCTTCATAATTAGGATAGCTCCAGCCAGGTATTCTCCTATTCCTCACTGTCTGAACACTGCACAGGTGCCTTAACGATTCAGCCCATGTGCCGTGCTCACACAGGTGATGAATAGTAGTAAATCTGCCTGGAGCATTCCTAATGATGAAGAGGGTGGGGAGGAGTGACAGAGAGGTTGTGCTAGCCTATAGCACACACACTCTAGGCCACGGCAGTTTGACACAGGGCTGCAAGTTTAAAAGTTGTTTTTCAGGACAATAACTTCATCACCTGCCGAACGGACACCAGGACAGATCTTGGATTAAAAGCAGCAGTATCCGACGGTACAAGTGGTTTGGGGGGGACAGATTGTGGGTACAGAGTCGCTTTATATATTTTGTTAAACTTTATTTCAGTAAAGAAATAGACCTGCTGAAATCAAGTACTAAGTTACGACTACAAGTGGACAACCTATTTACTGGGACCTATTAGCAAACACAGAATTTCTAACAGGAATAAAAAAAAAGGAAACTGTGCAAAAAAACGGAATTCCTGAGTCTTGACTGAGGAAATAGCTACTTACATATGATTATGTGAATACATACAGTTGCTTAGTGAAAGAACTTGCAAGCAGGATAAATCTAATCTTTGTTCACAGACTGTCAGGCTTGTAATTCACTTTGAAAGAATGTTTGAAGTAACCAGGGGACGGGGACAGAATTTTAAAGAATTGTCTCTGTGGATGTGATCTGTGTGCCAATGCCTTCTTTCTTTATGAAGCAGTTAATTGTGAGTAATATTAAATATAGCCAATCCTGATTCATAAATCCTGATCCTATAAACTTAACGCAATATTTTACCATAAATTAAACTGTGCACAATGAATTCAGGAACATTTCCACTGATAGGCTATGCTCACACTGCGTATGAATCCGTCCGTAGATCGTACGCCGCCGTACATGTGCGGCTGAAACTACGGGCGTGGGAAAAATTGACATTCGGCCGGATGCGTACGAACCGCGAACATACGCCGTAGTACAGTTATGCTTCCCTAGCTTGTTTCGAAGCGAACTGAAACAGGTCATTTACTTGGAAATCTTCGCCCAGCCCCGGAAACATACGCAGTGTGAACATAGCCTAAGTATGTGAAATAATGGACTTAAAAAGGCTACGAATGGTTCCTTGGAAAGTCGCTAAATGTGTTATGTGCTTTCATTTATTTGCCAAGCCGACTCATCCCTCTGTGCACCGTGTCTAACAGGCAGTATAAAGCTACAACTCGAAATTAATGCAACATAAAAAATATTGTTAAAAACAACATAAGCAACAGCCAGGCAATTTCATAAACAGCAAAGTCTGACAGATGCCTTGCTGTTCTCAAAATTTGCAGTGAGATCAGAGGGATGTACCATTTAAAGAATACATTTTTCAGTAGTGGATTATAACAGGTCCGTTTCGAGCGGTAGCCCGGGGCCCAAAGCTCCTGGGGGAGCCCATGGCCACCCAAAAAACGTATACTTTCAGTGGTGTATTGTCTCCTCGCTACAGTTAGGTCATGATTTAAAAAAAAAAATCACAGTTTTTTACCGCAATTTTGCACAAATCAGGACATCATGACATTATCCTGTACTATGAACGCTAGTGCTGCCATAAATATTGTGTGGTTGGGGGTCCCGGGCCTGGTAAACAGCCCAGGCCTATGGTAAAGTTAATCCGCCCATGACATTTTTTTCAATACATGGTTGTCTCAATCCCATAATATAATCCTACTATAATTGAGATACATTGTGCCATTGGTTCATGTATTATTACACAAAAAATTGCATCATCGCAGTCACAACATAGACGTAAATGTTTCCCCCGTGGTGAAGCTATTTTGTATTTAAATGATCGTCTTACTATTCAGATTAATATCGGCTCCATATCACCTGTTTAGTAAGGGCAATGTGTGGCCTATAACGTCCATTTTATTGGCTGCACAAAAGATTCAAACAGCTAACGAACTAGTATTTGCTTGTTTGTCGGCTGCTCGTTGGCCCTTTTATGGGAATGCTCTTTTTTTTTTTTAGAACACGGCACATGTTCACATTTAGGAAAACACCGGCCGTTCTGTGACCAGGCCGGATCACAGAACGGCTGGTATTACTGATGATCATCACGGCCGGTACTTCAGTATCGGCTGGATGATCATTACTTCTGCTAAATTCAGATTTGAACTCACTGCTGCACACAATGGAGCATGCAGCCAAAGCTGCACGCTCCATTGTGTGAACTGAAATGTATTTTTTTGTGGCGCCGCTAGCGATCCCGGCTGGAGTGTATACTATGGGCAACATGTATCATCCGGCGTACGGATGATTTTCGGCGGAAAGTGACGATTTGCGTATTTTTTTATTCGCAAATCGGCCATAAAAAAATATTCGCATATCGGCACTTCACGCCGAGTATGCCGGGGGGGCGGGGAGGGGGTGTGGAGGGGGCGTTACGCGGGGCGCGGACTCAGGTGGCGTAGGTTTTTGGCTGTGCGCACCGATGCGCATGGGGTTTATGTAGAGGCGGTCCATCCTCAACATAAATCTCCATAGCGCCGGAGATGCGGGGACATTTATAAGTCCGGCGTAAAAAACGCCGGACTTCATAAATGTCCCCCTATGTGTATATACTCTGGCTGGGATTCCCTCAGCGGCACCACAATGTAAGGAATGTATTAATCACGGCCGTTTTGTAAATTACTACGAAACTTTCATAGTGTGAACATGGCCTTAGGGTGTGTTCACATGTACAGGATCTGCAGCAGATTTGATGGCGCAGATTTCAAGTCACAGATTCAAAGCAAATGAAATCTGGGTCATCAAATCTGCTGCAGATCTGTTGTGGATCCTGTATGTGTGAACCCACCCTAACACAATATTTAGCTCATATAAAAAGATATTTTCTCTGGTCTTGTTAATCCTTCTTATTCATTTATCCAGATTTTGTCCTTTTACTTAAAGAGTCACTGTCGTATTTTTTTTTTTTTTGCAGAAATCAATAGTCCAGGCGATTTTAAGAAACTTTGCAATTGGGTTTATTAGCCAAATCTGCCATTATCTGCATGTAAAAAGCCTTTTCCCAGGTCCCCCCCTCCTTCCTCTTTTTCATCCACTCTGAAAAATCTGAAAGTTGTGACTTGTTGCAGGAGTCGTACCCTGTCTGCTCTAGGGAGAGGGGAGGGGGGAGGAGGAAGGAGGGAGTTAGCCGGCAGCAGAAAGCAGATAACAGAGGATTACAGGCACGGAGCTGGGTGACAGCTGTAATCTGAGCTCAGACAGGTCACTGGTGACTGTCACAGGAGATATCCCGTGAGGGATTTGTAGATTAACTCTTTGTTGTCCTGTTTTGGTCTTTTCTTTAGCTCTCTCCATAGGAGAACAATGAAGACAGGGGGGAGAGCTTCAAACTGCTTTTTCATAATAAAAATGCATTTTTCGGATAATAAACCCAATTGCAAAGTTTCTTAAAATCGCCTGGACTATTGATGTCTGCAAAAAAAAAATTTCACGACAGTGACACTTTAATATTTACAAGGGTAAATGAGTTTTTTATGTAAATGGAATACGGTTGTGTTTACATGCTTTTTTTGTGGCTCAGGAATATCTGGAAATTCCTTATGTTGTTTGAGCCTTCTTTATGTTTTTAAACCTTTTTTTGAGTATAGATTCTTTAATATGGTCCCAAACCGCCTGCCTGCAGCAGATTATTTTTATTTTGGCTAGACTTCTCCTTTAGGCTATGTTCACACACTGTAAGAGACCGGCTTTTCCGTGACCCGGCCAGTTTATAAAAAGATCATCCGGGCCGGTACTGCAGTACCAGTTCTAATGCATGTGCATCCGTGCGCGCGCATCAGAACACCCTACTGCACACTATAGAGCAAGCGGCCGGAGCTGCCCGCTCCATAGAATGCACTGACAGGGTTTTCTGCCTCTGCTATTCAATGAATAGCAGCTGCAGAAAACAGACATGTCAGTTTTCTACGGCGCCACTAGGGATCCTGGCCGGAGTGTATACTATGTGTATACACTCCGGCCGGGATTCCCTCAGAAGGCAGCACTAGGTAAGTTTCCGTGGGAATCACGGCCGTTGTAACAACGGCCATGATTCCTGCGGAACTTAAGTTGTGTGACTCCATTTACCAACTTAGAAGTGCGTTTGACCACATGGTTCAGGGAAAATGTCCCCAGTGTCTTGAATGAAATGGGACAGTATTGTCAGAGTTTAAGGAAGTCGCCAAGCTACTGGTGGGTAATAAACGTCTGTCTTTTCCTTTGCACTATCTGCGCTATGTACTTAGAGTAAGTTCCTTAGTTTACAGTATTCTAATTTTAAACTCTTCCCATGAAAATAATCTTTCTTTTTCCAAGGCAAACAACGCACAAGCTCTCTAGATAGGTTTTAGTGTTCCACTCAGTCAATGCTCTTTACAAAACTGCTTTTCTTGACATTATCTGCAAGAGATATGCTCTCTTTGAAGACTCCTTTAAGGAAGGAAAAGTCTAGTTGCTAAAGCAAACAAAGGAACCATAAAGCATGTGTGCATTGGCGAGACTTGTTATTTTGGCACCCAGTATAAAATTAGAAAAATGTTCACCCAGCCTGTCAGTAATATTTGCTTTAGAACCAATCTGGGATCAAACATCAGTTCAGAAAATTAACTTTCTATGTTACAAGATGTATACTATACTACTAAAATGTTTAAGACTTCTCTTTCATCTGGAATTTGCCTCTGTCTGACATGTGATAGTCGGGACCATTCTCAGAAAATTGATTCTTGACCCCTCCTGCCCGCTATCGTCCTGTTTGTAACCTTTGCTTCTAAACTACTAAAATATCCAGTGCATATTTTTCAATTTGGGTATGTCCACACATAGGAGATACTTGTAGGATTTTACAAAATCTGCAACAAATTGTTCCTATTTACTGCAGATTTTTTTTAAAGAAAAATGTGTGGATAAAATTTTTTCATGCTTTTTGCTAGGGCTGTACATTTTCAATAACTGTTGGCTATAGGTGAGTTCAGCCAACAGTTCTCTCTTGCCCTCCCCACACACGGCTGTGTTCTCTATGGAAAGTGAAAGGGTAAGCCATAGCCAGACTGCTCTGGTGCTGGCTTATTCTTTCAAAGCAAAAAGTTTGATGTTTAAAAATTGGAAGGCCAACACCAGCAGAGTGATCTGACTTTAGTACAGTATATACACCATAGGCTGCAGATTTTTGTAGCAAATTTACTATGTGTGGACGCACCATTTGGTGGACACTTTAGGGTTCTATTACATCTGCCGAATCAGCCAGCTAACAATCCCATGTAATAGGAACAACAATCAGCCAAGGAGGGAGCAAATTCTCCCTCATTGGCTGATCGCTGTCTTTAAACATGTTCAGAAATCAGCTGTTGGCGTTGCGCCTCCTATTACACTGCTAATAATTTTACAGTAAGCACTGCACAGACATCGTTATTGATGTCTGTGCAGTCATGCTGACATTTCTTGAGCCACGTAATAGGCATGGTTAGCAAGTGCTGATCTAGCAGCTTTGTGCTTTCTTACATTGGGGGGGGTCAGGATGTGTAATACAGGTTTTAGGATCCTACAGTAACTATGCTGCAGCCCGAATGGGGTATAGTCAGGGCCGCTTTAACCAGAGGGCACATGGTGCACGTGCACCGGGCCCACTGGTTAAAGGGGCCCCCCCGAGCAGGCCGGCCGTTGCTATGTGCGACCAGTGCGGTCGCACAGGGCTCCGGCCACCAGCCTGTCAGGGGGGAGCGCCATGGATGGGTAATCTACTTACCCCTCCATGGCGCCCCCTGCAGGGCCCCCCCGTCCGCCGCTGCCCCCGTCCGCTCCTGCTGCGGCGCTTCAGCGCTGCAGCAGCAGCGACACTGACAGAGAGAGAGCCATTGGCTCCCTCCCTGTCAGTCACTCACTCTTGTGGCCGCACTTCCTGCAGTCACAAGAGGCCGCACTCTCCCTCTAGCGCCCGACGTCACTGGAGCGTCGGCGCGAGGGTAAGGGGAGTGCAGCCTCTTGTGACCGCAGGAAGTGCGGCCACAGGAGGGAAGAGAAGAGGAACGCGTGGACCCAGGTGAGTAAAAGTGTTTGTTTTTTTCAATGTTATATGGGAGGGGGAGCTATATACTATGGGGGAGCACAGGGGAGCTATATACTATGGGGGAGAACGGGGGCTATATACTATTGGGGAGCACAGGGGGCTATATACTATGGGGGAGAACGGGGGCTATATACTATGGGGGAGCACAGGGAGCTATATACTATGGGGGAGCACAGGGGAGCTATATACTATTGGGAAGCACAGGGGGCTATATACTATTGGGGAGCACAGGGGAGTTATATACTATGGGGGAGCACAGGGGAGCTATATACTTTGGGGGAGCACAGGGGGCTATATACTATGGGGGAGCACAGGGGGCTATATACTATGGGGGAGCACAGGGGGCTATATACTATGGGGGAGCACAGGGGAGCTATATACTATGGGGGAGCACAGGGGGCTATACACTATGGGGGAGAACGGGGGCTATATACTATTGGGGAGCACAGGGGGCTATATACTATGGGGGAGCACAGGGGGCTATATACTATGGGGGAGCACAGGGGAGCTATATACTATGGGGGAGCACCGGGGGCTATATACTATGAGGGAGCACAGGGGGGCTATATACTATGGGGGAGCACAGGGGGGCTATATACTATTGGGGAGCACAGGGGTCTATATACTATGGGGAGCACAGGGGACTATATACTATGGGGGAGCACAGGGAGCTATATACTACTGGGGAGCACAGGGGAGCTATATACTATTGGGGAGCACAGGGGGCTATATACTATGGGGGAGCACAGGGGGCTATATACTATGGGGGAGCACAGGGGAGCTATATACTATGGGGGAGCACCGGGGGCTATATACAATGGGGGAGCACAGGGGAGCTGTATACTTTGGGGGAGCACAGGGGGCTATATACTATGGGGGAGCACAGGGGAGCTATATACTATGGGGGAGCACAGGGGGCTATATACTATTGGGGAGCACAGGGGAGCTATATACTACTGGGGAGCACAGGGGGCTATATACTATGGGGGAGCACAGGGGGCTATATACTATGGGGGAGCACAGGGGGTTATATACTATTGGGGAGCACAGGTTAGCTATATACTATTGGGGAGCACAGGGGCTATATACTATTGGGGAGCACAGGGGAGCTATATACTATTGGGGAGCACAGGGGTCTATATACTATGGGGGAGAGCACAGGGGGCTATATATTATGGAGAGCACAGGGGGGCTATATACTATTGAGGGGGAGCACAGGGGGGCTATATACTATTGGGGGAGAGCACAGGGGGGCTATATACTATTGTGGGAGAGCACAGGGGGGCTATATACTATTGGGGGAGAGCACAGGGGGCTATATACTATTGTGGGAGAGCACAGGGGGGCTATATACTATTGTGGGAGAGCACAGGGGGGGCTATATACTATTGTGGGAGAGCATAGGGGGGCTATATACTATTGGGGGAGAGCACAGGGGGGCTATATACTATTGTGGGTGAGCACAGGGGGCTATATACTACTGGGGAGAGTGCACAGGGGGGCTATATACTAATGGGGGAGCGCACAGGAGGGCTGTATATAACTGGAGGAGCACATGAGGGTCTATATACTACAGGGACACCTTAAAACTATGGAGGCACAGAGGGGTGTAACTATGTAGGAGTACAGAGGGGTGTAACTACTGTATAGGGGTACAAGGGACCTAACTACTGTATGTGTTGGAGCCTAAAATATTTGTCTGGCAGATTCTGGAGAGAAGATTCACAGCCAGGAGAAGACTTCAAGGTGGCCCAGGCTGGATGGAGAGAAAAAGAAAAGGTGACAGACTCTGATCGGAGAAGACGCCCCTGGTGAGTCACTGGATGTAACTTCACTCTGTTATAGGATTGTACTGATAGGGGTCATGGTATGGCGGTATTATGTAATGGTATCATTGATGATAGCTTTCTGTTTTGTTTAGTGCAGTTTTTATGTAATATGTAATCACTGAATGGTGGAAATAGTGTTATAAGGTAACTACTGTATGTACTGGGGCTCCTGATACAGTGTGGGGGCAAATTCAGTACATTATACAATGTGCAGAAAGGTAAGGGGGGGCCCACTCTTGAGGGCTGTGCACTGGGCCCACCAATGTATTAAAACGGCCCTGGGGGCTATATACTATGGGGGAGAACGGGGGCTATATACTATGGGGGAGCACAGGGGGCTATATACTATGGGGGAGAACGGGGGCTATATACTATTGGGGAGCACAGGGGGCTATATACTATGGGGGAGAACGGGGGCTATATACTATGGGGGAGCACAGGGAGCTATATACTATGGGGGAGCACAGGGGAGCTATATACTATTGGGGAGCACAGGGGAGCTATATACTATTGGGAAGCACAGGGGGCTATATACTATTGGGGAGCACAGGGGAGTTATATACTATGGGGGAGCACAGGGGAGCTATATACTTTGGGGGAGCACAGGGGGCTATATACTATGGGGGAGCACAGGGGGCTATATACTATGGGGGAGCACAGGGGGCTATATACTATGGGGGAGCACAGGGGAGCTATATACTATGGGGGAGCACAGGGGGCTATACACTATGGGGGAGAACGGGGGCTATATACTATTGGGGAGCACAGGGGGCTATATACTATGGGGGAGCACAGGGGGGCTATATACTATGGGGGAGCACAGGGGAGCTATATACTATGGGGGAGCACCGGGGGCTATATACTATGAGGGAGCACAGGGGGGCTATATACTATGGGGGAGCACAGGGGGGCTATATACTATTGGGGAGCACAGGGGTCTATATACTATGGGGAGCACAGGGGACTATATACTATGGGGGAGCACAGGGAGCTATATACTACTGGGGAGCACAGGGGAGCTATATACTATTGGGGAGCACAGGGGGCTATATACTATGGGGGAGCACAGGGGGCTATATACTATGGGGGAGCACAGGGGAGCTATATACTATGGGGGAGCACCGGGGGCTATATACAATGGGGGAGCACAGGGGAGCTATATACTTTGGGGGAGCACAGGGGGCTATATACTATGGGGGAGCACAGGGGAGCTATATACTATGGGGGAGCACAGGGGGCTATATACTATTGGGGAGCACAGGGGAGCTATATACTACTGGGGAGCACAGGGGGCTATATACTATGGGGGAGCACAGGGGGCTATATACTATGGGGGAGCACAGGGGGTTATATACTATTGGGGAGCACAGGTTAGCTATATACTATTGGGGAGCACAGGGGCTATATACTATTGGGGAGCACAGGGGAGCTATATACTATTGGGGAGCACAGGGGTCTATATACTATGGGGGAGAGCACAGGGGGCTATATATTATGGAGAGCACAGGGGGGCTATATACTATTGAGGGGGAGCACAGGGGGGCTATATACTATTGGGGGAGAGCACAGGGGGGCTATATACTATTGTGGGAGAGCACAGGGGGGCTATATACTATTGGGGGAGAGCACAGGGGGCTATATACTATTGTGGGAGAGCACAGGGGGGCTATATACTATTGTGGGAGAGCACAGGGGGGCTATATACTATTGTGGGAGAGCATAGGGGGGCTATATACTATTGGGGGAGAGCACAGGGGGGCTATATACTATTGTGGGTGAGCACAGGGGGCTATATACTACTGGGGAGAGTGCACAGGGGGGCTATATACTAATGGGGGAGCGCACAGGAGGGCTGTATATAACTGGAGGAGCACATGAGGGTCTATATACTACAGGGACACCTTAAAACTATGGAGGCACAGAGGGGTGTAACTATGTAGGAGTACAGAGGGGTGTAACTACTGTATAGGGGTACAAGGGACCTAACTACTGTATGTGTTGGAGCCTAAAATATTTGTCTGGCAGATTCTGGAGAGAAGATTCACAGCCAGGAGAAGACTTCAAGGTGGCCCAGGCTGGATGGAGAGAAAAAGAAAAGGTGACAGACTCTGATCGGAGAAGACGCCCCTGGTGAGTCACTGGATGTAACTTCACTCTGTTATAGGATTGTACTGATAGGGGTCATGGTATGGCGGTATTATGTAATGGTATCATTGATGATAGCTTTCTGTTTTGTTTAGTGCAGTTTTTATGTAATATGTAATCACTGAATGGTGGAAATAGTGTTATAAGGTAACTACTGTATGTACTGGGGCTCCTGATACAGTGTGGGGGCAAATTCAGTACATTATACAATGTGCAGAAAGGTAAGGGGGGGCCCACTCTTGAGGGCTGTGCACTGGGCCCACCAATGTATTAAAACGGCCCTGGGTATAGTTGCTGATTTTACTCTTATTACACTGGCCCCAGAGCCATGTTTCACGAGCTGGCACCTTGAAGAGATGATAGGGGACAATCAAGGTGATGAAGGAAGGCTTTGAAGCCCTTACTTGTTGGAAAGATAGTATTCTTGGACAGCTTCTCTCTAAACATGTTTAGCACAACTTTTATATAGTGTTTGTTCCTTATAATGTCTTTTAGTGGAGACTGTACTGCGTGAGGAGGGGTGTTCACCTACTTTTGGCAACTGGGTCTTGTATATTGCAGAAAGGTAATAATATAAATTTATGGAGATTGATTACTAAGAAGAACAAACAATGTCTCCATGTAGGTCTAACACATAACAGTGTCATTCTGGGCTGCAAAAGGCAACACTGTGTACTTAATAATAATAATAAGACTCATTTTTTTATGTACACGTATGAAACAAGAACAGAAAGTATGTCTCAAATAAAATCATAAATCTATGCACATCATGTCCAGTGTATTATTGGTATATTCTAACTCACAGACTGAGAGCATCTGGGGTGATGTAAAATGATATGTTGACTTTTAAGATGTTGCTGGATCTGATTCGAGGTTTGTTTGGCCTTTGAAGCATGTTCAACACTTTTGGCCGAAAGTTGTGAGATTGTCTTACATCTGTTCTAGAAACATGGATCAGACATGCTGTAGTTATCCCCTCTGCAGATGAAAATGTATTGATAATATTGAAATGTGGTTGATATTATTAAACTCAGGCTGCTGTATTTAGGGCTTCTTTACAATAGAAATTTAGGTCACATTATAGATTGGGCAACTATATATCAACCAAAAAAGGTAATAAAAGAGAGAATCTAGCAGTAGGTATGAATTGGTAAAGTCCCTTTACATGTTTCAAAGTAAAGTTGTTATTCATATAGTGAGTATACCTATGGTTATGAACACGGGTATGAAACGCCTGACCTCATAGAGATTATTTTATTGGTTGTCTTTTAAAGGTTAAGGTGCAAGTTTTTAACAATTTATTCCTATCGCTGGATTTCCTTTCTTCTACTAGATAAGTAATTTGCCTTATTCTGCGATGCACTCTATTGCAAAAAAGTACAGGAATCATTAAATACAGAAGGCAATACTGCTTTATAAAATACCTGCTTAGCTAAGATGGTGTAGTCAGCCAAACATATGGAAAAGGCCATCAAAGGGCTCTAGATCACGTGTGGCCAGAGCTAGGTAAAGTGTCAGATATATATAGTATTTATGAGAGCAGTCACCAGGATATTTATTAATATCAAAAAGTTTAGTTTTATTTCTTATGATTTTCATAGGTTATAAGTAGAGATTAGCAAACTTTCCTTAAACGAACCACACTAAAAAACTGCTAAATAATTGTATGTATTTAGCCATTTTAGTATGGTTCAGTATGTTTGCTCAACAATACTTACCTGTCTGAGCTCCCCTGGTGTTCTCCTTCTCCAATCTCCCATGTTCCCCACCAGCCTGCTAAGCTAATCACTGGCAGAGACGGGACAGTGCCATGGCCAGTAGCGAGACGATAGTGACAGCCCACTCAGCCAATCACTGGCTGTAGTGCTATTCCGTATCACTCAGTCAGGGATTGGCTGAGCAGGTTGTCACTCTCATTTCGGGAGTGACAGCCTGCTCAGCCAATAACTGACTGAGACAGCGCCGAGGCCATTGACTGGCCAAGTGAGCTGTTACTCTTGTCTAAGGAGTGAAGGCCACTCAGCCAATCATTGACTGACTATGACAGGACAGTGCTGTGGCCAGTGGCTGAGCAGGCTGTCAGGCTTGTCTCTAGATCGACAGCCTGTTTAGCCAATCACTGGATACGGCTGAGTGGGCTGAAGGCAGCTGGATACACTGGTTGAATGGGCTGGAGGTAGCTGGATACACCAGAGACCAGTAGAAGGACACCAGGGGACAGCGGACTGGTGAGCATACCCTTTTTTATTTTTATGAACTTGGTGCTGAACTGAAACTTTTAGCAGAGTTTGTAACAAATCTCAGCTCGTAAGATTCAGTATGCTCACCTCCTGATGTGTAATTGTGTTTTTATTATTCCTTTTGCATGATTTCACTTTGTAGGTTAAAAGTCCAATGGTTTTATTAGCGCAGCTAAGTTATTATAATATAAAATGTATTTTGCTGGGATATTACCAAGCATAAACATAGAGTGGTTGGGCACATGTGCCAAGTGTGTTATTGGTTTATTATGTGTTTCTGTTGTGTCTAGTGTATTAGGTTAACTCCATTTACTTGATATTTAGTGATAATATCTGCTTGCTTCATGGTAATTACAAATTGATGCAACATGATTTCCTGGGAAAACATTCATGCTCTGGTGCAGCGCTAAATAAGGATCTGTACAAAATCTAACGTAATACATTTCTTATGCTGAAGTAAATCAATGTGTACTGTAACCAGTGACCAGTCAACTATGTAAGAGCTTAGGGAAATTGGTCCCATAGGATATAGCACGTTCATGCTACATATGTCATCTGCCAAATTCAATAAGATATGTGGTCATTTATACCGACCAGATGACTGGTAAGGCCAATTTTGTCATCACTTGTGTCAGTGTAGTTAGTTTGCCATAAAATTAATATGTTCAATGGTTGATCTGATGGTTTGCAGTGCTCTACACCATGCCATTTATGTATTGCATCTGTTGCTACTGAACTACAATGGATATGTAATTTGCACCAAAGGATGCAAAAAGCAACTAGTAAATGCAAATGCAGTCATTTTGTATACTCCTTATATGAAGATATTAGGAAATAATCTGTATGCAGTTATTCCCATCTTGGTATGTTATCCCCATCCACAAGATAAGGGGTGACATGCTGATTGGTGGGAGCTTGATTGCTGGGATCCCCACTGATTATGAGAATAGGAACTAAATTGTCACTGGAAAGAATAGAGTGCACCGCTTGCGCAGACAGGGCTTCTGTGCATTGCCAAGATCAGTGCTTGACGTTGCTCGGAGGCCCTAACAATGAAGGGAGTGCTGGCTGTTTATTCTAGGGGATATTTTGCCTGTATTTTACCGATCAGCTGGGGTCCTACTGGTCAGACGAACACAGATCATGGTGAGATGTGAATAGGGGCATAAGCCTAATATGGATGCACTTTTTCTTCTGTATTATGGCTGCAGGTCCTGGTCTGACTGCTGGTTTTATGACTCAACCTAATGCTGTGTTTACACGGAACGATTATGGTTCGAATTTGCACGATAACGATCGAATTCGAATGATAATTGTACATGTAAACGCAGCGAATGATCAAACGACGAGCGAGAAATCATTCATTTTGATCTTACAACATGTTCTTAAATCGTCGTTCGCAAAAAATTCACAGATCGTTTTGTGTAAACAGTCGTTCACCAATGTAACCTATGTGCAAGATAGGTTTAAACGATTGCAAAACGATCTTTCCGTATGATATATCGTTCCGTCTAAATGCTGATCGTTATAAAAAAAAAATTGGTACTTCGAAATCGTTAATTGTATGATCGGGCGAATTATCGCTCCGTCTAAACGCAGCATAACTATTGTCAATTTGGGTCAGCAGACCTATGGTCAGGCCAGGACTTGCATCCCTGTTACTCTGTATTGGCACCATACTGACAGCAAAGAAGGGAAGAACAGCTTGGCTGTAGTCAATGTATGCAAACTATGGGGGAGATTTATCAAACATGGTGTAAAGTGAAACTGGCCCAGTTGCCCCTAGCAACCAATCAGATTCCACCTTTCATTCTTCACAGACTCTTTGGAAAATGAAAAGTGGAATCTGATTGGTTGCTAGGGGCAACTGAGCCAGTTTCACTTTACACCATGTTTGATGAATCTCCCCATATAATTCCAGCATGTGTCATTAGGGCCTGGCAACCTATTTAAAGTGAAGATTTGACCAAATCTTTTTCTCCTTCCGTGACATCTTGACCACTACCTTAGTGAAGATCACTGGCGTATGTCACAAAAAAAGTGCAGATACAGCCTTTTTCTGTGGCATATGCCTGCCGTATCCCCTGCTCACCTGATGGGTGTGGCCTCCTCCTGCGCCTAATTTATGTTGGTTCACGCCGGCAAAGACTGTCGTAGGCCAGACAAAAATGTACACCTGCTTTAGAGTAGGTGTAGATTTTGCACAATGCCTGCGCTTAGTGCATACTCATACTTGATAAATGTCCCCCTAAGACCTTATTCACACGTTCCATATATACAGGTCAGAAAAATACACAGAACGTGGGCATAAAGCCTTATTCTTAAGAAACCTATACTTACCTTTCCAGCTCCTCTGCTACCATTCTGACAGAGCCTGGCTCCAACAGGGCAGCACTTCTGGAATCAGGCTGGCATGTACAATTGCTGTTAACCACTCAGTAGCGACAGTGGTGTCCCAGCCACTGATTAACTGACCAGGCAATTATATGTAATGCTGGAAATGCAGAGAAACCGGGACTCAATCAGAAAGGAGGATGCATTTATGTTTTTAATTTTTTACCAACTGCCTGTGCCAAAGGTGTAACTTTGCACTTTGCTGTGCACTGCATTGCAAAATCTGCCATAGATGTAGCACTGGCCTCCTCATATGGGGAAGAGAGACTTTATGGGTCCCCTCAAGCTACTGGGTCCAGGTGCAACTGCAACCTATAGGTACACCCCCGACAATTTAACATAAAAATGACTCCCCAGGACGCCTTTTGAAAGTTATACTGACAAAACCACAACACAAGAATCTCCATGTGTATTAAACCAGAATTACCTAAATAAAGCTAAAATCAATTAGACGCAATGGTAAACAATTCTGGATGCTCAATAGCTCTCCTGCACTGATCTGATCTATTATAACACGCTATGTACTCCACTTGACACATCAAATGCCCATAAAAGCATTATATAAATATCAAATAGCCCACTAGTGATTACTGTAGAATGGACCATTCACTTTTCCTGCTCCAAGCAATTCAGAAATGAAGTGAAATCCCCATAAAACTTGACTTTACAATATACTGCAATGCCATACATGTCACTGTGCCCACACTGATGCTCAATTACGGGCAGGACATGCACCATTGCTTGTATAATTTATACAGTATTTCTTCCTTCCCCTATGTAAGTGGCCTATAAAAGCCACATCATTGTTTATCTCATGCGCTAATTGGATAAACATGATTTATATTGTGAAAAGATCAAGTAAAATTGATCCAATGACATCACACTCTGTTAATACCATATTGTAAATTAAAATGACCTTGATTTCCTGCCAACATGCTGTAACAATATACAGATGTGTGGACTGAAGAAAAAAAAAATCAAAAGCAGTAAATATCCTGCGTTGGTAATGGAGGAGAAATAAAGAGAAAAGCACATTAGGGTCTTTTAGTCTCAAACAAAATATGGGAACTTTTTCTTGGAACTAATCAAAACGCAACTAAATCAAACAAACTTTCCATGATGTGGATGAACGGAGCAGCTCTGGAGGAAACTTCTGTTCGGAATCTACAAATCTCTTCTGCTTTGGTTTTAAATAGGGTCAAGACCACTATATGTCATTATCAACTTCACTTTACAGCCTTCACTCCTCTCGCCTATACCCTTTTACCCCTTTTACCTCCTTCCATTGAGTTTATCTCTAGATCAATGGTGGAATTCCTGTAGTCCAAAGTCAATATACATATTTTTTACTAGCTACTGTTTTTATTTATGGCATTAACTTTTGCTAAGTTATATGACAGGACAGATTTTCCTCATTTTTTGGACTGTCACTGGGGAAACTAGCGTTGTAGTGGGGAGAGGAATGTGCAGTCTTGTAAATTTCTCTTGTTATAGCGGGTGGGAAATGCTGAGTAAATCAAAGTCATTTGAAGATGTCTCTAGAGGCAGAATGGGAGGACAAAACATGCTTTATAGGCACATAGTTAACTTTTTACAGGGATTGAAATGAAAAATTATTTTTTAATAAATTAAGCATGTAAAATAGTGGTATAGCCCAATGGGACTTTTTTTATTTTATTTTAATTTTGATACATTTCTAGAATTTTAATTTTTAGTATACATAGGGGACCATTTTTTAAGGAGTCTAGTGTGGCTCTTCTAATGGTGTATATTTTGTTCCAATATCTTGTGACTGATTTATTAACATGTAGTACTGCCATAGTGAATGTAAGTAAAAATTTTCATGAAAAGACGCAAAAATTGCGCAAGCATATTCATCTGGTACTGACCATACATTAGCCTGCACCTGTTTGTGCGACTTTCTAAAAAGTCGCAAATGATAAATTGGGTGCTAATCTCGGATTATTGGAACTTTTGGGTGAATACTCAAAACAGGCAGATTAAAAAAAGTCTTATCTAAAAAATATCCGCCCATTGAATACTGGTTCATAAATAGAACTTAGACCAAAAATGAGTGAAAAATCCTATTATTCACCTAAAAATAGGCACAAAAGCATTAATAATTTTTCCCCCTAGTGTTTTTCAAGTCTTAAGCTATATTCACACAGCGTGAAAGTATGGCTGTTGTTGCCATCTGCAACAACGGCCGTACTTTTTATGCCTAGGCATGCTGCATATGCTTCTATCGGATCCCAGCCGGAGTGTATACACATAGTATACGCTCTGGCCGGGATCCCAAGCCTTGCCGCAAAGAACTGACTTGTCAGTTTTCTGCGGCCGCTAATCATTGAATAGCGGCCGTAGAAAACCATGTCAGTGCACACTGTGGAGCGAGCGGCTCCGGCCGCAAGCTTCACAGAGTGCTATGGGGAGTTTTGATGTGGGCGTGCGCTGATGCGCCCGCATCAGAACCCTACAGCCATAGAGATCATCCGGCCGGTAATGCAGTACCAGCTGGGATGATCTTTTCAGAGACTGGCCGCTCTGTGACCCGGCCAGGTCACGCAACGGCCGGTCTCATACGCCATGTGAACATGGCCTAATAGTGAAGCATATGGTAAATGCGTGAGAAACAACACGATACTTGAATGACCTGATTACCAACTAAAATACCACAAATCAAATCACTGTATGTAGGCTTTGCAATATTTTGCTATAAAAGCTTTGATGCATCTGTGATCCTGGCCAGCTATACCCACCACACTCTGATGAGTATTGTTATCTCAGTCATGATTGTCTGACATGGTAATACGCTTTTAAGCATTTGGGGGTGGGGCAAGGGGAGTTAATCAAGCTGTGCGTCTGGCACAGATGGCAATTAGTCACCAAATATTTGCTTAAATATTTAGCCACTTTTTGCTGTCCGCATTGCTCACACCAAGCAGGTGCGGAGGGTGTGGGGTGCTTGGCATGGCTGTATGTAAAGGAAATGTGTCACAATTGTAACAGATGTAGTTAAAGTTAAACTCCAAGCAACTGTAAAAAAAATCAGGGAGGGCAGGGGGTGGCGAGAACATAATTATAATAATGATGCTATACGTACCCGTCCCAGTGCCCTGCAGTGCAGCCCCACCACCCACGGTTACTCGCTGGTTTCCTGTATTTCCTATTGCTGTGGAGCCACGACCGAGCTACGAAATGCCTGCTCAGCCAATCAGTGACACCTCTGCTGTCACTGACTGGCTGAGCGGGTAGTTCCTGACAGGTTGTGATAAAACAGGAACCCGCAGGGGCACGGGTATCACTTCATTATTATGTTCCCACCACCCCCTGCCCTTCCTGTTTTTTTTACATTTGCCTGGAGTTCTACTTTAACTACAACTGTTATAATTGTGGCACATTCCCTTTACATTTGCCCAAAGTACCCCTTTACTTAGCTTGGTGCTGCTGCAGATTTAATTGAGGGGGTCACAGGCAGCACTGAGATATATGTAGAGGCACATGCCCATGAACTAGCAAGGGAGATCATTTTCCTGTGGATAGGCTATCAATTTTTCCCCCCTAGATTACCCCTTTAAGACCAGCATATGAGCCATTTGTCTTGATAAATCCCGTTGGCCACCTGGTGGTGAACAAGCTAGGTCCCATGGGTTTGTGAGACCTATAAAGGTTTTACTCCACATATCTATGATGAGAGCCCGCTGCTAAGAAGACATCATTCATGTTCTTTTTTCACTACTGCATCATTTATTCATGGGTGGGAATTTCAGGTTTTTGATGTTTAGGGAAATTCAGCTTTTTAAGATTAACTTAAAGCTAGACATACAAGTTTGGGCTCAGATTCAACTTGATATGCCAAATGACCAGCTGTCATATAAATAGTTCTTTAACTTTTAATTTCATAACTTTTATGAATAAACAGTTGGAGGATTTATACATAGATAGATTCATGGTTTACAGTCTGACACATAAACAAAACTTTCACTGGGTCTACCAAGTAAAAAATGTTCAGCTGCTTTTTATACGAATGTATAATGTTATTCATATATGACAGTATTCCGTGCTTGGCTTCTACTAAGAGATGCTGGTACTTACATATAGACTCATTGACAACGGCATTGGGAAAAGTTGTTGATATACAGTACATCTCATGGACAATAACATAATACCCCATGGTGGCCATGTCATGATTGTCTCTCAGATATTGTCCTCTCCTCTACCTGGCAGAATTCAACAAGGGTAAATGTGATGACTTAAATGCCACTTAATTAGCCATTTTTTGGTCTCAAGCATGTAGTAAGACTGGATGGACCATGGACAGGCATCTGACAGAGGATCACATAATGGTGGATCACACATGGTTGATACAAGAGGTAAGTATCAGATGGCATGTTTGGTATCTCAGCAACAATGTACCAAGGTGGGCCTACTGACCCAGCTGTACAACAGTAGGCAAGTAAGACAAATTTCCACAATACCTTGTTACCTCCTGACAACTCTGCTATAACAAACACCTTGCATGGAAAACATCATTTGGAAGTTTGTCTGACCAGTCCCTTCTCTTACTTAACCACATGGATGGCCGGGCGAACATCAGGCACAAACAGCATGAAGCCATATCCCATATTTGCACTGTTGAGATCCAACAAGCTCCTGGCCTGGGGAGCGTGGCATGCCCAGGGACCATTGGTCAGCATTAAATATTTCTTGAAAGGTGAACTCTATAGGGCCCTGTTCATCTGCACTTATATCTTTAGAAGGTCTTCCCCGACCATAGTGCCATCTTTTAACAGGATAAGATTCTGTGTCATTGGATCACTTGGAAGTGGTTGTAGGAACATAGCAATGAATTCTTTACAATGCCTTGGCCTCAAACCCTCCTTACTATAACCCAATTGAACATGTATTTGATATGCTGGAACGTATCCGCTGATGGAGGAGCTGCTGCAGCAGCAGGTATGGGTCAAGTGGGCTAGGAAAGATGTTCATCATATTGTGGAATCTGTTCCCCAGTGTCTGCAAACAATAACTATCAAAAAAGGTGGATCAAACCATTATTGACTAGGTATTCCAAATGCAGGGAAGGCCCAGGGTAATGAGGTTTCCTTGGTTTATTATTAAGTATATGTGGGCTGTAGTACAGTGGGATGGCTTTGCTTATTTAACATATCTTTTAGCAAAATAAAGGCTTCCTTTACACAAATCTTTTGAGAATACTGCAATATGTAACCATATTTTATACTGTATTGGGATCAGTAGTGTCCTGTACAAACTTGCCAGTGCAGAGTTTGTACGACTCCTGTCATTCTTGGGGTGCAGTCACTGTGCCTGTACCACGTCTCACTTCCATACATCATTAGCTGATGATTCTGTATAGGTGTCATATGTATCATATACACATAAATAGACAACACCAGACATAGTATAAGATACCAATTATAGAGCTATCCAGATATACATCTTTGACCCTAGTGAAAGGATAAAGAGAATGATACAATTATATCATAAAGATTTATAATTATTTTATAATTATTATTTTTATTTATATTTATATTTATTAATATTTTTTCCAATATGTACTTTAGACATTATATTATATGTACAAATATTTTTAGACACCAATATTCAGCATTCCACTCTCATCATTCCACCACCATCTCATTCTCATGCCTCATGTTTATTTACCACTTCTTTATCACTTACAACATTATTTGTAATATTTGGGAACCTGAACCATTCACTTATTAAAATCCAGATTGATACCGTATTTTCCGGCTTATAAGGCGACTGGGCGTATAAGACGACCCCTGACTTTTAAGCAGATTGTCAGGGGTTCGCCTTTTACGCCGGAAAATGTTAACCCCTGCCTGACCGCAGCCCTGACCGCAGTCAGGCAGGGGTTAACTGCAGCTAAAAAAAACCCCCACAAACCTTTAACCTACGGCCTGTTCCCTGCCTCCGCCCGCCTCCCGTACCGTTCCCGGCGTAGGCAGTGTGATGTACACTACCTGCGTCGGGGACGGATATCGCCGAACCTCTCCCGGGCAGCTTCAGGGAAATAAGAAAGGCTTCAGGAACTTCTGGCACCTCTGTCATTCTCCTGAAGCTCTCCCGGCAGCCGAGCGTCTCAGAGCCTCTCCAATGAGACGCTCGGCTGCCTGGGAGAGGTTCGGCGATCTCCGTCCCCGGCTCAGGTAGTGTACGTCACACTGCCTGTGTCGGGAACGGTACGGGAGGCGCGCGGAGGCTGGGAACGGGCCCTAGGTGAGTTAAAGGTTTGTTTTTTCTATAGTGGGGATGGGGCAATTTTTGAGCTCCCCCACCATATGGGGTGACCATACCCAGCGTATAAGACGACCACTGACTTTAACCCGATTTTTCAGGGTTAAAAAGTCGCCTTATACGCCGGAAAATACGGTACTTATATCTACTCATTTTCACTACTAATACAATCCCAGATCAATATCCAGATTGATACTTGTATCTAGTCATCTCCACTACTATTGCAATTCCAGATTGATACCTGTACCAAAAATAGGCCCTGTAAACAATTAATTATAATTAAGACCTAGACACACACAGAAATATACGTATGCTTTTTTAAGACATCATTATACTGTATGTGCATCTATTATAGCTGAGTAACAACTAAGGATAACTGCTTTTTAATCGTAACTACAGTGTAATAACAAGAAAGATGTGTGGATCTGTTTATTACCTATATGTAGCATTTATTCTGTTGAGGATACAAATGGACTTAAATATAATTTAATATACCAGTATGCTAACCAATAACAATTACCATCTGTTATAATATATTGCAATACAGTTAACTATTGTCCACCTTCAACAAAACCAACAATTTATAAGAATTTAAAATATAGACAGATCTATACACTGCTAAGGATGCTGTTAAACCAAGTGTGAACATAGCCAGAGACAGAGCAACACACACTATCCTACTAAAATACCATTTAGGTATTGGAACAGGACATTTGAACTCTGAGCCTGGCCATGCTAGGCCCCTGCAGAAGCAGCAACTGATAAATTTCTATATTGGCTCTATATCAGACTCTTTTTATTATTTATTTTTTAATCTATTTGTTTTTATATGCTTTTTGATGTTTCATCTGGACTACATTTACCCTATTTGTGCATTTTCTTCATTTAATTTAATTTCATTGGTGATTCTTTTTGTACCTATCTACTATATTTTGACCAATATATTATGATGTTTGGGAAATAAATGATTTGCCTCATTCTGAAGAAAAAAATGTTTTTAAATCAACTGGTGTCAGAATGTTATACAGATCTATAAACTTTATACACTCACTTTAGGGGTGTAACATATCAAAATATTACCCCAGTTGGTCAATCTCAAAACCTTACTTCCAATTTGCTAACACACACTCAAATGCACTGCTCTCATTGGCTCGATTTCAATCCATGCTTTTACATATTCTGAGTTAATAAGCACTTTCTTATCTTATACTTCTGGGCTGGGTTCACACTATGTATATTTCAGTCAGTATTGTGGTCCTCATATTGCAACCAAAACCAGGAGTGGATTAAAAACACAGAAAGGATCTGTTCACACAATGTTGAAATTGAGTGGATTGCCGCCATTTAATGGCAAATATTTGCTGTTATTTTAAAACAACGTCTGTTGTATTGAGATAATGGCAGTTATTTACTGTTATATGGCGGCCATCCACTCAATTTCACCATTGTGTGACCAGAGCCTTTCTGTGTTTTTAATCCACTCCTGGTTTTGGTTGCAATATGAGGACCACAATACTGACTGAAATATACGTAGTGTGAACCCTGCATTAGATGGGTTATATACAGTAAATTTTTTTGCTAGGCCACAAACACACACACACACACGCACACACACACACGCACACACACACATACACACACACACACACACACACACACACACACACATATCAAGTCATCTTATTTGGCAGAACTCCACCATCATTGTCAGCATTCAATATGCTTATAAATATAACGAAATAAAAAACAATATTAAGTCCACAGCTCGTTCCATAAATTTAGGGAATTCCTTCATACTTCTTTTTAAAAATTTCAAAACTTCTAGTACTTATAGGTTGCTGCATGTCCTACAGGTCGTGGTGTTTTCTGTCCAGTCTGACACTGGAAATCCCCATAGAAAACCTCTCCTGCACTGGACAGTCCCTGACATGGACAGAGGGGGCAGCAGAGAGCACTTTGTTAGACTGGAAAGAACACACCACACCACAAATGCTTGAGATTTTTTAACTTTTGACTTCAGTTGATTTGAAAACATTTTTTCCTCTAGTGTACCACTTTAATACAGGTCAGATAATCATTTTAATGATGAATTAAAGGGAAATTGGTCCAAATAGAGACAAAAATGTAAAGTATGAAGCTAGCTTAACACCATCTTCTTCTTTTTCTTCTTCTTATGAAATTAGGGTTTAATTATCATGATATATAGTTTTTTTTCAAGTCCCTAAAATTGCATTCGGGGTAAAAAACCACAAAGTAAGACCTGTCAGAAGATATTTTCCAGACTAAAAGTTCAGTTTCTGTGGACAAAGAAAAGAGAAAAGGGGCTGTGGGAGTGAAAAATAAGACTTTTCATGTTCGGTGTGAGCGGTGATTCATTGATTGCCAGTACTTAGAACCTTCATATGTAATGTTTACTGCCAACTACCCATTTAAATGAGTGCAGAGAGTGGAACAAATGCATTGTATTCTGCCATATGTTGCACACATGTGACAATGTATATAGTACAGAACGAACTAAACTCAATCTGTAACCTCAGTATAAAAGAAAATTACAATAACAAATCCAACATGTTTCGAGTTTGTGAATTCTGTAGCTGTGTGAATGGGGAAAGTGAAAAGAACATTGAAAGTCAGTACTAACAACAGAAAACAGTACAATGAAACATTTGCTTTTATATGCAAAACCGCAGAAAGGTGGGATTCTTCAAAGTCATGTTTAACAACATGAAATGAGGAAGTTTATTCTACTTCAGGAGCAGTGAAATCCACAACTGTATACAGAGGAATGTTTTGACAGCTATCATGGGGTAAGAAAGGCCATTCAAGTGGATGCGAGGAGGAAAGCTATGTTGTTCTATTTGCTTAGGTACGTGACCCAACTAAGTATGATTTTTTGTATAGGTGCGGATCTCAAACATTGATTTTTTTCAAAAACTTCTTAGTCTATTAAAGGGACAACTTAGCTAGCCTGATATTCTGACATGTCAGTGTGATATATGTCAGGAAATTATTCCAGTGTAGGTTTACGTTTGGTGGTGAGTGTAGTCCCCAGTGTGTGCAGAGACAGGGTGGTATAGCAGTAGTCTAATGTGTGCAGTCTATATTGATAAATGGTCCTTTCATTTAGTGGGTCGGTGCCATGATAATTGATGTTTTTTGTGACTTATATAATATGCTTTAAAGAATACATTCAAAATGTGTGCCTTATCAAAAATGTGGCTATTCACAACTTTTAATATAAGTGTAACATATTCTATTGGGCAGGGCCGGACTGCCCATCTAGCAATATGGCAAATGCCAGATGAGCTATTGTGCTAAGTGGGCTAATTCATGAACACTTTATCGATTGCCTTTCCCCAGCACAGCACCCTTCCTGCATTTCACAACTTAGTAAGTCATTGGTTAAAGAAACTGTATAGTTCAGGCAGTACCATGCAGGAGTGGAGCCGGCCTGTATCCAGCCAGGCAAAGCTTAGTGGTGGACAAGAATCTTAGGTGCAGGCGTCCTTGGCATGTAACCATAAGAATTTTTTTTTTGTTTCTACCTGGCTGGTTTTCTATAAACAGTCAAATTTGCAGCAGTCTAGTAAGATGAGGGTAGGAAGGGCCCTGTATCTTGGTCCTGCGTAAAGGCATATACATTGCCCAGTGATATGCTTTCACATTTTGCAATAAGCCTATGGGGTGGGGATGGGGTGCATGCATAGTATGTTAGTGGCACATGCATGCTGCCTTAGAAAAAAAAATATTAACTGGGGTTTCCTGGCAAAAAAAGACTGTTGAGCTGTGCACAGGATAGTTCATCAGTCTCTCATCAGTAGAGTGCGGTAAGTCCAAGTCCAGCAAGTGCGGCTTCTACCATCAATTGCAGTGGTCCAGTGGATCCATTACCACCAGCTGTTACATATGTGTGGGATTTTTGTTGTGTATTCCAAAAAAGAATCTGTATATAATATAGGGTTAACATTGAGAGCTACAGAAGGGATTTTTCCTTATAATGTGCCACAATATTATCTGATTCCATCTGATCCTATCTATTTTTTTTTCCATTTCCACAGCTTAAAAATTATTAGAACCATGCCCTTTGATACGTAGACCCCAGAAGTCTCCAGTATTATGAGGACGAAGTACCAGATATCTTTAGGACACTCTTCATCATCTAAGTAATTGAAACCTGACAATTATTTTGAGGAAAAAAAAAGTACTTTGATGCTTTTGAAGGACCCAACCTTACTTGTTAGGCCTGATCCCCATATGGTTACATGTGGATTAAAGGAAATGAAACCATATTATGTTATAGTTCATGTGTAATAATAATGTCACTTAAAGAAACACTACATAGTAAATACAGAAAAGAAATAGTATTTTTTTTTATTCTGTAACCTCATTTTCTATAAGACAAAATTACAATAAGGAAATTTATACAATTCATTCGGAAAGTCTTCCGACCCTTTTTAACATAATAAAATGTAATAAAGGTAAAAGGGTCTGAAGACTTTCCAAATGCCTTGTAGTTAATTCCTCAATAGAAGTTCCAGAAGATCAGCGACTTTCCCCCTCCTCATTTAAGGGGAACCAATCAGCACAATTGTGCTGATATGGTACCCTGCTGTACAGTATAGCTTTTACTGGTATAGCTCTGCCTGTCAATCATTCCCACGCTGACAGAAAGCTGTGACTACTCACAGACGGCTCCCTGCCCAGATGACTAGTTGGAATAAAATTACGTTTTCCTTGCTGCAAAGCTACAGCGGCAGGCGCAGCTGGTAGCTTTGGCAGGCTGCACAGCAGAGCTATACTGTGCAGCAGGGAACTATATCAGCACAATCGTAATGATTGGTTCCCTTTAGGGTAGCTTTACACACAACGTATCTGCAGTGGATTTCTTGCTGCAAATTCGATTTGCTACTCACTGATTGGCTGACCACTAGGAGACGTCGGGAGCCCCCAAGCAAGCTGGAGCATGTAGCAGGTTATGTTTGCTCCTAGGCCGCGGAGGTTAATGGCGCTGAGTTTGATATAAGTTTGAGTATGTCTTTGAAGTGAACGGGCAAGTATCCGCAGCGGACTTCGCTGCGAACTCCCAGCAAGAAATCCGCTGCGGATAGGTTGTGTGTGAAGCTACCCTTAAGAGGTTTTCCAAAATCCCAATATTGGTGGCCTTTCCAAAAGATAGATCGTCAATATCAGTGCACCGTCTGCAGGATTTCTACATATGCAATTCCCCAGATTGCCAGGGTGGCAAAGCAACCAACCAACAGTGAAACCAAGCAGTCAAATATTCTAGTAGAATTTACATAAAATGGATGCTGTGTCCTTTTTAAAGGGAATCTGTCAGCTGTAATTCATGTTCCACACTACTGAAACTGTTAGCTGTTAGGCAAGGATAGTATTAATAATAATATTTATTTGTATAGCGCCAACAGATTCCGCAGGAGTCCAGGATGTGTCCAGGAGACACATGGTTCCTACCATATATCTAACTGTGCTTCCAGGATGTAGAGAAAGTCAAAGAGACTTTTCTAAGCCCCTGAATAGCTTCAATCTGGAATGTTCTCCCCCACTGTTTGATTGACACTTTGAAGCTGAATCCCCAGCAGGCACAGTTATGGAAGGAGGGAGTAAGAAGGTGGGGCAGCTTGCTGCACTTCAGGAGCTTCCTCGTGAAAGCCTCTTTTTGTACTATAAAGTAAAAGCCCCTTTCTGTGTTTTGAAAGCACAGATAGATCTATGAATGGTATGGTGTCCTCCTTGCCCTAACAGGTATCTAACAGTGTCAGCAGTTTGGAACATGAATTACAGCTGACAAATTCCCTTTAAATATTTATTTCATACCATTAAGCCAAGTTTTACAAGTAAATGGGAAATCATTTTTGCTATGTAAATTTTTACAGACTTGTCCAAAGTCCTGCCAATAGGCAAAGTCATAAAGTTGCATCTACGTCTCTTATGTGCCTCTGGCTAACAACATCGTAATTGAGCCATTGGGTCCCATAACAGCATACTGCACAGTAATATGACACACTAATACTGTGTGTTTGCAACAGTGTGAAACTAAGTATATACAAGTTACATATATTCATTTCCTGGCTGGAATTATTTTTTAATCCTGAAAAATGATCAAATGAAAACATTTCCAGTCTATACAATACGTAATGAGGAATCCCCTAGATTATAGCCTCAAATGTTAGGCTCATGTTTTACTTTGTCATAGATTATGAATAGGGAATGAGCTCAGAAATTTTAGTGAAAGACGAATTTTACTGTGTTTATTATTCCCAACCTATTGTAATGTTGCCAAAGCACGTCTTTATGGCTTTCCATCATCGAAAGAGCCTTTAAAAAAGCACATATTGTCCATATAAAGGGGAACAGAAAGCTTTTTTTGAAAAGCCTGTCTAATAAATGAGAATAGACATTTAGGTTCAAACCTATGATTTATTGGTCATGTAGTGTCTCCTCCCAATAGAACAGAAGCTCTTTGTTTCAATAAGTTAGTCACCTTTATTCAATTTCTTGATTTGCCAAGAGACTAAAGAATTATGAAAGCTCTTGCTCACTGAAGATTACATTGATACTAAATACAACGTTTTGCTAGGATATTGTATGAGCGGAATATCTACAGCCATTGTGCTGCCTGAAATAAATCAATTACTTTTCACTATTTAAAACCTCATTAAGCCGTCCTTGTTCCTCGACTCGTCTTTCATCAAATGTCGATCTACTATTTTACCCGCTGCCAATTTTTGTGAATACAACGGCAATCAACAAGTAGGCAGTGAGTCATGAAATCGAGAGAACCGTATTAAGAGGTGATTTTGTAGATTGTATATGTTTCAGTGGCAGAAGTGACCAGTGGGAACTGTACTTAATCCAGACATCTAACCGCCTACTATCAATCATTAATGGTGAGAACTACCATGATGTCATTAAAGACCACTGTGCAAGAGTGTGGATTCAGATGTGCTCCCACCCTACAACACAAAGACCCCTGTGTATCTAATACATGATTAAAACTCTATACATTTATATTTTAAAGAGATTTTTTGGAATTAGGAAAAGGGGGTCTTCTATTTTTTTTTTCTAGAAATTGCACCAAATGGACGTTTTAGGCCTTCCGGGCCTTGTTCTCAGTGATCAGGCAATAATGTACATATACATAATTATATCATCTATACATGATTAACTGCACAGCCAATGCCATGTATAATACGTCCTTATGCTTTAGATTTCCTTTGTGTTCTTTCCCGTCATAAATTCTGTTGTATTATTATGATTGTTACTACACCCTTATGCTTACTATCCTTACGTTCAGGGGTATTTCTAGGATCGTAAAACATCTGGGTAACGGGCATTGATTTGCCACAAGTGGTTTCCACTAACTGAATGGAAAAAAGTAAAACTGATTCCTGATATTTTCTAGACAATTTCAATTACATTTAATAATAATTCCTCTTTTTGTACAAGCAACATAAATCTTAAGCATAATACAGGACACAAAAAGAAAATGTACCATATGAACAACCCCCCTATAAACTACTAAAAGTATAAAAACATAACACATTAACACCCCCATGTCATGACCACATATTACTACCACCTAATGACTAATACCATCTGTATACAAAACCCTATCTAAAACCATTTCTACTTCCATACATTGATGACATTACAGCACAGTTACAGTACATCCAGTAACTCACAAGTGACATCTTCTCTGATTGATGTCTTCCTCTTTCATTGTCTTCCCCACTTAGCCCAGACAGTTAAGATAATGACCCTATTCCACGAGTCGTTTGGAGGAGCAAACGAGCGCTATTAGCGCTCGTTTGCTCCTCGTTCCCCGCTCGCTGCCGCCGCTATTCAGCGCGGCTGCAGCGAGCGGGTGAGTGCGGGAGGGGCGGCGGGGAGCTGCGGGGGGGCTGCCCGGGGGATCGCTGATCGTCCGGGCAGCCCATAGGATATAGCAGCGTCTGCTGCCGATGCTCCTATTCAACGGAGCGACGGCAGCAGATCGTTGCTATATCAGTCGCTTGTTTTTCAACTTGTTGAAAAACAAGCGACTGCAACGATCAGCCGACATGAACGATGTCGGCTGATCGTTGCACTCTATTCCACGGGACGAATATCGTTCGTAGCGGCCGATATCGGCCGAATATGAACGATATTGCTCCTTTAAACGACCCGTGGAATAGGGGCTTAACTTCTTCTGGTCACCACTCCACACAGAATCTGTCAGACACACATCTTAGGCTCTGCACTTCTATAACACCAACTACCCAAATCTATACAAGCTGCCCATCCATAGTGTCCCAAACAGTAATGATGCCCCCTTATGTAGCCCATGCAGTATTAGTTCACTTAACAGTACCCCTTAATACTGCCCCATACTGAAGTTACCCCACAGTAGTGCCTTACACAGAAGTTACCCATAATAGTTCCCCTACACAGTAGTCATCCCTAAAAGTGCACCCACACAGTAGTTACCTCATTATTTTCCACTATGCAGTAGGTGATCCTATAGTGGTGCCCCAAATAGTAGTTAATTACCCAACAGTGGCCCATATAGTAGGCAATCCCTCCCAATGCTGTCCTATATACTAGTTAATTCCCCCAATTGTGTCCCATATAGTAGTTAGCTCCCAGTAGCATCCATCCAGTTTTTAATTCCCCCCAAATAGTGCCCCAGATAGGGGTTGACTCCTCCCAGTACTGTCCCATATACTAGTTACTCCCCCCAATAGTGTGCTATATAAGAGTAAGGCCCCCGATAGTTCCCAATATAGTAGCTCATCAATATAGTAGCATCTTAAAGGCACCAGGGGCTAGCTGGCAAATTTTAGTTTGGGGGGCAAGCACACAGCAGTGGCCCATGAGTAGCGACCAATCATCAGGGTACATTCATATGTACCTAATCCACTCTGAATTTAATGTTGCCGATTTTAGGAATTTATAATTATGAAATCAGCAGCATTAAATCTGCAACGGATTAAGTAAGTGTAAAAAGACTCTTGTAGGGGTTCTCCAAGATTACAAAAAAGCACAGCTACTTTCTTGCAAAAACAGCTGAGCAGCAAAACCTACACCCAACATGAGAACAAGAGTAGTGCTGTTTCTGGAAGAAAGCTGCCATGTTTTTCAAAGCCTGGATAACCTCTTTAAAGAGAATCCATGAGGTCCATATGAGGTACAGAGGGGCAAATCCCAGCAGACAGGTGCAGGGGTGATAGAAGTGACTGGACATTTTGTGCTGCTGATCACCAACTGTAAGGCTTGATATCATCCATTACCAGCTGAAGTGTCATAGTGATGGAGCTGAGCAGCAGCAGCATCTCCCTGCCCGGCTTCTACCTGCTCTGACTGACATATAGGGGGATGCCACTGCCGTCATGACACTTCAGCTGGTTAGGAAAAGGGTAATTTTAAAACTTTACAAATGGTGACAAAAGGTTCTGTCATCTATATCTCCCTAACACCTGTCTGGTGGCATCTGCAGCAGTGTATCTGACAGATTCCCTCTAAAGGGATTATCCACGATTCAAAAAAACTGAATACTGATCCTGAATAAAAATCCACCATATAAACACAAATATTACCAATGATACCAGTATACACAGGGCACATAATATGCGACATGGAGAGAAAGGAGCGGCTGCACATCCCACCTATGGCTGATGCTAATGCCGCTGGGCCTTTTTTAAAAACCAATGCCAGGATGTCGGTATATAATTTGATCAAACCATATTGCCCCGTGTACCACGTGCAGGTCCCCTGGCCCACATGAGTCCCTACACTAACTCCACACTGTGTCGGTCAGCAACCTGCCAACCCCGCAAAGCGCGCACATGCAGGGAAGGGAGGCCATGGAATGGCCCTGCAACCCCAATGTCACAGAACCAAACCCAAAATGCCCCCCCCCCCCATGACAGGGCAAATAATACACCATGACCACTGTCACCTTCACGACACAGTGACTGGATATTACCACTGTACTGATACTGTATAAAATCCACTATAAAAAGACCAATATTCTCCCTAAGCCGTGACCATATAGAGGTAGCATTAGCCTACACAGGTTCTACAGATGTTATAAGTGATTATAGTGCAGCTACATCCAGTGATTTACAGGGGGCATGAATTGCAATTGATGTTTTTCTAATCATGGTTGTTAGTTTTTGCCTTTTCTTCTCCATCTGGCCCGGCTATCACAAAGTCTTCTCTAGTCAGCTGCATTTGATCTGTCAGACAAAAATTTTAGGCTCCTCATTCCAGCACCATGCTATTTTCTATACAAAGTCCTCATGTGTATTGCTTCACATAGTTACATATATATGCAGTTAGGCCCAGTTGGGCTCAGTTAGGCCCAGTTTGAGCCACCCAATAGTTGCCAGACCCCTTTATGTTCCCATATATTATTAAGCCCCCTCTGTACTTCCATATAGTAATAGGACTCTATGTGCTCTGCCCCCATACCTTTTATGCCCCCTATAGTAATAAGGTCCCTCTGTGTGAAATATAGCAGTTTGGCACTCTTTGTGCCCCATATAGGCCTCCTCCCTAACCCTACATAGTATTAGGTCCCCTCTGTACCTGCATATACTATAGATCCCTAGTTCCTCCATATAGTATAGACCTCTTCTGTGCTGCAGTTCCCATAGAGTACAATCCAGTAATGTGCAGCAATCCCCCTATTGTATCCCCACTGTGCAACAAAAGCCATACAGTGTAGCCCCCTCTTACTGTGCAGCAGCTCCATATAGTATAGCCCCCTCCCTGTGCAGCAGCCCAATGTAGTATAGCCCACCTTTTTGTGTGCAGCAGCTCCATGTAGTATATCCCCCTCCTTTCCTGTGTAGCAGCCCCATGTAAAGTAGCCCCCCATGTAACCCCCATATAGTATAGGCCCCTCAGAGTAGCCCCCACATAGTGTAGGCCCCTCATAGTAGCCCCACATAGTATAGGCCTTTCAGAGTAGCCCCCACATAGTATAGGCTCCACATAGTATAGGTACCTGTGTAACTCTCACATACCATAGGCCCCTTTGTTGCCCCCACATAGTATAAGCCCCACATAGTGTAGCTCCCACATAGTATAGCCTTCCCCCATGTAGCCACCACATAGTATAGCCCTCTCCTGTGTAGCCTCCCATAGTATAGGCCCCTTAGTAGCCCCCCACACAGAATTGCCGCCCCCTTGTAGCCCCCATAGAATAGGCCCCTTTGTAAACCCCACAAAGTATCGCCCCCCTCTGTGTAGCCCCCACATAGTATAGATTGTGTAATACTTCTTTTAGGTTTTTATATTTTACAGTTAACTTTTTATGGTCACAATAGCTTGCCTTTAGGTACCTGTGTAGCCCTCACATACCATAGGCCCCTTTGTTGCCCCCACATACTATAAGCCCCCACATAGTGTAGCTCCCACATAGTATAGCCCTCCCCCATGTAGCCCCCTATAGTATAGGCCCCTCTGTAGCCCCCACATAGTATAGCCCTCTCCTGTGTAGCCTCCCATAGTATAGGCCCCTTAGTAGCCCCCCCCACAGAATTGCCGCCCCCTTGTAGCCCCCATAGAATAGGCCCCTTTGTAAACCCCACAAAGTATTGTCCCCTCTGTGTAGCCCCCACATAGTATAGACTGTGTAATACTTCTTTCAGGTTTTTATATTTTACAGTTAACTTTTTATGGTCACAATAGCTTGCCTTTAGGTACCTGTGTAGCCCTCACATACCATAGGCCCCTTTGTTGCCCCCACATAGTATAAGCCCCCACATAGTGTAGCTCCCACATAGTATAGCCCTCCCCCATGTAGCCCCCTATAGAATAGGCCCCTCTGTAGCCCCCACATAATATAGCCCTCTCCTGTGTAGCCTCCCATAGTATAGGCCCCTTAGTAGCCCCCACACAGAATTGCTGCCCCCTGTAGCCCCCATAGTATAAACCCCTCTGTAAACCCCACATAGTATAGCCCCCCTCTGTGTAGCCCACACATAGTATAGATTGTGTAATACTTCTTTCAGGTTTTTATATTTTACAGTTCACTTTTTATGGTCACAATAGCTTGCCTTTCTCTATGAATATCTAGGAATACCTCGACAGTCTTAGCCGATTACATTCTTTATTTGTTTGACAGGTTTTTGACATAATTGTACTATTATTGCTGGCCCTTTTTATTGCTACAGACCCCAGTTATGAGCCCTTGTGATTTTTAATATATTACATTACAACTTAAGCAATCTACATGACACATTGTGCTTTCTGCACACAGATTGCTCTCATGATATTTTTGAGAATGTTGTTTTTTAGGTTTGTGGGTCTAGACAGAAATAAGAGCTTTGGAAAGAGCTATATTGTTCCTTAAACTTTGTCACAATTGGAGACCTGCCCTACTATATTTTATCTTCTTTTTTCAGTATTAATGCCTCCCCTGATCTTCTTTGAATCTCTAGCAGATTTCCCTAGAATTTCTCCCCATCACATGGAGTTGATTTGTGAAGTCTCATATTTTTTATCAAAAACTGGAGACCTCCAGAGTTTCTAAGAAAAAAAAAATATTCTATCTATCTATCTATCTATCTATCTATCTATCTATCTATCTATCTATCTATCTCTCTATCTATCTGTCTCTTTATAGACTGTATACACTGCACTTTTTACAGGTAATGTGGGAAGCTTCTAGGATGGAGGTGCTTCTTGAGTTGTATGAGTTGTATGCTAATAACTGCAATGCCTTGTGAATCATTACGCCCCATGCCTCCAGTATTTTTCTTATTTGTTGTATTACAACCTAGATTTTATTATTTATAATTTATTAAATAGACCCCAAAAAATGATCCAAAATTGAAATTGAAAAGTAATATATATATATATATATATATATATATATATATATATATATATATACATACACACTACTGTTCAAAAGTTTGGGTCACATTGAAATGTCCTTATTTTTGAAGGAAAAGCACTGTACTTTTCAATGAAGATAACTTTAAACTAGTCCTAACTTTAAACAAATACACTCTATACATTGCTAATGTGGTAAATGACTATTCTAGCTGCAAATGTCAGGTTTTTGGTGCAATATCTACATACTGTAGGTGTATAGAGGCCCATTTCCAGCAACTATCACTCCAGTGTTCTAATGGTACAATGTGTTTGCTTATTGGCTCAGAAGGCTAATTGATGATTAGAAAACCCTTGTGCAATCATGTTCACACATCTGAAAACAGTCTAGCTCGTTACAGAAGCTACAAAACTGACCTTCCTTTGAGCAGATTGAGTTTCTGGAGCATCACATTTGTGGGGTCAATTAACCTCTTAAGGACATAGGACGTATGCGTACGTCATATGTCCTCACTTGCACTTCAAAGCGGGGCCGCGCGGCGGCCCCGCTTTGAAGTGCCGCGATCCCGGGTGCCGCGAGTAGCCCAGGACCGCTGCTATTAGCGGGCACGGTCTGATTGCCGTGCCCGCTAATTAGCTAATCGGAGGCAGCTGTCAAAGTTGACAGCTGCCTCCGATTACCGGAGGCAACGTTTCCCTGGGGTCTAGTGGGGGAGATCGCTCCTCCGGGACCTTGTCCCGGAGGAGCGATCTCCGTTACTGATGCCGGCCGGGGACGCGTCCAAGATGGCGCCGTCCTCGGCTCGGCACTCGTTCGTTTTCGGCTGCAGCAGCCGAAAGCAAACGAGTGCCGATCTCATGGATCTCTGCAGCATATCTATGCTGCAGAGATCTCAATGAGAGATCCAAGTGTATATACTAGAAGTCCCCCAGGGGGGCTTCTAGTATATGTGTAAAAAAAAAAAAAAAAGTGTTGTTAATAGTAAAAAGCCCCCTCCCCTAATAAAAGTCTGAATCACCCCCCTTTTCCCAGGTTTTAAATAAAAGTAAACAAATAAATAAATAAATAAACATGTTTTTTATCACCGCGTGCGTAATTGCCCGAACTATTAATTCATCACATTCCTGATCTCGAACGGTAAACGGTGTAAGCGCAAAAATATCCCAAAGTGCAAAATTGCGCATTTTTGGTCGCATCAAATCCAGAAAAAATTTAATATAAAGCGATCAAAAAGTCGCATATGCGCAATCAAGGTACCAATAGAAAGAACACATCATGGCGCAAAAAATGACACCTTACACAGCCCCATAGACCAAAGGATAAAAGCGCTATAAGCCTGGGAATAGAGTGATTTTAAGGAACGTATATTTGTTAACAATGTTTTTAATTTTTTACAGGCCATCAGATACAATAAAAGTTATATATGTTACATATCGTTTTAATCGTAATGACTTGAGGAACATATATAACAACTAAGTTTTTCCATAGGACACATGGCGTAAAAATGAAGCCCCCCCAAAGAAAAATAATTGCGTTTTTTTTTTTCAATTTCAAATTTCATATAATTTTTTTCTGGTTTCGCAGCATATTTTATGGAAAAATTCAGCCTGTCATTGCGAAGTACAATTAGTGACGCAAACAATAAGGGCTCATGTGGGTCTGTAGGTGTAAAATGCAAGTGCTATGGCCTTTTAAGCACATGGAGGAAAAAACGATAACGCAAAAACGAAAGTTAGCACGGTCCTTAAAGGGTTAAATAGTACCCGCAAAACACCAGTGTCAACATCTACAGTGAAGAGGCGGCTGCGGGATTTTGGGCTTCAGGGCAGAGTGGCAAAGAAAAAGCCATATCTGAGACTGGCCAATAAAAGAAAAAGATTAAGATGGGCAAAAGAACACAGACATTGGACAGAGGAAGACTGGAAAAAAGTGTTGTGGACGGATGAATCCAAGTTTGAGGTGTTTGGATCACAAAGAAGAACGTTTGCGAGACGGAGAACAAATGAAAAGATGCTGGAAGAATGCCTGACGCCACCTGTTAAGCATGGTGGAGGTAATGTGATGGTCTGGGGTTGCTTTGGTGCTGGTAAGGTGGGAGATTTGTACAGGGTAAAAGGGATTCTGAATAAGGAAGGCTATCACTCAATTTTGCAACGCCATGCCATACCCAGTGGACAGCGCTTGATTGGAGCCAATTTCATCCTACAACAGGACAATGACCCTAAACACACCTCCAAATTGTGCAAGAACTATTTACAGCAGAAGCAGGCAGCTGGTATTCTATCGGTAATGGAGTGGCCAGCGCAGTCACCAGATGTGAACCCCATTGAGCTGTTGTGGGAGCAGCTTGACCGTATGGTACGCCAGAAGTGCCCATCCAACCAATCCAACTTGTGGGATCTGCTTCTAGAAGCGTGGGGTGCAATTTCTCCAGCTTACCTCAACAGATTAATAGCTAGAATGCCAAAGGTGTGCAATGCCGTAATTGCTGCAAAAGGTGGATTCTTTGACGAAAGCAAAGTTTGATGTAAAAACAATGTTATTTCTAATACAAATCATTATTTCTAACCTTGTCAATGTCTTGACTCTATTTTCTATTCATTTCACAACGTATGGTGGTGAATAAGTTTGACTCTTCATGGAAAACACAAAATTGTTTGGGTGACCCCAAACTTTTGAACGGTAGTGTATATATATATATATATATATATATATATATATATATATATATAGTTATTCCTTTGTCATAAAACCACAAAATAACGTTTGGACATGGAAAAGTTACAAAATGTGTTGAATGTGTGTAATGAAAGTGTCACATGCTGGCAGAACAAAAAAAAAAAAAAAAAAAAAAAAAAGAGAAACAGCATATGCACCCCACGGCTGCACATCAAAATGTAAACTTTATTAGAAAATAACCTATACAATAATACTAAAAACGTAGCCTCTTCAAAAGACTACCATAAAGATTAAAATAATTTAAAACATCACACCATGTATTCTGCTTGTGTCCGGGTGGGAAAGCACCCTATGCATTATGCCGTCACAACAGCTTCCTCAGGACTGTAGAGGAGGTTGTATGTACAGTCTGTTTATATTGAAAATCATAAAGTTGGGACAGCCCACCAACACAAATCACATACTGCATCACTGAGCCAAACGGAACACTATCGCCTCCATGATGCGGTATGTGATTTGTGTTGGTGGGCTGTCCTAACTTTTGGATTTTTAATAAAAACAGACTGTACATACGACCACCTCTACACTCCTGAGAAAGTTATAGTAACGGCAGAATGCGTGCGATGCTTTCCCACCCAACCCTGTACCTCTAATCCACATATGGTAAACAATAAATGTTACCTTTTTATGTATACCGCATTATTTATCAACTTTTCTGGTCAGTTTGGGTACTATTTGAGTGTTCCATGTTGGACACAAGCAGGATATATGGTGTTATCTTTTAAATTATTTTAATGTTTATGGTGGTCTTTTGAGGCTTATCTCCCTTCTGTTGCTCCTTTTTAGTATTGTTGTATAGATTATTTTCTAATAAAGTTGACATTTTGATTTGTAGCCGTGGTGTGCGCATGCTGTTTCCTCTTTTTTGGTTTTATTTATAGGTGTTGTGCCCATCTGTGCTGTGTCAGAATACATATACCTGGTCTGGAAGACCACTTAGTCTACAACACCAAAATGATGGAGTCACTAACAAGACAAGTTAAAATACCAAACTTTGAACATCCCATGGAGTGCTATTAAACCCGTTGTAACAAAATGGGAGACTATAGCACAATTACAAACCTAACAAGAGAATGCACTAAGACTTACAGAATGGGCAAAGAGGGAACTTATCAGAGATTCTTCACCAACAATGACACTGAAGAAGCTCCAAAGATCCACAAAGGAGATGGAAGTATCTGTCCATACGATGACTATGGGATGTACAGTCCACATGAGTTTTAGAAGAGAGGCAGGAAAATGCCCATTGCTTTTGAAAAACTAGAAAAACACACACGTGTTCTGCAAAAACACGTACGAAGGTTCTCTGGGCTATCATGGGAAAAGCTATAGCTGGAACAAGACCAACACTGCTCATGGCCTAAAGAACACTATTCTCATAGTAAAGCATGGCTACATTATATTTCCAGGGGAAATATTTAAATATCTTGGAATGACCTCAATTTAGTAGAAAATGTGTGGTATGACTTGAAGACTGCTATACACAACAGCAACTGATCCAACTTGTAGCCTGCGGTCAGGGTAAATGTTATCTAACAGTCATACAATTCCACCTGAAGACATGTCTTAGTTACTCCATTAACAAACTGACCGAAGAGTTTCCACGAGTGACATCAACGCTCATCTAATATTTTCCAACAAAAATACCTGGAAGTGCACAAAACCACAAGCCTCACCCATGTTCAATAAGGGAGTCTGTTTAATAACACTGGTTTTATTATATCTGACTTCAAATAAATACAGCACAGTAAAAATACCATCTTAACAGGAGACATGGTGGTGTAGATGGGCCTTGTCATTCCAGGATGGAAAGAGACCATGATTTACACATTTTACCAGAATACTTTTAGTAGGAATGTCCATAAGCAGAAACAAGTGGGGGTCCAAAATTCAATTTGCTTTCAGTGGCGGGGTCTGTAGATTCCTCATGCTCCTGATGGAAGGCCGCCGGCAGGAAAAGTCATAAGTGCGGTCAAACTTATTGAATATAATGACGACCTTTAAAGGGTACCTGTCACAAAGTCTGGATTCGGCGCAGCATGCAGTCTATTTGACCCCAGAAGTTCGGGTATCCATGAAGACGACCAAACCGGTTCAGTAATACGTTTGACCCCAATCAGATCAGAGTGTGGATCATGCGCAATATTGACCTGGAGTCATCTCCCTTCATATCCGAACTACTGCCGCCAAATGGATTGCATACCACATCGGGTCCAAACTTTGTGACGGGTACCCTTTAAGAGATGATAGTTGTGGTATTCCTGATGAGAAGATGGAACAGCAATAATTCAGAAGACACAGTGATAATGAACCATACATATGCTGTGGCCATTAAAAGTAATGGAACCCATGCCTGTCCATGCATGGATGTATCAGTACCTCATTTTCACATTTTCACAGTAAAGGCACTAGTTAGTATAAATATAGCAAATCACTGTTGTACATTAAACTTAGCTTTTTAAAGATTGTACCATTAGGCCTCAACCACACAATGGTTTTTTTGGCCATTTAACAGCCATTTTTTTGGGACAGCCGTCATTTCACAGTCACATAACAGACGTTATTTGGCTTCGAAATGATGCCGTCTTGAAACAACCAAAAACAACATTGTGTGGTTGTGGTCTAACAGTCCCAAAGGGTTCTTGGGTTCTTGTTTTTCTTACCTGTTTTACCCTCTATGCAATTTGTTCTGGAAACAGGGTCCTGCATTGTCTCTTTGACTAGATATCTGTCTATGTCCTCTCTATAATGTTTTACTTGGTTTTGTATTATAGATGTATATCAAAACATGAAAAAAAATGTCGAATCAAATACATCGAAAAATAAATTGTAATAGTCTTTGTGCATCCAAATTGTACCCTGAGCTCCCAAGACTCCCGTCCAGCATTTGGCAGTGGTGATAAAAGCCTTATACTGAGTTAGTCATTGTAATTCCCTAAATATGATTCACATTATTCCATAACTACTCGTTTTCTGACCTTTTAGAAATGCCAGGAAGTATTTTTTTTAACGTTACTGTCAGGGTATAGAAAGGATCTGTTTGTTATAGCTGGAAAATAGGATGTTGTAGGGTGTGATGACCGCATATTTGGCTATATGTGGACAAACAATATCCATTTGTGCATTTGTGGTCCAATAAAATCTTGTGTTAGTGATCCAATAAAAGGTTGTAAAGCTCAATGTTTTGTAGAAATACATATCTAGAAGTGTCACCATGTCGCCTAAGTGAGTACTAAAAACAACACAGGGGTTCCTGCATCTTCAGCTATATAATTTACATGTAAACAAGTTTTCCTGTTATTCGTATGGTCTTTGCATGGATCTCTTCATAGATTTTAAGTCCGACATGTCAAACTTCTGGCGTATTATAGATGGCTTAGCTGGAGCCCCTAGGTGATAATGACCTTTTTTCTGGAAAAGAAAATCAGAAATCTTCCTCTGTCTTGTTAATGTTGACAATGTTTTCACAAAAACACTGATGCAAATTGGCACTATAAGGCTATGTTCATACACAGTAAAATAATGCCAAAATACAGGCGTAATTTTAAGTTACAAAATATGGCCGTATTTTCAATCTAATAATGCACTCAATGAAAATTGTCTGGCAGTACAAAGCACGGGATAACAACCGTAATTGATTGCCACTGTCAAAATAATGAACATGCTCATTATTTATTACCTGCTTTTGCCAAAAAAAACAACAAAACTTTTTCCCCCCCATTTCTTCACATACTGCGTTGTTTTTATCCCAATGCTCCATTGGGTGAAGTGAATTGTCTCTGTGGCCACTATTCAATGAATAGCTGCCGCAGAAAACTGACATGTCAATTTTTTTTATCCCACCATTTAATGGCAAATAATAACCGTTCTTTTAAAACAACGGTGGTTGTTTTAAAATAACGTCTGTTATTTGCCAATAAATGAAGGCCATCCACTCAAGTGAGAACATAGTCTTTCCGTGTTTTCAATCCTCTCCTGGTTTTGGTTGCAAAATACTGAGCCAAAATACTGTGTGGGAACATGGCCTTAGGGTTTGTTTACATGATGCAGCTTTGTTGTAGATCTGTAGTTTTTTTTGGCCTCAAATGGGCAAAAAGATGTTCTAATGCAAGGGCAACCAGTTATGAAACAAAGCAGCACATAAGGGAATTGGTGAGTCTATATCTCTCAACAATACATTTTACGAAAAGCTTGTGAATTGGAAATATGTTTCATTTAACATAATGCATCACTATAGACCTAGTTTTCTTCATGACACTACCCCTTTAAAGTCTAGACCCAGGGCAGCATGCAATTTATTTGCCCCTGGAAGTTTGGATACCCATGAAGATAACCACTCTAGGTTGGTAATTTGCGCGACCCATGTTCTGATCCAACTGAGGTCGCACACATTACAGTCCCAGCATGGTTGTCTCTATGGATATCCGAACTTCCAATGGTGGATGGATTGCACCACGCTCTAGGTCCACACTTCCCGACAGGCACACTTTTATACGTTATGTGGAAGTTGTTCTAGATTGGACAACCCCTTGAAGGGAATGTACCATCATGAGAATGACATTTTTTTTTCAGTACCTGCAGTGTGGACACCAGCCTGGGAATTGTGGCCGGCGCCACAAGTGTGATGACATCCCCTCCCCTCGGTGATGCGACCCTGCTTGATTCTAATGGAGCTGCGTCACTGAGGGGAGGGGATACCGTCGCCAGGCCCATCTCCATTGCATAGAGCTGGGCCATTGCGCATAAGGAAAATGACGCCAAGAGTGGGAACCAGGCAGTGTTTTTTTAAAAAAGGACTGTGCTACAGGGATTTCCGCACCAGTGCCGATAAGGTACTGAAAAAAAATCTATTTCATAATGGTGCATTTGCTTGAAGTTTATTATAATTTTCTAGAAAGAGTTGCAAACTCTTAAACCATGTGTGTTCTATTATTTTGTACAAAAGACATTTTTATTATTTCAGTTTCTTGTACAAACTAAAACTTGTTTTGTTAACCAAATTGTCCCCTATGACGTGCAATGCATCGATTATGCAGATCGGGATGTCCCTAGCTAAACATAAAATATCTTTCTTCGCTTTGAAATGAAGCACAGGATGTAACAATCTGACAGGAATAAATTGTAGGAAATGTATTTTGGCCTTCAACAAATCTTAGTAATAATAAAAATAATAAGGTGCAAAAAATGTACCCTTCACTGGCCGTAATGATAGTCAAGGGAGTTTGTTTCAAGGAAACAACCCAAGTGTATAATAAATCAGAATGTGTGAGGTGCCATACAGACACAGAAACATATTTCTTTTCAGTTTTATTTGTGGACTTTTCACTTTTCGTGCCTATCGGCTCATTATCCCAAATGTGAATGATTATCACAGAGAACATCTATTCACTGACAAAGGCAGAAAAGTTCTAATATACTTGTACACACCAATATGGTCAATAAGATAATTATTGGGTTTTGGTCATAGCATAGGTCCAGGGTGCAATATGGGTTGTGGTGGTGGAAGTAGTACTAGGTGCTGCCTGTGTGTTTTTTTTTTAATATATATTTATTTTATTCCAAAAAAGTATGTTACAAACAGTCAAAACCACATGCTGGTTAAACTAAATTGCCTTCATGCAATAATCAAACATCATTATGTAACCAAAAAGAGAAAAAAGAACTTCCCTGATAATATTCCTCATATAGTTTCATAACAGAATTCATTTACTGATTGATGGGGGAATAGTAGACATCCATTTCCTGGCAATTAGTAATCTTGCATAAAAGAAGCGTCGAATAATGGCTTTCTTCCCTTTTGCACTATTGTTACCAAAAGCATCATCACCAAGTATAGCTATCCGTGGAGAGAAATCTATTTCATACTGCGCGAAGTCTGAAACCCTCACAAATATCTCTTTCCGGTAATCTTCCAAACTTGAACAACCAAACTTGAACTTAAGGTGCTGGTTGGTTGAACAAATGTTTTCAGCCCACCCACAGTTTTCCACCATGATGGCCTGGCACATGGGCTGGGGTACAGAGAGGCAACAGTACAGTGGCTTTATGGTTTTAATGCAATATTTGCATGGTGCCACCAGGTCAGTACAGCAATGATGCTGATCCTGGCTCAATGCAGAAGTCCTTACTATGGACTCCAGCAGCCCATAGTAATCCAGTGCAGATAACATAGATGAATTTAGTATATATGTACTGCATTCATCTATATTGACAATAAATGAAGTGTATACAGTCCCCTAGTGGGACTTTAAATTACTGTAATGGGACTTCAAATTACTGTAATGGGACTTCAAATTACTGTAAAAAAAACAAAAGTTTTTTCCCCATTTATTAAAAAAAACCATCCCATAATAAAAGTTTAAATCTTCCCTTTTCCCATTTTATAAATAAATGAATAAATAAACATTTTTGGTATCGCCGTGTGCGGAATCGCCTTAACTATTAAATTGTTGCATTCCGGTAAATGCAGTAAGTGCAAAATTGATTAATTTTGGTCACATAAAATCCATAAAAAGTGTGATATAATGTCATCAAAAATTTGCATATACGCATATAAGCAAGAAAAAAAATGCCACATCCCCATAGACCAAAAAATAAAAGCATTATAAGGATGGTAATACAGTAATTTTAAATACATTTTGTTTTATTAAAAGGTTTTAATTTTTAATTTGTAATCGTTTTATGGAAAAATGAAGTCTGTCATTGCAAAGTGTAATTGGTACCACAAATAATAAGGGATAATGTGGGTCTGTAGGTGAAAAAAATACAAACGCTATGGCTTTTTAAACACAAAGAGTAAAAAGCAAAAGTGCAGAAATGAGAATTGGGTAAATGGATTTATATTTAGTGATAATTCTTATTGATGAATTCTTTTTACTTAACAATGTAGGATGCTTGAGGATATTTCTATATTACAGTCTTTCCATATGGCAATTATTTAGATTTGACTGTATTAGGTTAGTATGGGATTTTCAGATAGCGATAAATCGCACAGGACAGACATGTTTGTGTTCCCATTTGTAATTCAAATGATACTTCATCCAAGAATATATACATACTCAAAATGTCTTGGCAAGTCACATTTCTATATCATCAGTATGTAAAAAGTATATAAAAAAAGGTCCAACATAGTCTCTAAAATTTTATTCCATTTGCCCTGCTAAATAGATTGAGATGGGGCAATGTAATTGAATTACATATGTGGAGCTAGAACCATCTTGTTTGTGTGTGGACTTTGACACACAGTGTATAAGATGGCGATAAGACAGCTTTTACCCTAGATTGTGTGTGCCAGGGTAGAGTTACTTCTCTTTTTCTTGTATGTTTAGAGCCAATGTCTATAATATAAACATGACAGTTTTAGTGTTTTGACTTATCTGTAATCACATTTATTCATAGAGAACATCTGATGTTTTTCATAGCCCGCAGAGATTGCTAGAGAGATGAATATATTTTAAAGAATACAATGTTCTTTAATTGTTATACAGGACAATGTGCATAAGAGATCAGCAATAGGCTATGTTCACACAACGACTTTTGAGCTCCATTTAAAATGACGTCCGCTATGTTGAGTCTAAAATAATGGACGTCATTTAGCTATCTAGCCTTCCCTTACTACAATGATAGCTGTTGGTACATTATTCTAGTTTGAGGTTACTAATTGGAATTTGCGTGTGTCTTAATTGAAAAGTCCATTGAATTTAATAAGTAAAATGGAGAAAGAACGGTGAAAAAAGGAAAACGTCCGCTGTTTGCAAAAGACGTCCGAAAATAATGATCATGTTCTTTATTTTGACGTCCATGGTAAAAACATCCGTTATTTAATGCATTGTGCACATTGGACGTCCATCTTCCCATTGACTTCAATGCATTGCCATTGCAGTCAGTTAAATCGCGGCAATATTGGACGTTATTTCAAAGATCAAAATCGGCCACCTTTTCTCGATTTTTGACGTTAAGTGAACATGGTAAACACTGTAAACAATGTAAAAATTCTAACCAGTCTTTTAGGGGTATACTGATTTAAGGAAATACATGACATTTCTTGTAAATTTATACATCTCCTACAGCAAGTCCTTCTGTTTTTGTCTGTCTATATGTTAAATCATGCCTTAAGCCTATTCTGCGGGAGGATATAAGTGATGATAATGTGGAATCTCTTTGGGTAGAAATAAGGGGAGGGACGAAGAATAATAAAATTCTTATAGGAGTGAGTTATAAACCTCTAAGTATAGTGGAAGAGTCAGAAAATCTTCTTATAAGACAAATAGATGTGGCAGCGAAGCAGGGGGAAGTCATTATTATGGGGGACTTTAACTACCCAAATATAAACTGGAAAGCAGAAACCTGCAGCTCCAGGAAGGGAAGCGTGTTTTTGGAAATAGTAAAAGATAATGACCTTTCCCAACTAGTACAGGAACCAACAAGAGGGGGGCACTCCTGGACCTGATCTTAACCAATAGGCCCGACAGAATATCAAAAATAGAGGTGGGGGGGTCACCTAGGTAATAGTCACCATAATATAGTAAGTTTTCAACTATAGACAGAAGAGTAGAATGTGTAAAAAGCAAATAAAAGAAGCAAAAATAGCAACAGAAAGAAGGATAGCCACAGAAAGTAAAACGAATCCCAAAATGTTCTTCACCTATATAAACAACAAAAGACTTAAAAATGTTGGTCCCCTCAAAAATAATCTGGATGTAATGGTAGAGGGGGAAGCGGAAAAGGCCAATCTACTAAATACATTCTTCTCTACTGTATTCACAGAGGAGAATCCCATAACAGAGGACATGACTAGGGATAATATAAATCCTCCCATAAATCTCACCTGCCTAACACAACAAGAAGTGGGGAGACGCCTTAAAAACAAAAGTCGCCGGGCCCAGAAGGTATCCATCCTAGAGTTTTGCAAGAATTAAATACTGTGTTCGACAGACCGTTATTCCTAATATTTAAAGATTCTATTACGACAGGGATTGTTCCACAGGACTGGCAAAAAAAAAGAGAAAAAAAAAGGGATGCATCAAAAGAGGTATAGATGCTAAGGATAAGAACATAGATTTGCCTCTTTATAAATCACTGGTCAGACCACATATGGAATACTGTGTACAGTTTTGGGCACCGTTATATAAGAAGGACACAGCTGAACTGGAGCGGGTGCAGAGGACTGCAACAAAGGTCATTAAGGGAATGGGTGGGGTACAGTACCAGGACAGGTTATCAAGCTTGGGGTTATTTACGCTGGAAAAAAGACGTCTTAGGGGCGATCTGATCACAATGTACAAATATATGAATGGACAGTACAGAGATCTTTGTAGTGGTCTTTTTACTCCTAGGTCTGTAACCATGACTAGGGGGCATCCTCTACGTCTAGAGGAAAGAAGATTTCATCATCAGCATCGACGCAGGTTCTTTACTGTACGAGCGGTGAGACTGTGGAACTCTCTGCCACATGATGTTGTCATGGCCGATTCATTAAATAAGTTCAAGGGAGGCCTGGATGTTTTTCTTGAACAATATAATATTACAAGTTATGGGCATTAGATTTCCGGTGATATGTTGATCCAGGGATTGTTCTGGTTGTCATTGGAGTCGGGGGGAGGGGGGGGTTCTCCCTGTGGTGGGGCGGTTGTCGTCTGCCTCATGGGGGTTTTTGCCTTCCTGGATCAACACAGTAGGGTTTCCCTAGGTTGAACCTGATGGACTCTTGTCTTCTTTCAACCTTGTTTAATATGTTACTATGTTACTATGTTTTGTAGTCAGTGCATTGAAAACTTGTATTCAATGAATCAAAACATTGGTTGTCTATAAATCAATTGTGATACTGATTTCTTGGTGAGCCTTTGATAGGCTTGTGCTTATACGCAGCGGCGTATCAGAGGAGGGAGAGCTTCAGCAGGGAGGGAGAGAGCAGCAGTCTGAGCCAATAAGGAAACAGAAGGTGTGTCTCAGACTACCTCACACTCCCAGCAGACACTGCACAGCTGTCACAGCTTTGACTTTATGACCCTAAACTGAAAAACAGCAATGACTGAACAGAAAAAAATATCAGAAACTCATCTCCTGCAGATAGTGATGGCTATGTTTCTATATGTCATTTACACTTGTTATAAAACATAACATGTTGGTTATATTCAGTATGACAGCTGACAGGCTTACGTACTGTCTGTGTTGGGGATTTGGAACTTTGTATCAGAAAATTGTGTTCCGACCACTATGAAAATATATTACGAAATGATTCATTAAATAATTTTAGACCTTAAAAATTACATGATGATTAAGGGCGGAGAGGTACAATTATTTTCCTTATGTTGAATGGATGATCTGATCATTGTTACAGAGGCTAAGCTTGGGCTGTTTCAAGTTTCATGACTCTGAGCTTTTAAACTGTTCAAATATATATTTGCTTAAGTTTAAGTTCACAATCTTTTGGCCCTTAACTTGAGATGTTACCTATGGAAAATGCACATTCAACAAGAATAGAACATTAAAGGGAGTATTCCCATCTCAACTATAGTTATATGTGTAGGGTTTGAGTACTTTTGCAAATGCATTAATTTAGCAAACTTGTTGCCTTCTCCTAATAAATACCTGACCCCCCCCCCCCATTGTTGACAGCTAGTTTTCTAGGTTACTGACCACCACGGCTCTAAAAGCTGTGGTCTGGCTGGGATATACAGTATATGGAATAGATATTTATAGTGCTTGAAAAGCACTATATTGTAATCCGTATTCTTCTTCTTCTTCTTCAGTTTCTTCTTCCAGCCATTTTTATGCACGTTATACAGCCCGAACCGCTTTGCGCACAGACTCCGTTTAAACTGCGTTTCGAAGCCTTCGGCGGTGTGAGGTGTGCTATCTATTTTTCGTTTCGATCGGATTTGTCATTTTTAAGAAATTTACGTTTAAAGACCCCGAATTTCCCATAGAAAATAATGGCCCATTGAAAATAATGGTCACACTCTAACCGCTAACAGCCAATCACAGCACATATGCAAATAGCTGAAGTATAGCAGCCAATAGGAACTCTAAGGTTTTGTCAGGCAATCACAACATCCTCAGTCACATGTCCACTATTGGCCAATAGAAGATGTAATATATGGAAGGTCCTTAACGATTTTGTCTCACTGACATGAGTAAGATTGTCATGGTAACCGAGCAATGATCTTTACTATTATAAGTAGCAGAGGTCAGTCAGTAAAATAGCAGAGCTGAGGCAGCCATGTAGCAGGGACGGGACCCAAGCCGCTCTTAAAGAGACGGTACCACAAGCCACTCTTAAAGGGGCGGTACCCAAGCCACTCTCAAAGGGAAGGTACCCAAGTCGCTCTTAAAGGGACGGTGCCCAAGCCGCTCTTAAAGGGACGGTACCCAAGTCGCTCTTAAAGGGACGGTAACCAAGCCGCTCTTACAGGGATGGTAACCAAGCCGCTCTTACAGGGACGGTACCCAAGCCGCTCTTACAGGGACGGTACCCAAGTCGCTCTTAAAGGGACGGTACCCAAGTCGCTCTTAAAGGGACGATACCCAAGTCGCTCTTAAAGGGACCCAAGTCGCTCTAAATGGGTCCCTTTAAGAGCGACCCGGGTCCCTTTAAGAGCGACCTGGGTCCCTTTAAGAGCGACCTGGGTCCCTTTAAGAGCAAAATATGTCCCTTTAAGAGCGACCTAGGTCCCTTTAAGAGCGAAATATAACCCTTTAAGAGTGAAATATGTCCCTTTAAGAGCAACCTGTGTCCCTTTAAGAGCGACTTTGGCCCCCTTAAGAGCGAAATGGGTCCCTTTAAGAGCGACCTTGGTCCCTTTAAGAGCGAAATGGGTCCCTTTAAGAGCGAAATATGTCCCTTTAAGAGCAAAATGGGTCCATTTAAGAGCGACCTGGGTCCCTTTAAGAGCGACCTGGGTCCCTTTAAGAGTGAAATTGGTCCCTTTAAGAGCGACCTGTGTCCCTTTAAGAGCGACCTGGATCCCTTTAAGTGCGAAATGAGTCCCTTTAAGAGTGACCTGGGTCCCTTTAAGAGCGACCTGGGTCCCTTTAACCCCCTTAACGACATCGGGCGTAAATTTACGCCCTGATGCCGGTAAGGACGTTCAGAGCGGGGCCGCGCGGCGCTCCCGGGTGCCACTTGTAGCCCGGGACCGTAGGTATTAGCGGGCACGGTCCGATCGCCGTGCCCGCTAATACAGTAATCAGATGCAGCTGTCAAACATGACAGCTGCATCCGATTACCGGATTCAGCCGTTCCCTGGTGTCTAGTGGCGAAGATCGCTCCCCCGGGATGTTATCCCGGAGGAGCGATCTCCGTTTCTGAAGCTGGCTGGGGACCGCTCCAAGATGGCGCCGTCCCCGGCTCGGCACTCGTTTACTTCCGGCTGCAGCAGCCGGAAGTAAATGAGTGCCTATCTCATGGATCTCTGCAGCATATCTATGCTGCAGAGATCTCTATGAGAGATCAAAGCACTTATACTAGAAGTCCCCTAGGGGGGTTTAAAAAAAAGTGTTGTTAATAGTAAAAAGCCCCCTCCCCTAATAAAAGTCTGAATCACCCCCCTTTTCCCAGGTTATAAATAAAAGTAAATAAATAAATAAATAAACAAACATGTTTGCTATCGCCGCGTGCATAATCGCCCAAACTATTAATTAATCACATTCCTGATCTCGCACGGTAAACAGCGTCAGCGCAAAAAAAATCCCAAAGTGCAAAATTGCGCATTTTTGGTCGCATCAAATCCAGAAAAATTGTAATAAAAAGCGATTAAAAAGTCATATATGCGCAATCAAGGTACCGATAGAAAGAACACATCATGGCGCAAAAAATGACACCTCACCCAGCCCCATAGACCAAAGGATAAAAGCGCTATAAGCCTGGGAATGGAGCGATTTTAAGTGACGTATATTTGTTGACAATGGTTTAAATTTTTTACAGGCCATCAGATACAATATAAGTTATACATGTTATATATCGTTTTAATCGTAACGACTTGAGGAACATATATAACAAGTCAGTTTTACCCCAGGGCGAATGGCGTAAAAACACATTTCCCCCAAATAAACAAAATGCTTTTTTTTTTTCAATTTCACCACACTTTGAATTTTTTTCTGGTTTCGCAGTGTACTTTATGCAAAAATTCAGCCTGTCATTGCAAAGTACAATTAGTGACGTAAAAAAGGCTCATCTGGGTTTCTAGGTGGAAAAATGCAAGTGCTATGGCCTTTTAAGCACAAGGAGGAAAAAACTAAAACGCAAAAATCGAAATTGGCTCTGTCCTTAAGGGGTTAAGAGCGAAATGTGTCCCTTTAAGAGCAAAATGGATCCCTTTAAGAGCGACCTGGGTCTCTTTAAGAGCTAAATAAGTCCCTTTAAGAGCGAAATGGGTCCCTTTTAGAGCGACCTGGGTCCCTTTAAGAGCGACCTGGGTCTCTTTAAGAGTGATCTGGGTCCTTTTAAGAGCGACCTGGGTCCCTTTAAGAGCAATCTGGGTCCCTTTAAGAGCGATCTGGGTCTCTTTAAGAGTGAAATATGTCCCTTTAAGAGCAAAATGGGTCCCTTTTAGAGCGACCTGGGTGCCTTTAAGAGCGACCTGGGTCCCTTTAAGAGCGACCTGGGTCCCCTTAACAGAGACATGGGTCCCTTTAATAGCGACCTGGGTCCCTTTAAGAACTAAATATGTCCCTTTAAAAGCAAAATATGTCCCTTTAAAAGTAAAATGGGTCCTTTTAAGAGCGACCTGGGTCCCTTTAAGAGCGACCTGGGTCCCCTTAAGTGCCAAATGGGTCCCTTTAAGAATGAAATTGGTCCCTTTAAGAGCAACCTGGGTCCCTTTAAAAATGAAATTGGTCCCTTTAAGAGCGATCTGTGTCTCTATAGGAGTGAAATTGGTCCCTTTAAGAGTGATCTGGGTCTCTATAAGAGTGATCTGGGTCCCTTTAAGAGCGAACTGGGTACCTTTAAGAGGGACTTGGGTCCCTTTAAGAGTGAAATGGGTCCCTTTAACCCCTTGCCTCTAAAGCCTGTTTTGGCCTTAAAGGAGAAGTCCAGTGAAAATTTTTATTACAGTATTGTATTGCCCCCCAAAAGTTATACAAATGACCAATATACACTTATTACAGGAAATGCTTATAAAGTGCTTTTTTTCCCTGCACTTACTGCTGCATCAAGGCTTCACTTCCTGACTAAAATGGTGATGTCACGACCCGACTCCCAAAGCTGTGCGGGCTGTGGCTGCTGGAGAGGATGATGGCAGAGGGATGCTCTGTGTCCCTCCAGTGCCCTGTGTCCCTCAGTGTCCCCCTGCCATCATCCTCTCCAGCAGCCACAGCCCGCACAGCTCTGGGAGTCGGGTCGTGACATCACCAGTTTATCCAGGAAGTGAAGCCTTGATGCAGTAGTAAGTTCATGGAAAAAAGCACTTTATAAGCATTTCCTATAATAAGTGTATATTGGTGATTTTTATAACTTTTGGGGGGCAATACAATACTTTGATAAAAATTTTTGCCAGACTTTTCCTTTAATGACCAAGCTAATTTTTTAAAATCTGACCTGTCTCACTTTATGCGCTTATAGCTCAGTGATGCTTTAACGTATGCTAGCGATTCTCGTTAATTTCGTGAAATCTCGAGATTTTTTCGTCACATATGGCACTTTATGTTAGTGGCAAAATTTGGTCACTACTTCGTGTTTTTTTTTGTGAAAAACATCAAAATATCATGAAAAATTTGCATTTTATGAACTTTGAAATTCTCTGCTTCTTAACCCCTTCAAGACCAAGCCTATTTGCACCTAAAAGACCAGGCTCATTTTTCAAAATCTGACCTATCTCACTTTATGCGCTTATAGCTCAGTGATGCTTTAATGTATGCTAGCGATTCTGAGATTGTTTTTTCGTCACATATGGCACTTTATATTAGTGGCAAAATTTGGTCACTACGTTGTGTGTTTTTTGTGAAAAACATCAAAATATCATGAAAAATTTAAAAAATTAGCATTTTATGAACTTTGAAATTCTCTGCTTCTAAAAAAAGAAAGTTGTATTACATAAATTAGTTACTAAGTCACATTACCAATATGTCCTCTTTATTCTGGCTTCATTTCATAAACATATTTTACTTTTTTAGGGTGTTACGGGGCTTAGAAATTTATCAGCAAATTACCACATTTTCGTGAAAGTTTCCAAAACTGATTTTTTTAGGGACCAGTTCTTATTTTAAGTTGATTTAGGAGATTTGTATACTGGAAACCCCCATAAGTGACCCCATTTTGGAAACTAGACACCTTAAAGAATTAATCTAGGGGTATAATGAGCATTTTAACCCAGGGGCTGGAGGAAAGTATTCACCATTAGGCCGTAAAAAAATGAAAAATTAAAATTTTCCAATAATATATACATTTAGATTAAAGTTTCTCATTTTCAAAAGAAATATGAGAGAAAAAACACCCCAAAATTTGTAACACGGGTTCTCTTGAGTACTACGGTACCCCATGTGTGGGCGTAAACCACTGCATGGGCACACAGCGGGGCTCAGAAGGGAAGGAGCGCCAATTAGCTTTTCCATTGCAGATTTTGCTGAAGAAGTTTCTGAGCGCCAGGTGCATTTGCAGAGCCCCTGTAGTGTCAGCAGAGAGAAAAAAAAACCATAAGTCACCCCATTTTGGAAAGTACACCCCTCAAAGAATTCATCTTCGGGTAGGATGAGCAATTTGACCCCACAGGTGTTAGAGGAAAGTATTCAAAATTAGACAGTAAAAATGAAAAACTCAAATTTTTTCCAATAATATGTTCGTTTAGTTTGAAATTTTTCAATTTCACGAGGAAAAAGAGAAAAAAAGTACCCCAAAATTTGTAACGCAGGTTCTCCTGAGTAAAAAGGTACCTCATATGTGAGCATAAACCACTGCGTGGGCACACAGCAGGGCTCAGAAGGAAAGGAGCGCCAATTAGCTTTTTCAATGCAGATTTTGCTGAAGAAGTTTCTGAGCGCCAGGTGTGTTTGCAGAGCCCCTGTAGTGCCAGCGGAGTAAAATCTCGCCATAAGTCACCCCATTTTGGAAAGTGCACCCCTCAAAGAATTCATTTTGGGGTGTGGTGAGCATTTTGACCCCACAGGTATTAGAGGAAAGTATTCAAAAGTAGACAGTAAAAATGAAAAACTCGAATTTTTCCAATAATTTGTTCCTTTAGTTTGAAATTTCTCAATTTCACGAGGAACAAGAGAAAAAAAGTACCCCAAAATTTGTAACACAGGTTCTCCTGAGTAAAAAGGTACCTCATATGTCAGTATAAACCACTGTATGGGCACACATCAGGGCTCAGAAGGGAAAGAGCGCCAATTAGCTTTTTCAATGCAGATTTTGCTGAAGAAGTTTCTGAGCGCCAGGTGGGTTTGCAGTGCCCCTGTAGTGCCAGCGGAGTAAAATCTCGCCATAAGTCACCCCATTTTGGAAAGTGCACCCCTCAAAGAATTCATCTTGGTGTGTGGTGAGCATTTTGACCCCACAGGTATTAGAGGAAAGTATTCAAAAGTAGACAGTAAAAATGAAAAACTCGAAATTTTCCAATAATATGTTCCTTTAGTTTGAAATTTCTCAATTTCACGAGGAACAGGAGAGAAAATTCACCCCAAAATATGTAACGCAGGTTCTCCTGAGTAGAACGGTACCCCATATGTGGGCATAAACCACTGTATGAGCACACAGCGGGGCTCAGAAGGGAAGGAGCGCCAATTAGCATTTTCTCTGCAGATTTTTCTGAAGAAGTTTCTGAGCACCAGGTGCATTTGCAGAGCCCCTGTAATGTCTACAGAATAGAATCCCCCCAAAAGTCACCCCATTTCGGAAAGTACACCCCTCAAAGAATTCATCTTGGGGTAGGATGAGCATTTTGGCCCCACAGGTATTAGAGGAAAGTATTCAAAATTGGCCAGTAAAAATGAAAAACTTGAATTTTTCCAAAAATATGTTGGTTTAGTTTGAAATTTCTAAATTTAACAAGGAACAGGAGAAAAAATGTACCCCAAAATCTGTAACGCAGGTTCTCCTGAGTACAACGGTACCCCATATGTGGGCATAAACCACTGTATGGGCACACAGCAGGGCTCAGAAGGGAAGGAGCGCCAATTTGCTGGAGCAAAACCGCAGATAGTAACAGTTATTAGAATAGCGCAGTTACTAAAATACAATAAAAAAAATTAGATTACAGGTAATGTGGGGTGGTTACGGACAGTCTGGGGTGGTTCCGGGTAATCTAGAGGTGGTTACGGGCAGTCTGAGGTGGTTACGGGCAGTCTGAGGTTGTTACGGGCAGTCTGAGGTGGTTACGGGCAGTCTGAGGTGGTTACGGGCAGTCTGGGGTTGTTACGGGTAATCTGGGGTGGTTACGGGCAGTCTGAGGTGGTTACGGTAATCGGGTGGTTACGGATAATCTGGGGTGGATACGGTCAACATGGGGTGGTCACAGGCAACCTGGGGTGGTTACAGGCAACCTGGTGTGGTTAGAGGCAACCTGGGGTGGTTAGAGGCAACCTGGGGTGGTTACGGGCAACGTGGGGTGAATACGGACAACCTGCTGTGGTTACAGACAGTCTGGTATGGTTACAGGCAACCTGCTGTGGTTACGGACAATCTGGGGTGGTTGCGGACAATCTGTGGTGGTTGCGGACAATCTGGGGTGGTTACGGACAATCTGGGGTGGTTGCGGACAATCTGGCGTGGTTACGGGCAACCTGCTGTGGTTACAGACAATCTAGGGTGGTTACAGGCAACCTGGTGTGGTTACAGGCAACGTGGGGTGGTTACGGACAATCTGGGGTGGTTACGGACAATCTGGGGTGGTTACGGACAATCTGGGGTGGTTACGGACAATCTGGGGTGGTTACAGGCAACCTGCTGTGGTTACGGATAAACTGAAGTGCTAATAGGTAATCAGAGGTGGGTACCTGTAATCTGGCTTGGTTACGGGCAATCTGGAGGGGGTCACTGGCAATTTGGGGTGGTTAGAGGCAAGGTGCAGTGTTCAGAGGCAAGGTGCGGTGGTCAGATGCAAGGTGCGGTGGTCATAGGCGACGTGCGGTGGTCATAGGCGACGTGCGGTGGTCAAAGGCGACGTGCAGTGGTCATAGGCGACGTGCGGTGGTCAGAGGCGATGTGCGGTGGTCAGAGGCGACGTGCGGTGGTCAGAGGCAAGGTGCGGTGGTCAGAGGCAAGGTGCGGTGGTCAGAGGCAACCTGCGGTGGTTGCGTGCAATCTGGGGGGTTACATGTAATCTGGCATGATTACGGGCAACCTGGGGTGGTTACGGGCAACCTGGGGGGGTTACAGATAATCTAGAATTGTTACGGATAGACTGAAGTGCTTATAGCTAATCTGGGGTGGTTACATGTAATTTGGGGTGGTTACAGGCAATCTGGGGTGATTACGGACAATCTGGAGGGGGTCACTGGCAACGTGCGGTGGTTACTGGCAACGTGCGGTGGTTACGGGCAACGTGCGGTGGTTACGGGCAACGTGCGGTGGTTATGGGCAATGGGCAATGTGCGGTGGTTACGGGTAATCTGGGGGGTTACGTGCAATCTGACGTGATTACGGACAACCTGGGGTGGTTATGGGCAACGTGCGGTGGTTACGGGCAACCTGCGGTGGTTACGGGTAATCTGGGGGGGGGGGTTAGGGGTAATTTGGGAGTAAACTGCAATTATTACTATAATAAAAAGTGTGTTTTATTTTTTTGTATGTTTGTCACTTTTTGTACTTTATACATTCATGTTCACTGTATTACTATGATTACTGTGATATTTTCTATCACAGTAATCATAGTTCAGTGACAGAGACCAAATTGGTCTCTGTCACTTTAAATTTTCAGAGCTTGGCTGGTTGTGGAGCGCATGCGCACTTCATAACCAGCCAGGACACGGAAGAGGAAGGAGCTCCAGGAGCAGGTGAGTATATGGGGAAAGGGGGGGGGGGGTGACTGGGGGACGGGGGTGACAGGGGGGTGGGGGGCGACTTGGGGGGTGGGGGGGACATCACTTTTTATCCCCTGTCACCAATCATTCATGGTGACAGGGGATAAAAAGTGCCGGCGGCACATGGCACAAGCGATCAGCGGTATATAGTATATACCACTGATCGCTTGTACCGGGACCCCACAGGGGGGGTCCCGATGACTGCCCCATGCTCTCCGCTACCTCCAGTGGCGGAGAGCATGGGGCTTTCATTCATTTTTCTTTTTTGATCACTGTGAACAGACATTAGTCTGTTCACAGTGATCGCGGCGGCCATCTTGGATCCAAGATGGCCGCCGCGGGAGGGGGGGGTTAGTGACTGGGGCACTAGGGGGCTGATCTGGGGTGCCGCCGCTGTATTTCATCTCCCCCCACCGTGAATCCACGGTGGGGGGAGATGAAATACAGCGGCGGCACCGGCCCATTAGTGACCGCCGTTTAGGCGGTCACTAAGGGGTTAAGGGGGGGTCAGCTGCCGGATCGCAGCTGATCCTCATTATCTCCGGTGCTGTACACAGATGAGAGCGGGATCGCTGTCCCTGCAGCGATCCCGTTCTCATCACAAAGCCCCTGTCAGTCAGGAACATATATGTACATTCCTACTGCACGGGGCATGTGCAATAGGAACGTATATAAAGATGGCTGACGTGAAGGGGTTAAAAAAGGAAGTCATAGCACATAAATTAGTTACTAAATCACATTATCAATATGTCTTCTTTATTCTGGCATAATTTGGTAAACATATTTTATTTTTTTAGGGTGTTACGGGGCTTAGAAATGTATCAGCAATATATCAAAATTTCATGAAATTTTTTTTTTAATGGATTTAGGAGGCTTGTATACTGGAAACCCCCATAAGTGACCCCATTTTGGAAACTAGACACCTTAAAGAATTAATCTAGGGGTATAATGAGCATTTTAACCCTACAGGGGCTGGAGGAAAGTGTTCACCATTAGGCCGTAAAAAAATTGAAAATTTTAATTTTCCAATAATATATACGTTTAGATTAAAGTTTCTAATTTTCAAAAGGAACATGAGAAAAAATGCACCCCAAAATTTGTAATGCAGGTTCTCTTGAGTACAACAGTACCCCATATGTGGGCGTAAACCACCGTATGGGCACACAGCGGGGCTCAGAAGGAAGGGAGCGCCAATTAGCTTTTTTAATGCAGATTTTGCTTAAGAAGTTTCCGAGCGCCAGCTGCGTTTGCAACGCCCCCGTAGTGTCAGCAGAGAGAAACCCCCCCATAAGTCACCCCATTTTCAAAAGTACACCCCTCAAACAATACATCTTGGTGTTTGGTGACCATTTTGACCACACAGGTATTAGAGGAAAGTATTCAGAATTAGACAGTTAAAATGAAAAACCTGAATTTTTCCAATAATATGTTAGTTTAGTTTGAAATATCTCAATTTTACAAGGAACAGGAGAAAAAAAGTACCCCAAAATCTGTAACACAGGTTCTCCTGAGTACAATGGTACCCCATACGTGGGCATAAACCTCTGTATGGGCACACAGCCGGGCTCAGAAGGGAAGGAGCGCCAATTAGCATTTTCAGTGCAGATTTTGCTGAAGAAGTTTCTGAGCGCCAGGTGCATTTGCAGAGCCCCTGTAGTGCCAGCGGAGTAAAATCTCACCATAAGTCCCCCCATTTTGGAAAGTGCACCCCTCAGAGATTTCATTTTGGGGTGTGGTGAGCATTTTGACCCCACAGGTATTAGAGGGAAGTATTCAAAAGTAGACAGTAAAAATTAAAAACTCGAATTTTTCCAATAATATGTTCCTTTAGTTTGAAATTTCTCAATTTCACGAGGAACAGGGGAGAAAAAATGTACCCCAAAATCTGTAACGCAGGTTCTCCTGAGTAGAACGGTACCCCATATGTGGGCATAAACCACTGTGCTGGAGCAAAACCGCAGCTAGTAATGGTTATTAGAACAGCGCAGTTACTAAAATACAAAAAAAAAATGAGATTACAGGTAATGCGGGGTGGTTTACGGGCAACCTGGGGTGGTGATGGGCAACCTGCTGTGGTTACGGGTAATCTTGAGGTGATTACGGACAACCTGCAGTGGTTACAGGCAACCTGCTGTGGTTACGGCCAACGTGAGGTGGTTACGGACAATCTGGGTTGGTTACAGATAAACTAAAGAGCTTATATGTAATGTGGGTTGGTTACGGCAATCTGGCGTGGTTACGGGCAATCTGGAGGGGGTCATTGGCAATTTGGGGTGGTTAGAGGCAACGTGCGGTGGTTAGAGGCAACGTGCGGTGGTTACGGGCAACGTGCGGTGATTAAGGGCAACGTGCGAGGTTACGGGCAACGTGCGGTGGTTACGGGCAATGTAGGGTGGTCAGGGGCAACGTGGGGTGGTCAGGGGCAACGTAGGGTGGTAAGGGGCAGCGTGCGGTGGTCAGAGGCAACATGCGGGGGTCAGAGGCAACGTGCGGTGGTCAGAGGCAACGTGCGGTGGTTAGAGGCAAGGTGCGGTGGTCAGAGGCAAGGTGCGGTGGTCAGAGGCAAGGTGCGGTAGTTAGAGGCAAGGTGCGTTGGTTAGAGGCAAGGTGCGGTGGTTAGAGGCAAGGTGCGGTGGTTAGAGGCAACGTGCGGTGGTTAGAGGCAACGTGCGGTGGTTAGAGGCAACGTGCTGTCGTCAGAGGCAACGTGCGGTGGTGAGAGGCAACGTGCGGTGGTAAGAGGCAACGTGCGGTGGTTAGAGGCAAGGTGCGGTGGTTAGAGGCAAGGTGCGGTGGTTAGAGGCAACGTGCGGTGGTTAAAAGCAACGTGTGGTGGTTAGAGGCAACATGCGGTGGTCAGAGGCAACGTGCGGTGGTCAGAGGCAAGTTGCGGTGGTTAGAGGCAACGTGCGGTGATTAGAGGCAACGTGCGGTGGTTAGAGGCAAGGTGCGGTGGTTAGAGGCAAGGTGCGGTGGTTAGAGGCGACGTGCGGTGGTTAGAGGCGACGTGCGGTGGTTAGAGGCGACGTGCGGTTGTTAGAGGCAGTGTGCGGTGGTTAGAGGCAGTGTGCGGTGGTTAGAGGCGACGTGCGGTGGTTAGAGGCGACGTGCGGTGGTTAGAGGCGACGTGCGGTGGTTAGAGGCAAGGTGCGGTGGTTAGAGGCAAGGTGCGGTGGTCAGAGGCAACGTGCGGTGGTCAGAGGCAACGTGCGGTGGTTAGAGGGGCAACGTGCGGTGGTTAGAGGCAACGTGCGTTGGTTAGAGGCAGTGTGCGGTGGTTAGAGGCGACGTGCGGTGGTTAGAGGCGACGTGGGGTGGTTAGAGGCAGTGTGCGGTGGTAACGGTCAACGTGTGGTGGTTACGGGCAACGTGCAGTGGTTGCGTGCAATCTGGGGCGGTTGCGTGCAATCTGGCGTGATTACGGACAACCTGGGGCGGTTACGGGCAACCTGGGGCGGTTACGGGCAACCTGGGGCGGTTATGGGTAATCTGGGGGGTTAGGGGTAATCTGGGAGTAAACTGCAATTATTACTATAATAAAAAAAGTGTGTGTTTTATTTTTTTGTGTGTTTGTCACTTTTTGTACTTTTACACATTTGTTTCACTGTATTACTATGATTACTGTGATATTTTCTATCACAGTAATCTTAGTTCAGTGACAGAGACCAGACAGAGGTGGCTGGTTGTGGAGCGCATGCGCACTTCATAACCAGCCAGGATGTCGAGGAGGAAGGAGCTCCAGGATCAGGTAATGTATAAGGGGTAGGGGGGGTGACTGGGGGACGGGGGTGACAGGGGGGTGGGGGGCGACTTGGGGGGCGACACTGTATCACTTTTTATCCCCTGTCACCAATGATTTATGGTGACAGGGGATAAAAAGTGCTTCTTTGCACTGGGAACAGGCGATCGGCATTATATAGTATATACCGCCGATCGCCTGCTCCGGGACCACACAGGGGGGTCCCCGATCACTGCCCCATGCTCTCCGCTACCTCCGGTGGCGGAGAGCATGGGGCTTTGATCATTATTTTATTTCCATCCCTGCGAAAAAACATCGTTTGGGATGGGGGCGGCCATCTTGGATCTGATGGCCGCCCGGGTACGGTGATCTGGGGTCTGATCGGGGGGCTGATCTGGGGTCTGAGGGGACATTTTTCATCTCCCCCCACCGTGGATTCACGGTGGGGGGAGATGAAAGCTCTTGGCGGCGCCGGTAATTCCCGGTACCGGAGATCACCGCTATAATGGTAATAGCGGTGATCTCCGGTATCGGGGGACAAGGGGAGGGGGGCCGGTGGACATACTAGTTGTGGCGGTGGGGGGAGGCAACGTGCTGCAGCCTCCCCCCGCCGCCCGATCGCCGGCATATTACAAATCTCCCCATAGATGCTGCGGTCGCATTGACCGCGGCGTTTATGGGGTTAACTGCCCGGGGGGAGCGCGGCTCCCCTCCGGGCAGAGGCAGCAGGGGGATGCTGTGTGACACAGCCTCCTCCTGCTGCCCGATCGCATCTAGGGACAGAGGGGGGAGGCAGGGAAGCCATGACGTTCCTGGAACGTCATGTTGCGGGAACTACCTGCTTTACATGACGTTCCAGGAACGTCATTTTGCGGCAAGGGGTTAAGAACAACCTGGGTCCCTTTAAGAGCAACCTGGGTCCCTCTAAGAGCGACCTGGGTCCCTTTGAGAGCGACCTGGGTCCCTTTAAGAGCGACCTGGGTCCCTTTAAGAGCGACCTGGGTTCCTTTAAGAGCGACCTGGGTCTCTTTAAGAGCGACCTGGGTCCCTTTAAGAGCGACCTGGGTCCCTTTAAGAGCGACCTGGGTCCCTTTAAGAGCGACCTGGGTCTCTCCTAAAGCGACCCAGGTCGCTCCTAAAGGGACTCATGTTGCTCTTAAAGAGACGGGAGCCAAGTTGCTCTTAAAGGGAAGGGACCCAAGTCGCTCTTAAAGGGACGGCACCCAGGATTAAAGTTTCTCTTAAAAGAAAGTCACTGGTTAAGGGGCGCTCTTTTCAAGCTCTATGTATTTCCCTGGAAATGCAAATCTAGTTATATATATTATACAATATATATACACTATGGGGGAGATTTATCAAACTGGTCTAAAGTCCAATTGGCGCAGTTGCCCCTAGCAACCTAACAGATTCTACCTTTTATTCTCCAAAGTATCTGTGAAGAATAAAAAGTGGAATCTGATTGGTTGCTAGGGACAACTGAGCTAGTTCTACTCCCCAGACCAGATGTCCCATGCTTTGTCTATCTCAAGAGGTAGCGACCTGCCGTATCCTCTGGGAAAGTCTATCTCCACCATCAGGAGTATCTCATGAAGAACAGAGGATACACATAGACAATGACCTTAGGGATAGACGGACATGTGACACAGTGGGCTCATGTCCACTAATCCTAACATTACAGCTTCTTTCTGCTGAACCTGAAGGAAACATTCTGCGATTAGACTATAGCAGTCCTAATGTCTTATTGCAGACAGAGAAAAGAGGGAAGGTCCCTCCTTCACCCAACTTACACTTTATCCATGCACAAGTTTTTAAGTAGAAAAATGACCGATCCTCTGGGACACATATAAAGAATTTATCATTTATTTTTCATGTATTTTTTATGTTCAGTTATTGACTTTGAAAAAAAAAAATAAGTAAAGAGTTACCTGTTTTAAAGTGCCACTGTCCTGATTTTTTTTTTGCATAAATCAATAATCCAGGCGATTTTAAGAAACGTTGTAATTGGGTTTATTAGCCGAAAAATACATTTTTATCATGAAAAAGCAGTTTGAAGCTCTGCCCCTGTCTTCATTGTTCTCCTATGGAGAGAGCTAAATAAAACACCAAAACAGGACAACAAAGAGTTAATGTACAAATACATCACCCTCTATCTCCTCTGACAGTCAGCACTGACCTCTCTGACCTCTGAATACAGAGTTTCCCCTCAGCCTCTAATCCTTTGTTCTCAGCTTTCTGCTGTCGGCTAACTCCCTCCTCCCCCTCCCCTCTCCCTAGAACAGACAGGGTACGTCTGATGCATTAAGTCACAATTTCCTGATTTTTTGCAGTGAATGGAAAAGAGGAAGGAGGGGGGGGGGGGGGGCTGGGAAAAGGCTTTTTGAATGCAGATAATGGCATATTTGGCTAATAAACCCAATTACAAAGTTTCTTAAAATCGCCTGGACTATTGATTTCTGCAAAAAACAAACAAAAAACGACTGTGACTCTTTAAAGCTCGATGCAACAATTCTATTGTCAGTGGCACCATATATGATAATAAGACAAATCACGGCTACTGTTCTGTCGCAGCTGACTTCTCCCTGGCCTGCTTGGCTTGAATAACAGGTGTTTCCCAGGCGTCGCCTTTATCATGTACAGTGTGGAGGAGATAAGCTGCCTAGGACATGTCAATTCCTTGGGCGGAAAGCAAATCCGCGGGAGCAAATTCTGCAAAAAATTCTTCCGTGTGAACAACATAGCGGAAATCTTATTGAATGGGACATTGCTGTGTTCACATTTTACAGGAGAAATTTCAAGCGGAAATTAAGAGCGGATTCCGCTTCAATTCCTCGCCTATTCTTCAATGTGCACATACCCTAATAATGTGGTAAATATAGAATTAAACCCCCCCCAAAAGATTATAAAAAAAGAACATTTTCCAGTATCCGACTCTAAGCGGCAAAAACACATCTAGGCAATGCATTCACTTTACATTCCTCCAAATAATATAATATAACAAATTCATTGTTAACGAATTAAGGTGCATGAACTTGCAATATCAAGTAGATAAGTGCAAATTATGTTGCAAATAGTTATATGGAAGACTTAAGGAAAGGTAACCAAATAGCTTTTGAACTTTACTATAGGGATGGAAAATGTAACATCTCATCACAAAGGCCAAAAGGCTCCTGAGTTCCCAGTCTATGTACATATGGTTTTGTTTTGTGATTTGGCTTATCTGCACTTCCGCTCCATGTTACAGGGCAAGACATCTATGCCCTCAGATTAAGTATACCAAGATAATAATAATACTCTATAGGACTATAGTAAATTTTAAAGGATTTACTGAAATGATATTAAGGGTATAAACCCACACACCGTATATGCAGCAGATATGCAACAAATACGCAGCAGATTTGTTGGTACAGATTTGATGCTGTGTTCAGTTATTTAGATCTAATCTGCTGCGATTTTGCTGCGATTTTGCTGCGAGTTTGCTGCGTATCGCAGCAGTAAATACGCTGCATATACGGTGTGTGGGTTTATACCCTAAAGGTAGATACATATTTTTTATATATTATGCTATTACCTCAAATTTAATACGTTTTTTTTTACCTGTTTGCCCATGTTTCTGGCATACAAAATATATTGTTTGCTATCCTATGCCTCACTGTTGTTAGTCTGTAGTGCTGGGGGTAGGCTTTGGACAGAGCCAGTCTCCTTCCCCCTTTGGCAGCTGCCCATTCTTATTCTGCACAAATACCAAATATACTGCCATGCTGAGGCTCTGTTCCTGCCCAAAAAGACAAAGCAAAAAGTTCATGGCTGCTCTGCAGTGAATAGTAAATTAGTATGCAAAGACTTGCGAGTGGAGAAAGGCACTGATCATGTGTGTCCACCAAAATACAGTTCATTAGGTGGATGTGCATATTGCTATACAGTATAAACACCAGGTGGCACCAAAGTATATAGGTAAAATTCATGATGCTTCAGTAAATTCTTTTTTAAGTGAAAGGAAAGAATTATTAATTTTATAACATATGCAATAAATCTGACCATTTTGCCGTACAAGTGTAAGGAGTGTACACTCAGATTATGAATCTTCACACTTCTTTTGCCCAAGCAAATAAGCAACAATATGTAGAGCACCACTGCTTATAGTGAAGTAGCAGGGACTCCTGCCTTTGACAGGTGTTCATGCTCTTTTATGTACTTTGCATGATGCTCTACATTAGAACCTGATGGGAACTATATACTGAAAAGCAAGGGGAACATTGTATTGCAGTGAACATTTGCTGTTGTGGAACGCCCAGTTTAGTGAATATAGTGTGTAAGTGTGTATACAGCATACAGCATGACCACCAACCTCTTGGTGGCAATCTATCTGTGCCCTGATACCTATTTGCCTGAAATGAATTACAAAATGTTTGATCTAGATGATCCTGTCTATTCTTTATCAGAACAAATTTGATTTACTTCAAATTGATTTGCGTATCTCTAGTCCCAAATAATGCATTTAAAAAACAAACAAAAAAAACTTATTCTAGCTAAGCCAACATTTGTCAGAAAGGAAATATGTCAAAAATGCATAATAAATAAGTAGAGAGAAGATGACCATGAAAAAATGGGTGCAAGCGCAGTGATAACCTGCCCCTATTGTCCATAATGAACCTCAGATGAAAACTCGGCAATACACCTGTCATCTGCTTAGTATTAAAAGCCATGCATCACATAGATAAAACAGCATAGTAAAAAACACAGGCTCAGGCCAGAAGATGGAGCAAGCACGCTAAATATACAAAGCTGAGAAGCACTAATAAGCTAGATAGAGCAACAACAAATCTGAAGCATGATGACTTCTAATGCAGTGGGCAGCAAAGTTATCAATGGAATATAAAACTAGGTTTCAGTAACTCCTGAGATATACTGCATTTTCCAAATCACTCTAAGATAAAGTATATACATATTCATAAACGTTCATTATTTTCAGCCTCATTTACACATTAACAAAAATACAAAATTAATAATGCACCTGAAAAGAAATGTTGGATTGCTGCAAAACACTATATGCAGTTGTGCCAGGGGCGGATATGTAAATAATTACCGATGTCATCTGATTAGACCAGGGGTTGGGAACCTCCGGCCCGCGGGCCGCATCCGGCCCCTGACACCTCCGGATGTGGCCCGCGGCTCCCCTGTGACATGCGCCGCTCTGGAGGAGAAGGAGCCGACACACACGGCATCCTCCTGTGTCTGTGACAGCTGCCAGGAGGATGCTGTGAGCGCCGGCTCCTTCCCCTCAGAGCGGTGCACATCTTCTGACTCCTGTCCTCCTGTGACGTGCGCCGCGCTGGTGAGGCAGGAGCTGGCACAGACACAGGAAGATGTGTTGTATGCCGGCTCCTGCCTCACCAGCGCGGCGCAGAGCGGCGCACGTCTTCTGACTCCTGCGGGCCGCGCGCGATGACGTCATTTCATCGCGCGCCGCCTGCAGGAGAAGACCGGCACAGAAGAGAGGAGGGAGAAGAGGACCTGGACAGCGTGGGAGCGGAGGAAAGGTGAGTGGGATGTTTATTTTTTTCATTTGGGGCAGACACTGGGGGTTAACTAGGCCACCAGGGACATGACTGGGGGGGGGGGGGGGGGGGTAACTAGGCTACCAGGGACATGACTGGGGGTTAACTAGGCCACAAGGGACATGACTGGGGGGTTAACTAGGCCACCAGGGACATGACTGGGGGGTTAACTAGGCTACCAGGGACATGACTGGGGGGTTAACTAGGGTACCAGGGACATGACTGGGGGGGTTAACTAGGCCACCAGGGACATGACTGAGGAGTTAACTAGGCTACCAGGGACATGACTGAGGGGTTAACTAGGCCACCAGGGACATGACTGAGGAGTTAACTAGGCTACCAGGGACATGACTGAGGAGTTATCTAGGCCACCAGGGACATGACTGAGGAGTTAACTAGGCCACCAGAGACATGACTGAGGAGTTAACTAGGCTACCAGGGACATGACTGAGGAGTTAACTAGGCCACCAGGGACATGACTGAGGAGTTAACTAGGCCACCAGGGACATGACTGAGGAGTTAACTAGGCTACCAGGGACATGACTAAGGAGTTAACTAGGCCACCAGGGACATGACTGAGGAGTTAACTAGGCTACCAGGGACATGACTGGGGGGGTTAACTAGGCCACGAGGGACATGACTGAGGAGTTAACTAGGCTACCAGGGACATGACTGAGGGGTTAACTAGGCCACCAGGGACATGACTGAGGAGTTAACTAGGCTACCAGGGACATGACTGAGGGGTTAACTAGGCCACCAGGGACATGACTGAGGAGTTAACTAGGCTACCAGGGACATGACTGAGGAGTTAACTAGGCTACCAGGGACATGACTGAGGAGTTAACTAGGCTACCAGGGACATGACTGGGGGGGTTAACTAGGCCACCAGGGACATGGCTGGGGGGTTAACTAGGCTACCAGGGGCATCACTAAGGATTCAAATCAGGTACAAGGGGCATCACAGAGGGTTAACTACAATAGCAGGGGTATTAGGGGAACAATACTTTGCCTTGTTCGGGTGCTGCAAACCCCCGCTACTAACTGCCGCGCACGGTATAACATTGAGTGCGGCCCTCAAATGATTTTATTAAGGCCCGACCGGCCCTCGACATGGAAAAGGTTCCCCATCCCTGGATTAGACAGTGAGTCTTACCAGTGGTACGCCCGAAGAAAAAAAATGTTTGAAATCAACTGGTGCCAGAAAGTTTTATAGATTTGTAAATTGCTTATATTTAAAATCCTCAAGTTTTCTAATACTTATCAGCTGCTGTATGTCCTTTCCAGTCTGACACAGTGCTCTCTGCTGCCACCTCTGTCTGCATCAGAAACTGTACAGAGCAGTAGTAAATCTCCATAGAAAACCTCTCCTGCTCTACAATGTTCCTGACATGAACAGAGGTGGCAGCGGAGAGCACTGTGTCAGACTGGCAGGTTTGAACTTTCATGTGATGCCTATAAGGGGGGAAGTAATATATACCAGACAGTTCTGTCATTGGCTTATCCCTCTGAGAGCATTAGGGTTGGGCAATATAAATCCATCAAACCCCTCCTTTCTCTCCACCTACATCATTTCTTGATGACTCTGGCCAACACTTGTATAAGGTGTACGGGCACTTTTAGTGGGTACTTTTGACTAGTGTACCTCATGGTGAGTGTTAGACATGTCTCTATAATGCAGGTAAAGACATTTTATCCAGCTGACAGACTTTGAGAGCAGGCACATCACTGGAATGGGAAAAGGATGGTCTATTTTAGAGTTACCTTTGTATCTAGGCTGTTCGGACCAAGCTGTTAGGAGGCGCTCTCTTATTCCATCTATGTCCCTATCAGGAACTGTCCAGAGCAGAAAAGATTTGCTATGGGGATTTGCTACTGCTCTGGCCAGTTCCTGACAAGCAAAAGGATGTTGTTGACCTCATGGAGATCAACCAAAAACACCACAGAGACACCATCACGTGTCTCGACGTCTAGGACATTGCCCCCCTGGGAAATCAAATATGCAAAAGAACATTCCAGAGACACAATCAGAGTCTCAACGTAGTGAGCTAGCCAGACCTTTCTCCAGGAAGGAACAACCAAGCCAAGGAATGTCTCCAGTCAAGGAATCCACCCAAGCAAAGTATCCATCCGCAGACAGCTGTTTCAGGGTATTTGCCCCTCATCAATGTAGAGTAGGATTTTGGCTAGTGGGAGCAATTTTAGTAAGTGCACGCAAAAGGACGCTGGTTGATCTCAGGGAGATCAACCAAAAACACCACAGAGACACCATTACAGTTGCATCCGTTTCATTTTTTTTTGGGGGGGAAGAAACTAACCACAACTGATGTCACAACTCATGCTAAAAAAGCATCCGTTGTCATTGTGTCAGTAACTTACCTGACCGCGCTCCAGCGTCGTCTGGTCCGGCTGGAGCGCAGCGCCGCCCTCCTCGGCCGAGCCGGGTGACGTCACGGAGACCCGACGGCGTCCCTAGTAACCAGGGAAGCCGCGGGTCTCGCGTTAGTGTACGTCGCCCGGCCAAGCAGCTGAGTGCTGTTGAGCTCAGGCTGAGTGACGGATCTCTCTGCCACTCAGCCTGCAGCGCACCAGCTGCTATGTGTCTGGATTCAGGAGGCCGGACCAATCAGTCTTTGGTCCGGGCTCCTGATCCAGTATAAAGTGTTTTCAGTATCAGCCTCTAATCGCTGGCTATTAGTTGTTTCTGATCCCAGCTCCCCAGTCCCTTGTATTCTGTCCTATCCTTTTCCATTTTGTCTTGCCTGGATTCTGACCTTTTGCCTGTCCCCTGACTCTCCGCTCGGTTCTGATTTTGTACTGCGTTGCTCGTTTGGTTCCTGACTCGGCTAGTTGACTCTCCGCATTTTGTTTGTCTGTCTGTCTGCGTTTTATGTTCTGCACGTATACAGCATAGGGATTGTCTTCGTGGTTGTCCGCGACCGCCTAGGGTCGACTGAGGCAAGTAGGCAGGTGACAGTGGGTGGGGTCAGATTTAGGGCCCACTGTCGAGTGTCTTGTCTTCACCTGCCGATCGTGACACATTGTTTTTTTTTTCCTTTTTTTCAATAAAAAATATTGGTTGCCATCAGTTACCATAGGTTTATTACATCAGTCGTGGTCAGTTTTTTCCGCTACAGCATAAGCCACCTATTCTAGGAGCAGCAGCACAGGAAAGCACCTACTTTAGGGGTACACCTCATAGAGTCAGCTACTATAGAAGGCAGCACCATAGCGGATGAACTATTAAGGGGGGCGGGGTGCAACTCATATCTGAGCCCTCTAGTGTGGGCAGCAGAACATGGGGCCATCTATAAGGTGCTGCTCCTCCTGCCAGGGGCCACTCTGCTGCAGGACTGGGGTCACAAGGGTTAATGGGGGGCTGAGGACATCTTAATCCCTTGAAGTTCTGGAGGCAAAAGCCAAACGGTGCATATATGCATGCGGTAAGGCCTCCAGCGCTGGAGTGTCAGTGGATCAGCATATTGCAAAATAGGTTCTGCCACACAATATGTCCGGCGATGCGGTGGCACTATTTGCCCTCCACATGCTTTGACTGTTTCGCATTACTGTTTCATTGAAAACAATAGGATCAGTTCAAAGATACGTTTCCCTCTGGCGCTTTTCTCCAGCGCCGAAAGGAAATGCCAGCACGCTGCTGGATGAGTATGAACCCGGCCTTACATTTTGAAAATTATAGCATGATAAATGCAAGTGGTGCATCTCATGTACAGTCTACATTAGTTTTGTTCTGACATAGTTATGCCAGGGTGTAATTTATGATAAATTGTGATAAGGCCATGCCCCTTCTGCCAGACCCCATCCCTCTTTTTAATAAAAGTGGCGTAGGTGGCACAGAAAGGAAAAGGTTGCAAATTTTTGCATATAACCATGGCTTGTACAAAACTTGACTCCGTTACTGCTGCCGACTGGGGACTCGTCCAAGATGGCGCCGTCCCCGGCTGGGCACTCGTTTGTTTTCGGCTGAAGCAGCTGAAAGCGAATGAGTGCCGATCTCATTGATCTTTGCTGTATAACTATACAGCAAAGATCTCAATGAGAGATCAAAGTGTATATACTAGAAGTCCCCCAGGGGGAATAACCCTAACCCCAGGGGGGCTTCTAGTATATGTGTAAAAAAAAAAAAAAAAGTATTGTTATTAGTAAAAAGCCCCCTCCCTTATTAAAAGTCTGAATCACCCCCCTTTTCCCAGGTTTCAAATAAAAGTAAGTAAATAAATAAACATGTTTGCTATCGCGGCATGTGTAATCGCCCGAACTATTAACTAATCACATTCCTGATCTCGCACGGTAAACGGCGTCAGCGCAAAAAAATCCCAAAGTGCAAAATTGCGCATTTTTGGTTACATCAAATCCAGAAAAAATGTAATAAAAAGCGATCAAAAAGTCGTATATGCGCAATCAAGGTACCGATAGAAAGAACACATCATGGCGCAAAACATGACACCTGACACAGCCCCATAGACCAAAGGATAAAAGCGCTATAAGCCTGGGAATAGAGCGATTTTAAGGAACATATATTTGTTAACAATGGTTTGAATTTTTTACAGGCCATCAGATACAAGAAAAGTTGTACATGTTACATAACGTTTTAATCGTAACAACTTGAGAAACATGCATAACAAGTCAGTTTTACCCCAGGGCGAATGGCGTAAAAACACATTCCCCCCAAATAAAAGAAATACGTTTTTTTTTTTCAATTTCACCACACTTAGAATTTTTTTCTGGTTTCGCAGTGTCTTTTATGCAAAAATTCAGCCTGTCATTGCAAAGTACAATTAGTGACGCAAAAAATAAGGGCCCATGTGGGTTTCTAGGTGGAAAAATGCAAGTGCTATGGCCTTTTAAACACAAGGAGGAAAAACCGAAAACGCAAAAACGAAAATTGGCCCCGTCCTTAAAGGGTTAAGTCTAGTTTTTGGGAGAAAGCCGAAGCCAAATTTAAAGGGGTATTCAGCTCCATTTGGGTCCTGGATGAACAATCCTGCCTCCACTTCCAAGATGGACTCATCTGGGGGGTGGCGGGGTGTGTGACAGCCTGCTCAGCCAATCAATGACTAAGACGGGACAGCACCACGGCCAGTCACCCTGAGTCAATCTTGGAAGTGGAAGCGAGATTGTTTAGTCAGGACCGGATAGTGATGTAGAAGGACACCAGGGGAGTGCAGAACGGTAATAATAGGCTGTCATGTGAAACAAGTAGGAATAAGAGCGTGCATTTACCACAATACTGCAAATTCGTTTCTTTATTCTAAGATCACACACGTGAAAGGGAGGTAGATGAATGCAGGAGCGTCCCGGCGACTGTTTCTTGTACCTACAGTACTACTCTTCTTCAAGCCATGTTCCCTTGGCTTGAAGGGAGTGCACGCTCTTATTTCTACATTATCCTACTGGCTAGCTGTCCCACCCTGTTGGCTGCTTGCTTGTGGCAAAAGTATCCTGCTTGTGTGTTTATGGCACAGACTGAACACGTCTCTTTGGTGCATATTCATTTTTCTACTTTTTATATTGAAAGTTTCATTTGAATGGAATACCTCTTTAGGCTGGGTTCACACTACGTATATTTCAGTCAGTATTGTGGTCCTCATATTGCAACCAAAACCAGGAGTGGATTGAAAACTCAGAAAGGCTCGGTTCACACAATGTTGAAATTGAGTGGATGGCCGCCATTTAATGGCAAATATTTGCTGTTATTTTAAAACTACGGCTGTTATATTGAAGTAATGGCCGTTATTTACTGTTATATGGCGTCCATCCACTCAATTTCACCATTGTGTGAACAGATCCTTTCTGTGTTTTCAATCCACTCCTGGTTGTGGTTGCAATATGAGGACCACAATATTGACTGAAATATACGTAGTGTGAAACCAGCCTAAATGTAAGGATCTTAACGTTTTTATATGTTTTTCTAGTATAAAATATGCACAGGTTCTACAGCACATTTTCTGTAATAGTAAGATATAATAGTTATTTAGATTTGTTTGTAGCTTGTTAACATGAATACACATAGGTCTGCATATGAACTGTTGACACAAAACGGAAGGAACACATTTGCTGTAAGGGCCCTATTCCACGGGACGATTATCGTTCGTATTATCGTTAACGATAAACTATCCAAACAACCGCTAATGTGAAAGACCTGAAATCGTTCACCCATTTACATGGAACGATAATTGTTACTTATGATCGTTCTTGCGGATGTCTTGTTGTCGCTATTACGTTCATCACTACTGAGAACGACTGAACAATGTCTTATTCAATGCGAAGGATTTGCGAACGAGCAACGATAAAAAAAGGTTCAGGTCTTATTAAACGATCAAGGATTTCTCATTCGGTCGTTAATCGTTAACTGCTATTCAACCGAATGATTATTGCTTAGATTCGAACAATTTAACGATAATCTGAACGATAATCGTCCCGTGGAATAGGGCCCTAAGTTTAGATGCATTGAAGCCATTAAAAAATTGTTCGCTAGAGTAAAGATACTTCGAATATTTTTGGACTTACTAATGCAAATATATTGTGTGTGCTTGTTTATAAATAAAAAGTATAGCTGTGTACTGTATTTGGTCAAAAAACACATTTTTTCAAATAACATTCAAGTACATAGACACTAAAAACCAAAATAGCGCTGTCTGTGAGGAGGCTCTTGACAACTTTGCCATTGTCTATTTTTTTTGTGTAGTCCTGAAAATAGAGCCAAACTTTTTTAATGAAGTGGGATGAGGAAAAGAGGCGCCTTCATTTTGGAACAGTTTTATGTCGTGTATAAAGTTAGCGTCCAACATTGTTGTTGGCATTTCAGGAATGATTGCTGTGGGAATGTTTTCTATTTCCCCATAGAAGCTTTAAGAGAAGTAAACTGAAGAAGTCCCTCATTGTATTGTATCTCCTACAGCAACCATTGGGAAATTGGTAACATTTTCAGGATTAGCTTTATGACATATAAAGGGGATTTTCATTGTCTGTAATACATGTGAGCAAATGATATTTTGGACGGTATACAAATGCTAGGGTTTATTACAAGACACAGTAGGAAACTGTGGGAATGAGAAATGTGAGTTCTGTGGAAGATAAACTCCAATAGTAAAATTGATTTTTAATTAAATCAGTATCAACAGCAATAAACATAGTGATGACATTGCACAATAGTGGATAAAGTGAAGCAATGTAGGATGTCATCGTCTGTTAATGCAACACAACTAATAATGTGCCGCTCATCTATTCCATCTGCTGCTATATATAAAGTTATGTCCGGCACATTAGGGTTTGTAAAGACAAAACCATATCATATACAGTATAATCAGAAAATACACTACATATTGCCAAAAGGCCCTATTCCACCAACAGATCTGACGACAGATTATCTGCCAAAGATTTGAAGCCAAACCCAGGAACAGACAATAAACAGAGAACAGGTCATAAAGGAAAGACTGAGATTTCTCCTCTTTTCAAATCCACTCCTGGGTTTGGCTTCAAATCTTTGGCAGATAATCTGTCGTCAGATCTGTTGGTGGAATAGGGCCTTAAGTCTGATGGTCTGCCAACTAGTATGGCTCAGTTGCAGAGATTGTAGAAAGGTTATTTGCGGATTAGAATGGGCATTATAAAAACAAAAAACTAACATATTGTTTATAGAACCTGTTTAGCTACACAGGGGGCCACAGACAAAGGGCCCAAATGCTATACCATGTTAGGGGCTACACACATTGCCCTCCATGTCTCATACAATAATTACTGACTGGAACAAAGTGAGAGGTTTTCTACAAAGAAAATATTGTGACATAACAGGTAAGTGTTAGGGCCCTATTACATGGAGTGATAATCAGCCCAATTCGGATTATCACTCCATGTAATAAAGACAACGATCAGCCAATGAAACGATCATTGGCTGATCATTTCTTTAGGTTTAGACTTAAAATCATTGGCCGCCAACAGCGCATCCTTACGTGTAATAGTGATGCACGGCCGACAATTGCTGAAACAGTTAATGCTTCACATGTCCATGCTCCTGGTCTACTCTTGCACTCTGTATGCGTCTCTGCACTGTGCGCTGTGGCTTCTGCCAAACACTACCCAGGACCGCCTCGGGCAGTTATTGGCTGAGTGGCTTGTCAGCTCAGACAGGTCGCACTAAAGCCACAACTCGCAGTGCTGGCTTGCATACAGAGCATAGAAGAAGACCGGGAGTGTGGACAGGTGAAGTATTGACTGTTTGGCAAGGGCTGCCTGGACATCGCTAAAGATTTGTCCTGTTCCTGTAACGATTTGAGTGCCCAGTGTAGCAGATCACCCAAATGAAATTGTCAACTATGATTTGAGAATAACATGGCAATGGAGGGTTGTATTTTATCTGCAAAAATGTTTACATAGTGGATACAGGTGTAACTATGTGGGCCACATAACTGCCATGGCCCAAGAGTTCCCAGAATAAACATTGCTCAGATCATCAAATTGACTTTTCCAGCTTGCCTTCTACCCATGGTAAATCCTAGAGCCATGCCTACTCCAGGTAGGCAAAGTACACACACCTAACTATCCATATAATCTGTGGTTGACTGTACACTGTAATACCATATTCATTTCAATCCCTGTCTCATGGTCCGTTTGCCTGCTGATGCCTTTGTTTTCATAAAAAGACATCTTTTATCCTGGCGGCACTGTGTCAAAGAGGCAGAGCCTAGAGTATCCATGCCTTAGGCCTGTGCCACCTCTCGGGTCTTCCTCCCTGCCCTCCTTCTCTAAATTGACATTCCCTGGGCAGGATCATCATCTTTGGTGCCGATAGAATGCAGCGTATGCACCATTTCATGCTAAAGTGGCGCAGGCGCACAGACAAGGCCTACTTCTTTGCTCTAGGCTACCTTTTCATTGTGGCACAGACGCAATGACAAGGTAGCCTAGAGCAAAAAGAAGGCCTTGTCTGTGCGCCTGCACAGAGGGGTACAGATTTGCAAAAAATTCCCATGAATTCCATTCTCTCTAAAGAATTATTTAATTACACCTAGTATATATACTATTATACCTAGTATATATAATATATATTTTAATGAAAAAAAATCTATCTATCCATCCTACATATTTATAAAAAAATAAAAAGTATTTCTATTGTGCCAAACTAGTAAAACACTGACTTTATTTTTAAATTACATTCTTTCAGAATCCCCCCCCCCCCATTTCTTTTAAAATAAAATGTAATTGATAAATTATATGAACCCTAAAATTACGCATTATGAAATTTCACCTTGTCCAGCAAAAAACAAGCCCCCTCGGAATGTGATAATGAAGAAAAATGATAAAAATGGTTTGGACAATAAGGCCCGAATTAGCTTGTTATTAAGGGGTTAAAATAACAATGAAGCATTGTGGTAAAATGATTCTGTAATTGCGGTGAACCTCAATCTAACAGCATTAGTCGATAAAGCATTAATATCTACACATCTCTTTTTACAGCCCTGTCTTCTTAGGAAATGAATGTTTTGATTTAATTGCCAAAGAAATCTTTTCCTAATTTATGGCTTCAATCTTTGCAGTGACGTGAGGTTTGTTTTCTTTTGTTCCTCTCATTTTCTTCATCTCGTGTAATGTATGTTGGCTTATTTTTCAAAAGTAATGTGTCAGGAGACGAAGAATGAATAAAGTCATAAACAGTAATTTGTGTGAAAAGTCAAGATGGCCACCAGTAAACCTGCCAACTTGATAGTAGACTGTTTACAAAGTTAGAAAACATTTGTGCCAGACTGTGAACAATCAAGGCTGTGGTAGGTAAACCCACAAATATAATTCAGCTCTGACTGCTTACTCGGGATTGGGAAAATAATCTGATTACAGCAGATGCTGTTCTCATTTTCATTTGGCTTCATCTTAATGTAGTAAAATTACTTCCATGGTGTACTTTAAAGAAATCCCATTGCTGTCTGGAACCTCTTTATTATTCTAAAGTTCATTTGATAGGAACTTACATTTTGTACTTTGCTGTTGTTTTTTAAATGTATCTATATTCCTTTCAGTGTGAAAAGGTATAATTTGCATATAAAAGAGAATAGTCATAAAATTATAATAATAGTAATATATATTTCAGCTGACAACATTTCACTGGATAGGTGATGGATAAGAATGTTTACTTAGTAGGGGGAACTGACTTCTGGGAAACCCACCAATTGCTAGAACAGAGGATCCAGCAGTGAGAAGTAATTTATTGAAAGGGGTACTCCATTTGTTTTGAGGGTCTTTGTTCAGTATTTCATGGTTATACTTCCTGGTTGAGCAGTTGCTCAGTACTACAAGTCCCAGAATGCATTGCTCTCCCCCAGCTCTTTATCACAGCCCTCAACCCTGTATCCTTCCCTCTCCCCAGCACTCCTTCCAGTTCCCCACCAAAAGCTGTTGCAGAACATCTCATTTCACTCGTGATCATTGCTGTAAAGTTGCAGCACTCGCTTTCACTCCTCATCTGCTCAGAAAGATAGGGTCCTATTCCACGGGCCGAGGAGGGCCCGATCAACAATGTAAACGAGCGGCGATCTGCTAGATCGCCGCTCGTTTACTGGGCCTATTCCACGGCCCGATGATCGTTGAGCAAGGGCTGCAAGGACATCGTTCCCTTGCAGCATCATACATTACCTGGCTGCAGGGCTTGTCCTCCGCTCCGTCTCCTCCCCGGGTCCCCCGCGCTCTATCTTCTGAATGGCCGGTTAGCTGACAGGCCACACTCAGCCAATCACAGGCGGTCCCGGCCTGTGATTGGCTGAGCGCTCCGTCAGTTGACCGGCCATTCAGAAGATAGAGCGCGCGGGACCCGGGGATGAAGACAGCGCAGAGAAGAAGCCCTGCAGCCAGGTAATGTATGATGATGATGCTGCTGCTGTTTCTTCTCAAATCGTCGGTCGCCCGCCGTGCACCGCTATTCAACCGTAGCGATGCGCGGTGGGGGAACGATGATTTTAGGTCTGGCCCTAAAATGAACGATCAGCCGATGACACGATCATCGGCTGATCGTTCTCTCTATTTCACCGAATGATAATCGGCCGAATCGGGCCAAATGGGCCCGATCCGGCCGATTATCGTTACTGTGGAATAGGGCCCATAGTGTTGTAGACTGGAGATGGTGACACAGATGGTGAATCAGTTATATATCATGGGGTGTTTTATTTAAAAACAATATTCTGCTACAAGAATTCACAAGCAAATTGATTCATAACCCCCCCCCCCTATTTTCATTCAGAGAGAGGAGGTTGGGGTCAGATAAAATGATGGCACAACAGAAAAAAATGCAGAGGAATGAGATCCTATTACATTATGTTTTAACAAGATCTCTGGAGCAGTGTGTGAGGGACTACTTTCTATACTGCTAAGTAGATGGAGACAGGAAAACAGAGATGTTTTAAGTAGGTGGTTAAAAAGGGCCAGGCTTCGATGCCTTGGAAAATACAGCTGCTTCCTGGCGACATAATAACACTTGGGTCCACCCACAGCAAAACACAACAAGCACTGAGCTCAGGGAGATCAGCAAATAAAATCCAATGCAGTACTCATTCAAGAGTCTCCATTGATACATTTCCCTCGGTTGCCCTCGGGTCTATAAAGCCTTAGTTACAAGTCTCTAAACACAGAAACAGCCAGATATCCCTCCTGGGAAGGAAACCTGTTGCCAAGGGGTGCCTCCCAGTGGGGAGATCACCAAACCACCTTGGTACGTAACCCCTTAAGCCCCATTTGGTTGTGAGTATTGGAACATAAATAGGGTGGCCACTTTTGCATCAAAGTCTAACTCAGCTGTGAGTATTACGAAATGATAAGGGTTTACCAAAGCCAGGCATCCATCCACACAGCTGTTTCGGGGAATTGCCCTTTGTCAATATCGAGTAGGATTTCGGCTAACAGGAACAATAAAAAATAGACCAACAAAACCTTTGTTTTGGAACTTGCAACAGAGGCTCCATGGGCCCCTTTCTTGCATATCCACCCACAGCAAGTAAGAAGAGAGATGCAGGAGATATGAAGAGATCAGGTAAAAGTGTAAATATAACCGGGGAGAGTGGCTCTTTTCACATGGCCTGTGTTAGAATAGTGGTGTCTATTACTCCAGGGCTTTATTTATTTATTTCATTTTGTGGGATAACTCCTTTGAATTGTGCTTTATTAGAAACAGTACCACTCATGCTCTCAGCTTCTGGGTGGTATTGTAGCTTAGTTCCATAAAAGAGAAACTATCAGTAGGTTAGATCAGTGCTTCTCAAACTTTTTCTACTGGAGCCTCATCCAGCAGACCAAGGCAATGCCTAGGCGTCACCAGACTGACCACGAGGATGTCTGGGCCTCACTATCTGTGGTGAAAGTCCATTTAGAAGCTGAAAATAATGCTCAGGCTACCTTTCACCCATCTCCCAAACTCTAGATACTAATAAATTAAGTACAAAATAAATTACTAATGGTAAAATTGATATTTTTGCAAACAACAAAAGGACTGTGCAGATCATAGTTACTTTGTGAAAACTGGATCCTCAGCTGGGCCTCACCAACAACTAGTGGGCGCCTCACTGGTGAGGCCCGCCTCACAGTTTGAGAAGCACTGGGTTAGATGCATCTAACCTGCTGATATCTTCCTGCAGCACACAGGGCACTGAGGATGAAGGTAATTTTCTCAACCTCATCCTCTGTGCCATTTCTGTGCAGTTTGCAAGTGAAAATGCAATACTAATAAGGTGGTTTGGTGCACTGGGGAAGGGACCACTGCCCCAGTGCACTGATTTGACCCCCCCCGACCTGCTCTTCTGAGGAATATCAGTGGAGTGGGCTGGCTCGGGGTGGGCCAAATTGGTGCACTGGGGGCAGTAGTCCTGTCTCAGTGCACCAAACCATCTTCTTGGCATAGCAATTTAACTTCTAACTGAATGGAAGTGGTGCCTCAATCCTCAGTGCCCCATGTGCTGTAGGGAGATAGCAGGTCCTTACCTTCATCCTCAGCTCCCAATGTGCTGTAGGGAGATAGCAGGTTAGATTCATTTTAACAAATCTGGCTACAATTCAATTTTTTTTTAAAAGGACATACTTTAAAGTCTGGTGAAATTTGTTAATTAAAGTATTGTATTGCCCACAAAAAGTTATACAAATCATCAATATACACTTATTACGGGAAATGCCTATAAAGTGCTTTTTTCCCTGCACTTACTACTGTATCAAGGCTTCACTTCCTGGATAACATGGTGATGTCACGATCCGACTCCCAGAGGCGTGCGGGCTGTGGCTGCTGGACAGGATGATGGCAGAGGGATGCTCAGTGTCCCTCTGCCATCATCCTCTCCAGCAGCCACAGCCCGCACAGCTCTGGAAGTTGGGTCGTGACATATTAATTTTATCCGTAGCCCCTTAAGTCCCACTCGGTTGCGAGTATTTGAACATAAATAGGGAAATACCAGGGTGGCCCCTTTTACGTCAAAGTCTAACTCTGTGGCGAGTATTGCGACATGACAAGGGTTTACCAAGGCAGGCATCCATCAACGATCATTTCGGGGTAGTTGCCCCTTGTCAGTGTGGAGCAGGACTCTGGCTAACAGGGGCAATTAAAAATAGACCAACAAAACACAGCAATCGCTGAACTCAGGGAGACCAGCGACAAAAAAATCAAATGGAGTACTCACTGAAGAGTCTCTATTGATACATTGCCCCCTATAAATTTAAATATGCAAAAGAGGGGTCTGTGGAGTCTCAGTTATGAGTCTCAAAACACAGGAATAGCCAGATATCCCGATCGTTTGGGGGTAGTTTCCCCCTCGTCAGTGTAGAGTAGGACCCTGGCTAATAGGGGCACTGGGAATCACCCCCTTGGCAATAGGCTTTCCTCCCATGGAGGGATATCTGGCTATTCCTGTGTTTTGAGACTCGTAACTGAGACACCACATACTCCTCTTTTGCATATTTAAATTTATAGGGGGCAATGTATCAATGGAGACTCTTCAGTGAGTACTCCATTTGATTTTTTTGTCGCTGGTCTCCCTAAATGCAGCGATTGCTGTGTTTTGTTGGTCTATTATTAATTGCCCCTGTTAGCCAGAGTCCTACTCCACACTGATGAGGGGCAACTAACCCAAAATGATCGTCTGTGGATGGATGCCTGCCTGCCTTGGTAAACCCTTGTCATGTCGCAATACTCACCACAGAGTTAGACTTTGACGTTAAAGGGGCCACCCTGGTATTTCCCTATTTATGTTCCAATGCTCGCAACCGAGTGGGACTTAAGGGGCTACGTATCAGGGTGGTTTGGTGATCTCCCCACTGGGAGTCACCCCCTTGGCAATAGGCTTTGCTCCCATGGAGGGATATCTGGCTATTCCTGTGTTTTGAGACTCGTAACTGAGACTCCACAGACCCCTCTTTTGCATATTTAAATTTATAGGGAGCAATGCATCAGTGGAGACTCTTCAGTGAGTACTCCATTAGATTTTTTTGTCGCTGGTCTCCCTGAGTTCAGCGATTGCTGTGTTTTGTTGGTACATTTTTTAGGCCACTCATATATCCATGCTACTGCCAATGCTGTGCACTGCCATTTAACTACATGTACTTTCTGGGCCGAACGCTCTGTGCACAACCCAGTAAGTATTTATTGGGCAGGAGCAGGGCCGGCTCCAGCTTTTTGTGGGCCCTCGGGCGACAGAGCCTCGGCGGGCCCCTTTGAGGAGCAAATCATAGAGAGACAGGTGAGGAAAGATTTGCAGCAAAAGAAACATGCGGCGGCTGCATATCTTTCTCCTCCTGTATCTCCTGATCTCTCCTGCATGCAGCTCCTGCTGTGTGTGAGTGTGTGTGTGTGTGTATGTGTATATATACAAGCGCACACACACAGAGCAGGAGCTGTATACAGGAGAACTAGCAGCACCAGCATGATTATATATATATATATATATATATATATAAACATGGTGAGACCCCTAGTTCTCCTATATACAGGTCCTGCAGTGATATACAGTGTATATATATATATATATATATATATATATATATATATATATATACATACATAAATACACACTGAACATCACTGCAGGACCTGTATATAGGAGAACTAGGGGTCTCACCATGTTTATATGATAGAGACAGAGAGACAGAGAGAGATAGAAGATAGATAGATAGATAGATAGATAGATAGATAGATAGATAGATAGATAGTTAGATAGGAGATAGATAGGAGATAGATAGATAGATAGATAGGAGATAGATAGATAGATAGATAGATAGGAGATAGATAGATAGATAGATAGATAGATAGATAGATAGATAGATAGATAGTTAGATAGGAGATAGATAGGAGATAGATAGATAGATAGATAGGAGATAGATAGATAGATAGATAGATAGATAGATAGATAGATAGATAGATAGGAGATAGATAGATAGATAGATAGATAGATAGATAGATGGTAGATAGATAGATAGGAGATAGGAGATAGATAGATAGATAGATAGATAGATAGATAGATAGATAGATAGATAGGAGATAGATAGATAAGAGATAGATAGATAGATAGATAGATAGATAGATAGATAGATAGGAGATAGATAGATACATAGATAGGAGATAGATAGATAGATAGATAGATAGATACATAGATAGATACAGATATCTAGTTGTTTTGTGTATAGAGGTCCTGCTGTAACATATATATATCCTGCTGTAATAGATATATATATATATTACAGCAGGACCTCTATACACAAAACAACTAGAAACCAGCACATACAGAACACTTAGTTTGCAGAGCCTACCGTGCTGCCCTCTATCAGGTCAGGTGTCCGATCACATGACCCGTGACATCATCAAAGGTCCTACACACTCAAAGGTCCTTTCCTACTCGGCTGTAGGGAAGATTTGTGAAGGAAGACAGGTGCCCGGGGGCCCCAGTATGTATCGGCGTGGCCCCTAACTGTCACATGCGGCCTCTAGGGGCCCAGTCCCCTTTGTTACTACACTTTTTTTCCTTTTTTACTAACAAAAAAATGTAGTAACAAACGGGAGTGGGCCCCTAGAGGAGCTGTGGGCCCCGGCATTTGCCCTAGTTAGCCGGTTGCTGACGCCGGCCCTGGGCAGAAGGCATACAGCATATGCCTTCTGCTGAGAACAAGCTGGGCCAATGACTGTGTAGCCATGGGAGTAATCCCTAAAATAAATGTATACAACGTCTAGTGTAAAGATTGAATGTCTATGCAGAAGCAAGAAATAATAGGGGATTTCAGCTCTGAGACCTGCAATATTTTTAATGCATCTCTAGAATATAATACAGACTGCACTCTAGATCAATAAAAAATATGTAATTTACTTGTTTTCACTCAATATTTCACATCTATATGTTACCTTAGTTGAGCTAACTTAATAGGGAATACTATCTAAATGCAAATTGACGGTTTACTGTGCCAAGCAATTACATATCAGCCTTATTTATTAAATTTATTGAGAGTCTCCTGGAAACATTGCACTTTACATCTACCTTTATATTTAAGTTCAGAAATGATTGGGAGCAGATTTTGCACTGATTTATTGCCAAGGGCCTCTACTCGGTATAACAGTTCCCGTAGTCTCAGACATGGGCCTCTGCAGTTCGTATGGCCAAAATATTGTTCCAATTATCAGCTTTATTTATTAGACCTCTCTGACTCTTTAAGCTTTTCTTTTAGCTTTAGTCAAGAAAAAAAAACAACAATATACTAGGAAACGAGTCCAGGTGAATCCTTTCCTAGAAATGTCTTTTAGGGAAATAAAATGTGCTGACAGGTTAGCCGACATGTCTGCTATAGACAAGATTTAATATTACTGTTATTGTTCAACAGGCATATGAAAGCCATGATGCGTAAACCTAATCGAGTGGAACACAGCTCATGGGTGTATTTGAACAAGGCTTTAAAGAATGGTCCCTGGGGGATCTGCAAACCACCGTTCCAGCTTTGTGATACATAATACACTGAATTAGATGTCAGCTCAAATGCAATTCATATTTTTCAACTAATACAATCATTTGCAGCATTTTATAGTTGAAATAATATCAGATATGAAAGAGACACTTTCATTCAAAAATGGACCCTATTTTCTTAGGAAAGAGCAATATTACAGGAATGCTGCCAAAACAAAGACAACTCTATAATGGGTTTGCGAACGTCTTTTGACTCTTTAAGAATCATATAGTTAATATTACCTTAGACAAAGAAGTGATTCATATACATCACTTTCGGAGTTTTGTAGGTTAACATTTTCCTTCTCATTTAGAAAAGTTTTGATGGTCTGAGTATTCAGACCCCAGCCAAACTGTAGGCCTCATTGCCAGTCAGCCTATTGAGTTAAATGAAACTAATGGTGACTATGTCCAGTCCATTTCTATATGTATACTGTTTTTGTGCATGACTCAAAAGCATGAAGATTACACTTCTAAGTCCTACACAGACTTATGAAGACCATATAATGTTCAAATAGAAACAAAGTAACTCCCCACCAGAAGAAAAAAAAGTTAAGTTTTAAGTCCTTTAAGAGTCTTGAAAGATGACTGTGAAATATTGGCCAAGCCAAAATCCCTTCTAGAAGGGAAGGTTATCAACCTATAATAAACTGTTTCAGGGTTCTTGTCAGTACAGAGCAGGGCACTGACTAGCTAGCCAAGAGGCCTTTGACGCAGGACTAGGGAGGTAACGTGTCTATTTTCCATACCCCCCCCCATTTTCCATAGCCAGATACAAAGTAGTAAAGGGAAGAGCCCTTTATCTTGGCCCTTAATAGTCTAATGATGCCAGCCTATTACCACCCCAGGCACTGACCACCATTTTTGACAGTCCGCACCCGTCGGTGGCTCTTCCTAATACTCCCGTGGTGCAAAATACTAGGGTAATAAAGGGCAGTTAGTACTCGAGGAGTACAGAAAGGGAGTTGATTCCCAGGGTCAATTCCAGGCTTTTACTGCAGTACTGGCTGGATGAACTTAATTTCTTTTGAATTGGGATTCGGGCAAATTTCGGTGTGCCTGCATTCCAATTACCCAAAGCACACAATGTAAAGTGTGGCCAGAGCCACACTTTATATTTTCTGCACTGTCAGTTTTGTGTGGCTGCAATTCAATGAATAGCGGCCACAGAAAAATACATGACAGTTTTCGGTGTGGCCTCAAGGAATCCCGTCCGGAGTGTATACAATGTATAAACACTCTGGCCAGGATTCCACGGTAATTAATGTATTCAGTCACTTCGTTAAATGATGGGCGTGGTTGCAAAACTGCCACTACAGCCGTTTTTTTTATAATTTTTACATAGTGTGAACTTAGCCTTATGGTGTTCTATGTGCTTGCCACATTTGTTGAGAAAGTGGACGTAGCTTGATCAAAATGGTTGACTGGTGTAAATTGTACCTAAAATCTACTCCTTCACGTAACTGGTGTAGGTTTCAGTCTGTGGTACATGGAAAGCCACAGAATTGCTACAATTCCATATTAGCTATAGAGCAACCTGTAAATGTCTATAGCAAACCAAAAACTTAGAGTTTATGTGGCTGGATCCCTGGGTATCATCACAATACTCCTCTTTCCTTTTGTTCTAATGCACAGATGCCACTTTTTTTGTTTCATGAAGTATAGCAGGTTTTGGCAAAAACATATTCTTTTGTCATGTTGTATTTACTTTGTATTCTCTGATAGGAAAGCCCTCTAAAATATCCTGATATCATATGTTTGTCATCCTTATTTATTATAATAATTCTATATTCTGTCTGGATTATTGTGCGGAATGTAAGAACATGTGGGTTCTACTTGGCGGGAACTACTGTCGAGCAATATACAGGAATATATATTTAATATTTATATCCTGACATAAACTAGAGATTATGCGTTACCTCAAGCATAACTTATCAAATCACCTATGTTATGTGATGATTGTTGTTCTATTGTTTCTCTGCTGCATTGCAAATGAAACAGGTTGATAATTTACAACATTGTTGACTGTTGTGTTTCAGCACTGACAACATTTCAAGTGCCTGTCTGTGAGCATTGGAGTCTTTCAATAGAAAGAACCGCCTTGGTGTTCTATAGTTATTAGAATTCTTCCCTTGATACAATACTTATATCTGTGATTGCCAGCAATACTAGATGAAAAACACATGATGGAAGGTGCAGTAAAATAAAAACAAGGAAATGGGACAGGGAATGTATTGCCTAGATTTGTTTTTGCTGATCAGAGCTAAATACTAGACTGTGTACTTTTTTCTAATCTGTTTGTTTTTTTCTCATTGAAATTTTTTTTTATTTTATTTGCACTGCATCATTATGGGGACAGCCATCTTCCCCAGGCTTTTATTAACAGCATATACCTATACAGAAACAAATGAACCTCCTTAAAGTATGAAAATACAAAAAATCTTGGATGAGTGGATCCACTCATCTCTATCTTGCCTGACAGCAGCACCCCTCGCTTGTATGTTTTCTGTTGTTTTTAATGTATTTTTCAGTCTCAGTTCACTGTTTTCTATATTTCTTTATTGTATGTTCCTTTTATGAAATAAAGATTTTTTGTATTTTCATACTTTAAGGAGGTTCAGTTGTTTCTGTATAGGTATATGGTCCGTAACTAGAACCCATCTATATTGTTTGTATACACCATCCTCCACCCATGGGATAGCAAATGCTTGCTCCAGTGTGGGGGAGATCTGCTTAACTTTTTCTCTGTATACTTTTATTAAGAGCATTTAGTGACATTCTTTACAGCAAGCTCCATAGTCATAGACACAATGGGGGAGATTTATCAAACATGGTGTAAAATAAAACTGTCTCAGTTGCCCCTAGCAACCAATCCGATTCCACCTTTCATTTGCCAAAGAGTCTGTGACGAATGAAAAGTGGAATCTGATTGGTTGCTAGGGGCAACTGAGCCAGATTCACTTTACACCATGTTTGATAAATCTCCCCCAATGAATATCTCCAGACACTACTCTTTGCATGGGTTACATTTATGATCATGCTCTGTGGGCTCATTCCACATGGGAGTAAGCAACAGCTATTGTGTGTACCTTCAGATAGCAGCTTTTAATCCAAAATCTGTCCTGCGGTCCGTTCGGCAGGTGATGCAGTTATTGTCCTAAAAAACAGCCTTTAAACTGGCAGCCCTGTGCCCAACGGCTGTGGCCTAGATTGTGTATGCATTAGGCTAGCACACTCTCTCTGTCCCTCCTCCCCACCCTCCTCATCATTAGGAATTCTCCAGGCAGATTTCCTACTATTCATCACTTGTGTGAGCACTGCACATGGGCTGGATCGTTAAGGCACCTGTGCAATGTTCATACAGGAGAAAATGTTCTAGGGGCATTCCTAATGATGAAGAGGGTGGGGAGGAGGGGCGGAGGGGTGGTGCAAAGTTAGGGCACAGATACTCCAAGCCACAGCTGTTTGACACAGGGTTGCAAGTTTAAAAGTTTTTTTTTAGGACAATAACTGCATCACCTGCCGAACAGACCACAGGACAGATCTTGGAGTAAAAGCAGCTATCTGAAGGTACAAGTGGTTTGGGAGGGACAGATTGTGGGTACAGAGGTGAAGGGGTGAGGAACAAGGGACTGCTTAGAATCCACACTTCAGCAGGTCAATTGTGAAAATCTTCCGCTGGTAGAGTTCACCTACAGAAATCACACAGGAGAGCCTCATCCTCTTCCTGTTCCTACATCCTCAGAAGTACCAGCAGCGAATGCCTCCAGGTGCAGTTTAGACAAGCGTTGAATAGGTAAAATCCAGCCAGGGGGTGTTCCTAATGGTGAGGAGGGTGGGGAGTGAGGAAAGAGAGGTGTCGCAGACCTGGGGCAAAGACACACCAGTTTGACACAACACTGCAGATTAAAAGATCATTTTTTGCTCTAACCAAAGAGCAAAAAACTAGGCACTAGGCACATTTTTAAAGACTGGAGTGGTAAGGATTTACTCTCATTAAACGGATGGTACTAGCGGTTTGGTGGGGTGGGTTGGTAGATACAGAATTGCTTAAAGGTCCTTTTATGGGTTGCTGTCATAATATTACTAATTCCTGGCAGTCCACCCACTCACTGCTCACCTTTAACTGATCTGTAGAGATGAGCGAACCTCGAGCATGCGCGAGTCCATCTGAACTCGATCGTTCGGGATTGGATTAGCTGTGGCTGCTGAAGTTGAATAAAGCTCTAAGGCTATGTAGAAAACATGGGTATAGTAATTGGCTGTATCCATGTTTTCCAGACAACCTTAGAGCTTTATCCAAGTTCAGTAGCCACCGCTAATCAAATGGCGATTGTTCAGGTTCGGATGGACTCCAGCATGCTCCAGGTTCGCTCATCTCTACTGAGGTTCGCTCATCTCTCTGTCATATACAACTTGCCTCTGCTGGTGGTTATGTCTGTGCACTCTGCTGATCTTCTTCTTCTGGGCTGTGACTGTGTGCATGTCTTTTGTATAATGCGAGCATGTGTCAATGTGTTGCTGCTTAATATGTTTAATGCCCACATCATAGTCTGTTCGAGGGCTCTACTCATTGTAAGTTAGGTGAAGACCTCACAATCCTTTCCCTGGTCCATCCCAACATCAAATGCATAGCAACCTGGATAATAAATTTCTCTGGTAAGCCTCGTGAAAATTGTATATATTAATATAGAGTTTAACTTTTCCTTTTTTTTCTCTTTTATACCTAGAAAAAAGTTAGAGAACAATGCATGTAGGTGTATTAAGAAACCGAATCACAAGTCACTTCATTTACAAGCATATTGTTGTCAAGAGTGGATGAATACAAAAGACTGTGTAATGTCAGCTACAGCTCATAAATGGGAAATAATAAGTTACTAGACCTGTACAGGAGGTCTACTGAAAAGTTGCAAAGTACTTGCAAAGTATTGCTTTTAATAACAGAGTGTTAAAACTTCAAATTACTTACCCCAGTCTGCCCGACTTGACAAATGGAGAACCTTATATTTGTAAATATTCTATTTAAATAATGAATTGTATATGATATATCAAAATGTTACTGATACATTGACCAAAAAAAATGAACTAATCTTTTAAAAATTAGTTTCTGGTCCCATTCACTCAAAAAAGCCATTGGATTTCAATTGAATGTGCAGATGTCAATACAGGAGCAGGGACTCCTGTACAGATGAGAAGTGGTTATACACATTTACCAGGCCAGATATCGAGTGCCTGGCCCAGTGAATGTTCTAGTGAGTGTCAGCAGTGATACAGACAGCATTGCTGCTTACCCTTGGAATAAGTAGTTACCCCAGTCCTGGACAGAATTCCCTGATTCTGTATTTCCTGTGGCACCCCACACTATTGGCATAGGGTGCCAGGGAAAGTATGTACAGAAGCAGAGACTTCTGTCAAAGGAGGGAGTACAGAATACCTAGCCCAGCAAATATAGTAAGGGTATGCAGTGCTGAATACAGCATCGTAGCTTACCTCCAGGCTGCTTAGTGTACAGGAGCAGGTGCTCCTGTATGCACATTACATGCTGCCCTACACTATTGATGTAAGTTTTGGCTTCAGATTAACCTTAATTTTGGGGGAAATTTGGAATGGATTTGATTCGCAATTCAACTTCTCCTGCCACCTTGTTATGCAGATTAAGGGCCCTGTTACATGGGCTGAGGGGCCCTTAATACGTCTCAATCATTCGAGCAGCCAGGCTACATGATCACTTGATTGTTCGTGTGCCCATTAAGACACATATCCCCTGTTTACAAACAGCAGTGTGAGGTCTATTACAATGATTTAACTGGTCGCACAAAAGATGTGATCAGTTAACTAGTTTGTCTGCAAATTGCTGGCCCTCTTACATGGACTGACTCTATGGATACACCCATTCACCTAATAATGGACCCTTAACCTATGCAGATGTGTTCAACATACACATATAAAGTAATTGTTTTCTGACTTCAGTAATATTTAATTTTTTTAATTTAATATTTAAGTGAGAAAGAGGAAGAGGAAGTAGAAAGAGCCATATGAGGATAGCCCACCAGGCCCACAATCCTAAGGCCCAGTTCACACTGTGCAAAACAAGCGGAATTTTGAGCGTAATCCGCGCCTATTTTCTGAGCATTCCGCTCGAAATTCCACTTAAAAAATATCTGCAGATTGATTTCCCATTGATTTCAATGAGATTTCCACTGTACTGTTCACACAGCGGAATTGCACGAAAAATTCCGCCGCAGTAGCGCTTTCCGTTCAAAGAATTGACATGTCAATTCTTTGGGCGGATTTCGCTAGACGGATCCCATAGAAAATCAATGGAGATTTAATTTTACGCCTTGTAAATATTCAGCGCCATTTCCGCACGGAATTGACGTGGAAATGAAGCTGAATTCAGAGCTCAATTTAAAAAGGATTTTTAAAGGAACAGCCCCTGGGAGGTCCCTACAGTTGAAACTTCTTCATAACCAGGGGCCATTTTGATTATATTCTACTCTAGAGAAAGTGAAAGATTTATTATACAGTATGTTGCATAGTATAGATTTTAAAATTATTGCATGGCCTGAATGTAGTCACTCACTGATTTAATTTGACTTATCAGAACAGAAAAGGGGAAACTGCGGACCCCAGCTGCTGCAAACCTACAATTCCAATCACGTCCGGACAGCCAAAGCTTTGGGAATTGTAGGTTTGGAGGTCCACAGTTTCCCCTTCCCTGTATTAAAGTGAATGGTCCCAGTGCAGAATACCACAGTATATGTCAGCATTCCTTTTCTGACAGGGTACTGAAGTATAGAAGTATACCCAGCCTAATTCAGCTTTTCCTGTTCTGTCATACGAGCAGAGAAACTAAATTCAAACTGTAATGGATTTGTTACATTACAGACATCAACGGCACCCAACGGACCCTGTGTGTACTGTAATGTGTACTAAATAAGACAGATCAGAGAATGAAGGTTGCTTATGTCATATATATTTTACCATCTCCTGGTGCTACTTGGTGAGTGATGTGTTACAAATTTGCAATGAAACCTTCTCCATCACACATCCGTATGTACTAATAGATTTCAGAGAGTTCTTTAGATGAATAACTGAGTGTGATAGGGAGAATAATAACATCTAACTAAAATATTTGCACATTTCATACACTGACTCTCCGTAGACATTTGTTTCATAAAACTTGCACTATGTTTTTATCATCAAGCCTGTTGCGGAGATTGGCCATTAGACCTGTCAGGCCATATATAAAATCCAAATACAGTGGATTCTCCAGATAGAGAAATAATACCGCTTAATACAAATCACTGTAAAACAGAAAACACATTGTTTAAATTCATCCCCCATCAGCACTAGGTTACACTCCACAGCTGTGCTCATTTACTTCTTCGCATGGGGTGGCTGAGTATGGGAACCAGCTGAGATCTACGTTCTTACCTTATGTAACCATAAGTGACATTTCCCATGCAATGCAAACTTCTGAGTTCTCCTATGAGGCAGAGCTGGCTCCTTTAGTAAGCATCAAGGAATGTAATAAATTACCTCATTTTAACCCATTTTGTACTGTCCTGACTGTAAACTTAATAATAAGTATTGCTAACAATTGGAATATGATCTATACAAATTATTTCTATGAGTTTTTTTGCTTGGAAAAATCTCCACTTTAAAATTTTATTAACCTTTAGTCATTTAGGAAGTAGGTTCTCCATGTTCCTTTTTGACTATATAAGTGGCATGTCCACTGTATTACATTTTTACATCCTATTACAATATAAATGGGCTACAGGTGCCATGTACCACTAGAAGGAGGCCCTGATATCTTCACATTCTGTGCCTGAGGGCAGACTCTATGAGAAGATCACCAATGCAACAGGACAGAGATGTATTTCTCCTCCGCTTGTCAGGGTAAGTAATTGGGACCCCGACAGTCAGTGACAGGTTAAAGACTGGTGTGTGATCGCAGCTGCCTGTCACCATGTACGGCTACTGGGACTTTGAACATTGAAGCAGCCCTGCACACATTAAATTCCCTTTAAAGTCAAGAACATACATTCACGTTCCTACTGCACGGGGCATCAGGAGTAGGAACGCATATATACATATTGCTGACTGTTCATAAAAGGCATCACCACTATGTCAGTTATTAGAGATTACTGACCATCAAGCATGATAGGATTAGTCTGAACCTAAACTCTCAGCATATGATTACCAGAGGCAGAACAAGTTGGATGCAGCCTTAGGCTGTGTTCACAGCTTGTAAGAGACTCAGACTCAGAGATCTCAGAAAAGATTATCCCGCCCGGTACTCCAGTAACGGCCGGATGATCTTTAACACTGCTAAGTTCTGATGCTGGCACATCCGTATGCGCCCGCATCAGAACTCCCCACGGCACCTAATGGAGCATGCGGCCGAGCTGCACGCTCCATTGTGTGAACTGACAGCGTTTTCTGCTGCCGCTTTTCATTGAATAAAGGCCGCAGAAAACTAACATGTCATGTCCTGGCCAGAGTGTATACTGTGGGGGAGATTTATCAAACATGGTGTAAAGTAATTCTGGCTCAGTTGCCCCTAGCAACCAATCAGATTCCACTTTTCATTCCTCACAGACTCTTTGATGTTTGATAAATCCCCCCCCCCCCTATGTGTATACACTCCGGCCGGGATTCCATAGACGGCAATGTAACGTATATTTTCTTATTAATCACGGCCGATGTTGCAAACGGCAACAACGGCCGTACTTTTACGAAAATATACGTTTTGTGAACATAGCCTTAGGGAGTCCTGGGAAGCATGTATACAGCCTATTATTGGAGAAATGGAATAATTTGAAAAACTTTTATCTTGGGAATTTTTTTTTTTAATTGTCTACTTTATAAATCTCCATGGGAAACTTTCATAAGCAATTGTTAGATTGCTAGTACTGATCCATGTAATGCTATGGCATTGCATAGATCAGTGCTCTATTAGAAAAGTCTGCCTCAGCTAGAATCTATTAGCACTGACACATCTACAGCAGCCATGGAAGGTAAGTAAAATTGAAAACTAAGACTTAAGAGTTTTGGGTTTTAAATGTTTGTCCAATCCTTCTTGTAAAAGTTAAGGAATCACAGGGAGAACCGTGAAAAATACACCAGACTGAAAAGAATTTCCATATCCTGTCATAAACTCTCATGGTACAAGGTCTTCTAGAGGCCTCCAAGGTGGAAATTAGATAGAAACATTAAAAAATCTCATCCCCTACAAGATTCCCTGTTATTTTGGAGGCTGTAAGAGAGCTTGTGCAGGTCTGAATGCAGATTGTTGTAATGAAACGAAAGATGAAGACATAGTGGAAGCTCTCAATATCGATCTTTCGATAATCATGATTTGAATAAAAGCCACACCCTGTGTGGACAAAAAGCACAATCACTATCGCCACTTCTAGGTCCAGAATGATCTTCTGTAGGACCCTAAAATCAGTGACACTGGAGAGAATAAATAAATCATTCACCATCTAATGCCCATTGATGATCTGTCCTGCGTAGGGAGCAATATTTCTGAACATTCACATTGTCCCTTGTCACCATTACACCAGTGTCTGCAGGTGACAACAGAAAAGACCTCTGGATGTAGCTAGTCCACTCTGTAGTTGTGGTCCCCCTGTATTTTTCTTGTGGAAATATTGTGGAGATTGCCCATTTGAAGATCTGTCAGCATCCTTTGCTTTACAATCATTATTTATTTATTATTTTTTTTGTTATCACGCACTTCCTGTTTTCTTTTCTCAAAAATCAGAAAGTCCTGTGCATCCCAGGCCATGTAAGCGCTCACAGAGAGAAGGCAGTCATGTGACTGATGGAGGCATTGAGCTGTGACTTTCTGTACTGGACGAAATTACTTTGTTTAGTCTGTTTTTTCAATCAGCACTAGTCTAAAAATTTGCCTTCAGGAGACTGGACCAAAGTTCAGCTTTGTTTTACAGCATGATAACAACAAGAAAAAATAATAATGAATGTTAATTGCAAACTTGCTTTATATCACATCTACTGTTGATTTAAAATTTAGAAGTTATAATGACAGTAAGACTTTAAGGCTAAGCTTTTTATCTGATTTGAGTAAGACGTTTTGATGAGGTTGAGACTTAATGTAAAAGACTTCACTGCTCTTAGCTTCAACAGATTGGAGGACAGCTTCTTCTTTTGTGGTGACCAGGTTCCCTGAGTCCACTGACTCCAGCCTGAACTTAAGGCATCTGTGGTGACTACAGATCAGTGAATCTCAAGCACGCTCTGGTCTGTTGGAGCCCAAGCATGCAACATTTCAATACCGGTGGCTGCAGAAGTTGGATGCAGCCTTAAGGAGTCCTGAAAAACATGGATATAGCCTATGGCCATGTTCACACAACATATATTTTCATAAACGTACGGCCATTGTTGCCAATTGCAACAACGGCCGCGATTAATACGAAAGTATACGTTACCTTGCCATCTATGGAATCCCGGCCGGAGTGTATACACTTAGTATACGCTCCGTCCGGGATCTCTAGCGGCGCTGCAAACTGACATGTCAGTTTTCTGCGGCCACTATTCATTGAATAGCAGCCGCAGAAAACCCTGTCAGTGGCTCAGATTGCTTGCTCCATTGTGTGCAGTGGGGAGTTCTGATGCGGGCACACACGGATGCTCCCGCATCAGAACTCAGCGATGCTAAAGATCACCCGGCCGGTACTGCAGTACTGGCCAGGATTATCTTTAATGAGACTGGCCGTTCCGTGACCCGGCCGAGTCTCGGAACGGCCAGTCTCATACAGTGTGTGAACATAGCCTATGGCTGTATCTATGTTTACCAGGCAGCCCTAAGACTGCATCCAGTTTCTGCAGTTATCGGTACTCAAATACTGAATACTCAGGTTTAGGCAAATCCAAGCATGCTTGAGATCTGCTCATCTGTAGTCGTAAGTATTATTGGGGAGAGATTTAAGGGACTCTTACCCATGTAAAGATGGTCCTGGGAGAGCAATTTTTAAAGATCTTTGGCGGTGGATTGGAGAATTGTAATGGAAGATAATCCCAATAATCTTAAATTCCTGTCTCAAGCTGACAGGATGTTGGATTGACTAGATGTTGGCCATTTAAACTCTATTTATTATTGATATCTATCTGAAAACCAAGAGATTTGATCCTTGCATGCAGAAGGATTCAGATGCGACTTGCTGTAGTTTATCAGCAACCATTGTTTCACCATGGTCCAGAAATGAGTCTAAAGTCAGAGACAAAAGGAGGATGCTATGATAAGCTTATCATCCATGTAATATACAGTGATCCCTCAACAATGGCCTCAAGATACAATATTTTTAACATACAATGTTGCTTTTTGGACCATTGTAACTTGAGACCAGACTCAACGTACAATGCTACAGATAGTCTAGATAGGCGGAACATGTAAAAAAAAACTAGCTGATCGACCAGAGAAAGTGCTCTACCTGTGCCAGGATGAGTTGCACCTTTGAACACCAGTTGGGGCGGCTTCATTTTATTTTTTAGGACCCTGTATGACCTATACAGGACCTGAAAACTCTCCAGTCCTCTACACAAAGAAATTTAGAGTCTCTTGTAGCTCTTTCTGACTGTTATATGTAAGGACTTGCTGTATCTATATTAGTAAGCTGCTTATTTTGCTTTACATTTTAATAGTTTCTCATTTTGGGAGATTTAGAACCAATTACCAGTTTTCCAGTTTTGGTCTCAACATAGGGCCCTATTCCACCGGACGATTATCGTTAGCATAATCGTTAACGATTAACGATCTCAAACGACCGCTATTGCGAAAGACCTGAAAACGTTCACTCATTTCCATGGAACGATAATCGTTACTTATGATCGTAATTGCGATCGTTTCTTCTTCCGTATTTCTTCGCTATTGCGTTCGTATCTATTGCGAACGACCGAACGATGTCTTATTCAATGCGAACGATTTGCGAACGTTTTGCGAACGAGCAACGATAAAAATAGGTCCAGGTCTTATAAAGCGATCAACGATTTCTCGTTCGGTCGTTAATCGTTACTGCATTTCAACCGAACGATTATCGTTTAGATTCGAACGATTTAACGATAATCTGAACGATAATCGTCCGGTGGAATAGGGCCCATACAAAGGTTTCAACATACAATGGTCGTCCTGGAAACAATTAATATTGTATGTTGAGGGACCACTGTATTAGAAATATGCCTTGAAGCCTGAGGATTGCAGAAATCAATGCTTTGGTAAACACTCTGGTGCCTACTAAAATACCAAACAGAAGACTCTCACTCCTGTCTCCAGGACTTCACCCGAGCTGCACCAGTTCTATGGAATGAATTACCCAAGACTGTCAGACTCACCTCTAATACCCAAAGCTTCAAACATGCCCTCAAAATACATCTGTTCAAGCAGGCTTACCAAGTTTCCAAAATTGATCCCCCCAATACATACACCAGGCATTTAGGCACTTAGACCTAGTCTCCTAAGAAAAATAAAACTCCTCTTCTATCTATTGCTTCTTTACTCGAAGAGGAATTATCTGAAGGAAAAACTGATTTTTGGCCACCTTGGGAGGTGATTCCCAATTAGAAACTTTCTTATGGTCAAGTCTATACAGATTTTTGAACCTGTGATTCAAGTCACATCTCCATCACACTTCTTAGAGAGAGAATGTTGGCATGCACAGTATTCTTAGTATTTGGTTTTGTGTTTTGTCTTCTCTGAAGGCATCTGCAGAGCAAGACCAATGATACCCATGTTGATACACACACTGGTGCTCAGAGATGTGGAAGAGTACAGGCACCATCTCACTTGAACACAATAGCATTTTTCTACGTTTTTTGTGTGTAACGATTTTATGGAATTAACACAATAAGTACCGGATTTTATTGGACTGCTGGAATACGTTTCCTTTTATTCATGTTGCAACGCCTGATCACCCACAGGTGAGGTCCTCTGCACTCCTATTCCGGGAAAGAGAATAGCCAGCTATATTGCAGCAAGTAAAGCATATACGGAGTAGCAGCGGAAAAACTTTTGCTCTCACTTGAACACAGCCTGATCACACAGCGACTTGGCCTATGCCTGATGCTGCAGTCACATTAATTCACGTGCACAGGATGACACGCACAACACATCCACTATCCAACCAAACATGCCTGCAAGGATGAAATCGCCATAATCGCTATAAGAATGGCATCATAACCCATAGACAAGTATATACTTGTGTGGAAGGTATTGCGTCAAAGACCAGGAAACTGAGGGATGTGGTTGAGTGTATACAGGACACATGAACACATGTCTTCAAACAGGAAGGAGAAAACACACCACACTCCTCTTTCTGTCTGTCCTATATCTTGTGCTTAAGGGCTTAATTTGTTAATTATCTAATTGTATACTGCATTGCTGGTAACATATCTTCTGTTCCAGTAAGGGGCCAAGAATAAGTAAACAAAGTGCTAAAGAAGTCCACCATGCTAACAATTCAACACATGCTCTGAGATAAAAAGCTGCTATTAGTCGGCTATTCTTGGACACTTTCCCCCAGACCTTTGGGTCAGCTATAATACTTATTGTTCTCCTTGTCATTCTTGAGGTGCTATTCAAATGGTCTTTCATTCTTCAATCCTTTTTCCTGTTAATTTCCATAACTACTTCCATAACCGGTTAACAGGTCTCTGCTTTTGTCATCCAGTTTTGTGGCTGGATCATCAAATGATGCAATAAATATTAAGGGACAAGTATCCCCTAAATTTTATTATACTAATTAGAGGCAGATACTTAAAAAAGTGTTTATTCATTCTTTCTTTAGATTCTTTAAATCTAGAGCAGACTTTATTAATTTGTTTCTATTTTCTGACTTAAAAAAAAACAAACTTTTTGTACATTGTTCTGGGACTGCCCTCTTGCCAGAGCTGTTTTTAACATTTAGTGACATTCTTTACATCAAGCCTCATGGACATAAAGGACAATAGACAGACTCTGTCCCTTGAGATGAATGTGTCTCGTCTATCTACTTGTGCCATATGTCGCTGCAATGCTGTACAGATCACTTTACAGCAGCCCCCTCTGCAGACACAACAGGAAGTCTCAGCTTAGTTTTAGCCCCAGTGGCGAGAATGAAAACTGCAAGACTGCAGGATTATTTTATAATATAGATAGGAAAATGGAAAATTAAGAAAAATGGCACCAACTTTCTTAAAAAAATATGTGTAACATTGTTTAAACAATAAGTGATTTTCTGATGACACATTCCCTTTAAGGTTCTTTCTTTTATTTTGCCAAGAAGTTCTGAACCTCTTTACATACAAATTTCTGCTGTGCTGGCATTTACTAATGCAATATTCAATCCGCTCCCCAATCCACTAAGTATTTAGTCCTCCAGGCAGATGGAAATGCCGACCACATTGGCTGCTCCACTAATTACTTTAAAGGTAAACCAATTGACTGGGCATTCTTGTGTATTTTTTTGTTATTATAAATCAAGTTCTGATAAAATGTGTTTAGTATTAACAAAAAACAAATTGTTTCAAGAATATGTGCTGGTTTAACTTTCATTTCTTTAATTTTTTTAAAAAAAAATAAATTCATTGGCATGTGCAGCATTTTTGCCTTGCAACATGCTGCTGTACCAAAGCAGGTCCTCTTTGGCATCTATGAAATTTTTACATTAAATTCAATAAGATTAGTAAATTATTTTTTACTCCTCCAAGACTCTAACTTGCTGTTATGTAACCATAGGGGCGAAACATTGTGCACAAAAGTAGTTTTCTTACCTTCACCCTCAGTGCCATTTTGTTAAATGTTAAAATATTATCAAGATGTAAGTTAGGCAGTTTAATGCAGTGGGGGCAGTAATACAGCCCCATCTCCCATCTGCCTCCTCGTGAATATTAAGGCAGTGCTTAGCATGAAACGTCATTCCTATAGTCCCTCACCCAGTGCCAAAAAAATGGAAGATTTTTCTCTCTACCCCCCCTCCGCCTCTCTTCAGAGATAGCTGATGTAAACAAGTCCCTATCTGCAACATTGTAATTTCTTTGTAATTCCCAAAGGGTTAAATTAAGGTCAAGTTTCTAATGAACTCACTGTGATTATCCCTCATGGCTTTTATATAGTTACTACCAAGTTGCAGATACAGCCTGCCAGGGACTTGTGTACATCAGATGTCTCAGAAGGAGGGGGGGGGAGAAGGGGGTGGACATAAAAGCTCACCCACAGTCTTTTGTGTCTTTAGCAGAAAGCAGCAGTTCAGAAGTGGCAAAAGGAGACTGAATAAATATTAAGTATGGAATGAATTGTTAGTCTCTCCATGGGCAGCAAAAATTATGTTTGAGCAGAATACCTCTTTAGAAAGACATGTGAATTTTGATAAAGGTTTACCAAAATATTAGATGTTCTTTGAAACAAAATTTCACAGAATTAAAAAAAATAAAACGTTTGGATCATGAATACTGTAGGACAACAGCTAAGAGTCTTTTCACACCAGTGGTGTCCGAATGCATCAGGGAATTTCCTAGCACATACAGAAAACATAAAACATACTCATAGACCTCTGACGGAGGTTAGAAAAGTCTAATTTTGACCTCAATTCGCGTGGGATTCGCATTTTCTGCTGTATAGAGGAATTTTATAAGAAAAAAAAAAAACAAACACAAAAATTATACCATGCAGTGTATTTGTTTTAACATGGGAGGCTTAGTATTATGGATGCTACAAAGTGGCATCTGTCATAGCTATACAATAGAGTGTGAAAATAGCCACATTGATATTTTTGTTTTCTTTAATGAACTCCAAAATATCTGTGTTACCCTCTATATGATAAAATAATGGTAAAAGCTTGCAATTTTTATTCTCACCACTGGGACTAAAACTAAGCTGAGACTTCCTGTTGTGTCTGTGATGATATGAGGAGGCTGCTGTAAAGTGATCTGTACAGCAATGCAGCTACATGTAACACCAGTAGTTAGAGACAGCAGCTCCCTGTGGAATGACTTTTTCAAAGGTCACAGAGTACACTCAGTAATGTTTCCTATTCATCTCAAGGGGACAGACTCTATTGTCGTTTATGTCCATAAGGGTCCTATTACAAGTAGCGATTTTTAACAATTAACGACTAACGATAAACGATCCCAAACGAGATTGTTTATTGTTAACCTGAAAGCGTTCACCATATCATACGGAACGATGGTCATTATTTACGATCGTTACTATGATTGTTTATTCCTTCTGATCCCAGCAAAACAATGAACAATGTGCTATTACACTGAACGATTAGTGAAAAAATGCGGAACTTGAGTAAACAAATGTGGAATTACAGCGAACGATTAACGATAATTTTAGGTTCAGATCTAAATCAACAATTAACGACATACGGACGATTTTTTGATCGTTGCCTGCAATTACACAGAACAATTATTGTTTAAATTCGAACGATATAATGATTTTTCGCACGATAATAGTCCTTTGTAATAGGGCCCTTTGTCTTGCTGTAAAGCATGTCACTAAATGCTGTTAAAAACAGCTCAGACAAGTTGGCAGCCTCTATAACAATATACAAAAAGTGAATAAAAAAAAACTGTCAAAAAATAGAAACAGATTAGAATAAAAAAACAAGTTTTAGGATCTGACTCTAATCACCAAAAGAAAATGTAAGCGACACATACCCTTTAAATGTCTCTGTGATACCTTTGGACACAGACCTTTGTCTTCTTCCTTCAGGCAGATTATACATTCAAACTCCTGTACCTGTTCTTTCTCTGCAGGAACCCAGTATTTTACTCTTGTCTCGTCTTTTAGCGTTTAAGGTTGCTCGCAAAGGACCTCACCAAAATCTACAACTCTTTACCCTCAACCTAATTTCATGTACTTAATGTACTCAATGTACAGGTGCAGGGGTCTTGTTTTTAACAGAAGTCCTTGCTCCTTTATGTACTTTCAGTGGCATCCCATACTAACACCATGACTCTACTACTATAGCAGGACAGAGATATCAAGAGCTTTGTCTGGATTGCATGATTTCCCCCCCTCATGAATGGTGTAGGAGCTCCAGTGTGTATCACAACCGTATCAATTTGGAGCCAAATTTGAGGCCCAGATTTTAGCTTACAAGAAATGACTAGATTAAAAAAATAAAATCATACTGTGTACATTTCAGTGGAAGTTTCCTAAGGAACCAGAAACAACATGAGTGGGTAGGATTCCAAGTGTGATGCAAGCATGTTTGTTGCAGAACAAAATCTTGGACTCCATATTTATGAGAACAAAACTATTTGCTATCAAAATAAATATGTAGTGATCAAGCATGAAAGCTTTAATATCATCATGGAAAGTACAGTGGAAATCAAGATAGCAAGAAGTATTTAGCGCAATATTTCTTGGGAAAAAGTATACAGCACAAATAACGCCCCTCCAGAAAAAAGAGAACTGTCTCAGCAGTGAAACATATAGCTGGACATCCTCAATGGATGCCAATGGCTAACACTTTTTAAAGTGAATGTACCACTTGGTACATGGCTTTGGTTCTTTACATGAACACACCATCGTCGGCGCGGAATGCCGGTGGTGCAGTCCCCTTTTTTGACCACCGCCCGGTTCCCCCAGCACTGGCCCGGCATGAAGCACTGGAGGCGGGTCCACCTTCTTCCAGTGTGACGATCTCCCCTCCCTATATTGATCAATAGAGCCGTGTCACAGAGGAGAGGGTGTTTCGTCACACTGAGGGGGTGGGCCTGCCTTCATGCCGGGCCGGTGCTCGGGAATAAACTGGCACAGTGCACAGGAACAGAAAAAAAGAGGACCACCCACGCCGTTCCAATCCATTCATGTAAAAAAACTAAAGCAATGTACCAGATGGTACATTTGTTTAAAGCCTTTAATCTTCACTTAGCTATATAAGGGGGCATTTATTAATTTGCAAAACAGTTTTTTATATATGGTAATAGAGAGACCATTTTCTTCTTTCTGGGGGCTATTTTGCTTTAACATTAGAATTTATAGAGCTAGAAATTCAATTGTTAGTAAAATACTTCTGTTTAAAATAATAAAATGTGAATGTCATTTAAGGATGTCAGAAGAACAGAAGCCAAGATACTTTAGTCGATGCAATTTTATAATCAGTTTATTTTTTATCACATGGAACATTATAGGTTGCTTATAGACAATTCTACTCTACACCAGTTCGATAATTCTCCCCAATGGTTTTTAATTTATTCATAAGCATTAAAGGGGTTGTCCAGATATAGAATAAAAAGGCTACATTCTTTCAGAAACAGTACCTCTCCTGTCGTTTGGTTGGTTGTGGTTTTGTAGCTTAGTTTCGTTGAAGTGAATAAAGCTGAATTGCAATACTTCAATCAACCTGGGAACAGGGGTTGTGCTGTTTTTGCAAGAAAGTAAATGTGCTTTTTCTAATCCTGGATAATCCTTTAAAGGCTATAGACACCTTTGCATTTTTTTTCTTTCTTGCTGTGTATTTTGGTGCAGAACAAAAATTTCTCTCTCTATTTTTTTTTATTAAAAAATGTATTAGTTTATCTTCTATGGCCTCTGTATGAGCTCTGTTTTCTCTTTACACCTTTACACCTGTGCACAGCTTATGTGAGTCTCCCTAACAAACTGCATTGCCACCTGGTTACCCTTCTCTTTCCAGCCTATGTGATTTTTCCTCCAAGGATTCTCTCCCCCCTTACTACTAAATGTGCTGCTGTGTAACTCCAATCCACTCCCTTCCACTATAAATAAAAGTGTGTGATTAACTTATTTTTCAGTAACATTTCACATTTCTGATGAAGACTGTTTAGAAAGCTCCCTCCTTTTTTTATACAGGAAACAAATCAACAATAAAAAAATAGTGAAAAGGGTTCCTTAACCCCTTCAGGACCAAGGATGTAACTGTACATCCTTTTCTGCGGTGCATTGCTGCTCAAGGAAGTGCAGTTACGTCCTGGGATGAAACGGGCTCAGAAGCTGTGCACGTGCCATCTCGCCGCGGGTCCCGGCTGTCAGTGATAGCCGGGCACCTGCCACATCTGCCATGCTGGATTGCGGCAGTTAACACTATTAGTGCTGCGACCAGGCCAATCGCAGCACCTATAGTGTGGAATAGAGCCAGAATCTTCCCTCTATTCCCAGAAGAAGTGATCACACGGCCCCGATGGTTGCTATGACACTAGGAGGCTTCCCTGAAGGCTTCCCTGAAGCCACCATAGCCATGGTGGCTGAGCAGGCTCAGCCTAATGCAGATCTGCACTGTAATGTAATGTGCCTGTAATAGGGCAATCAGATAGTATTGTCCCCATGATAGGACAGTAAAATAAGGTAAAAAAGTAAATAAAACCGAGACAGAAATAAATAAATAAAGTGTAAAACACATAAAATCCCCATAGCCCCCAATGCAATAATAGCGCATGGTGACTGCTGGAAAAAAACAAATATGAAAATCACAAATTTTGTCATTTTTTTTCAAGAAATTTGGGCATTTTTCACATTGGGCATTTAGCGCAATATTTCCTGGGAAAAAGTATACAGCACCCAAATTGTACGGATATCCTCAAAATTTTACCACAAATCTAAAGTACAATTTATCATGAGAAAACAATCGCAGAATTGCTAGGATAAGTTAGTCAGACTGGTCAGATTTCAAAAATGGGCTCTGGTCCTCAAAGCGCTATCTGGATCAGTCCTGAAGGGGTTAAGCTGTAACATAATCTGTGTTATCCGCCATCTGCAAATATCAAATGCACTACTTAAACTCTGCTTTCCAAGACATGGTAAAGTGATGTAAACCTGAAACTCTTATGTATAGAAAAACATAGAAATATTTGGCTTTATGTTCCAGACATTACTATAAGGCTATGTTCCTACATAGTATTTTTGCTCAGTATTTTGGTCAGTACTTTTCAACCAAAAACAGTAGTGGATTGACCACCATTTATTGGCAAATAATTTGCCATTGTTTTGAAATAACGGCCGTTATTTGCCATTAAATTACGGCCATCCACTCAATTTCAACAGTGTGTGAACATAGCATATCTGTGTTTTCAATCCACGCCTGGTTTTGGTAGAAAAATACTGACCAAAATACTGTGTGGGAACATAGCCTTATAGGCAAAACAAAGAAACCAAAGAGCACAGATGTAAACCAGAACACGTTTTATCAATAATTCCACACTGTATTTGGACCAGAACATCTATTGAGCTCTTGTTATTTCGGACTGGGACTATTTTTGGACTATGTTGGATTTACAGAAATATTATGTAATACTATGACTACAAATTTTCTATTCAGTAAGAAAAGGAAGCATTTTAGGTTAAATGATGATCTCAGGAAATGTAAATTACTTTCGCGTTAGAGGCAAAATGGTGAATTTATCATATGTCCTTACTCTGGTCTGGTATAATGTACTCTGAGTTCTAATCTTTTCTCCATTGCAAGAGTAAAAAACATAAGTAAACATAGTCCTTCTTCCTTATACAAGACCTTAAAGTGTGTTGCTATCCCTCTGTCAGAAACAGTCTTTTCAATCACTTTCAGATACTTATCTTACTGTTTATTATATTTTGCTGATCCTCGGCTGTGAGCCTCAAGGGCGCTTTCTCAATCCCTTTCTGGCTTGTAAGTGAGTGATGGATTTTATAGTGGAGAACAGCCATGTACTAGTAGACAGCAGCCGATGCTTGTATAATGGAGCCTGGCAGAATAATTAGATGACATATTGTTGGGAAAGGTGACCCACAGGTGTTCCCACAGTAAAGATTGGCTTCTACAAAATCTGTAGCAGGGCCCCCCACCTACCATGTATTATACTAGTGTCTTTACATAAGACAGAGGGGCTTAGAGTCCCCTTGGGTGCTTGTCCTGAGATTGACTGCCTCACCCTAACTATTCCATATACATAACCATTTTATAAAATACTGGCCAAAGTTAGCAAAAAAATATTTTTTGCCAAAAGTTTAGTTTATAGGATTGTTCTATAAAATCAGGGGTTGGGAACCTTTTTTCTGTTGAAGGGCCATTTGGGCATTTATAAAATTATTCAAGGGCCATATAGTACATGACCGCCAGACTCAATGTTATACTGTACACTGCAGTGGCATAGCATGGGGTGGCAGCTCCCAGGAAAAGGCAAATTATTATGCCCCCAGATGCTCCTAGTATAGTAGTGCTGTGTAATACTATTAAAATGCATGGGTCCCACCTAGATCTGTAGCCCTAGGTATTGTACTCTCATTCGAAAGGAGACAAAAAGAAAGTATGAAGAAGGCTGCTTGCCAGTATGTTGCTGGCCAGGGATAACCTAGAGGAGGGCCTGTCCAATGACTGCCACTAAGTCGCATATAACATGATAATGCATTTCAGGGTCCCCTTCCCCATCAGATAATGTATCCCTTTAGGGATCAAATATTAACTTACAGAGTACAATGTCTGGCACTAAAGAGCTCATTTACTTGTGAAACAAAGGATGAACCCATATTTTAGAGAGAGACAACAGAAAGCTATAAGTGTCTTTCTTGCACATTAGATCCTATCAGGGCCGTGACAAAGCATAGGCTGGAATAGGCGATGGGCTTGGGCGCCATCTAGTGGTCCAGGGCAGGGGGCGCCAGGCTCAGACTAGAGGGAAACCCTCCAGTGCGCTCCCCTCTGCCCCAGGTGTCAGAATCCCTGCTGCAGGGCTACTTATCTGTATAGTTTAGTTACACAGACACAGTGAGCTGTACTTGCTCTATGTGTCTCTCCTGCAGCAGTGAGTCCCGTCTCTCTAGGCCCCGCCCCCTCTGCTCACAGTGCAGGACCTTGCTGCATGAGGATGGGAGAAGCCACACAGGAACTTACAGTCTTCTTCCTGAGGTCCTGGGCTGTGTACAGCTCTCTGCAAATGTCGGGTCACAGAGGAGGGATGAATACACAGCACAGCAACCTGCAGAGGTGACACAGCATGTGATCAGTGGGGAGCTGTATCTGCAGAGCTGTGTGTGCTGTGTCCCCTCCTGTATACCTCCATCTGCTGCATCTGAGGACCAGACCTCTTCACTGCTGCCCTGGATGAAAGTGTAATACAAGTAAGGAGACAGACACAGGAGGTTCCTATATATGTGTGTGTGTTGTGTATTGATGTATGTGTGTGTCTGTGTGTGTGCATGCATAAGTGTGGGTGTGTTGTGTGTGTATATATATGTGTGTGTCTATCCTGTCATGTTTCCAATCACCACCCCTTCCCCTCTGCACCCTTGTTGCAGGGAGCCAGTCCTTATTCTCCATATAAAGACTAGTGCCACAACTCCACACACTGTGCCCACTGAATATTTACATACACTGTACCCCCCAAAACACTTCTGTGTTCCCTTTATTGTAATACACACCGTGGTCCCCAGAAATCCATTAATAAACACTGTGGTACTCTGAAATTTGTTATAATACACACTACAGCTCCCTGAAATTCATTATAATATACAATTTACTCCACAATGTATTAAATTACACACAAAGATGCCCTGAAATTCTGTATAATATACACTGTGCCCCTTAATTTTATATTTTTATACATATATATATATTGTGGACATGTCACTGGTAAAGTGCTCGAGGGGATGTACATCTCACCCAGGTTAATACGTAGCGTGAGATGGTGAGTCCAGGAGGCATCTGTGCTCAGCAGTGTTATGCTGCTGAGCTATTATTTATTATTGCCGGGCCTGGATTTACATGGAATGGCAGGTAGGTTTTGGTAGTGGGACTTGCCATTCCCTTCCCCCCGATCCAGGTCAGGTTTTGGGGTCAGGTGTTTCTGACCCTAATCAGCCTGAGAAGGTAAAAGCCCTGCAGAGGATCCAGTGTTTGCTCTCAGCCAGGAGTGATCAGCCTGGGTGTCTGTTTGGGAGTAACCTGGGAATAAAGCCTCTGCTGGAGCTTGTGTATACCCTGCGGTATCCAGGTGAAAGACGCACTGTGATAAGTGTTAGATAGGTGAGCTAACCTGTTAGTAAGCGCCCAGACGGGCAAGACCTTTTTGTTTGTTTTATTCTTAAAGCACGGTGTTGCTATATTTCTGTTATGGACTGTTTATGCTGCAAATAAACGCCAAGCTGTTATTTTACAAGTCCAAGTCTGCTGTGAACTGTGTCCAAACACACCATCCCCCGGGAAGATCCCTACAATTGGTGCTGCGGAGCGGGCAAAATGGTTGCTAGGGGCAACGGTGTGCATCAACTTGGCTACAGCTGCTTATGTCCTGGGTGAAGGCTGCTGCTTCACTCCAAAAACAGTCAAGCAACATGGAGGAGATGATGAAGCAGTTCATGCAAGCTCAGACAGACGCTAACCTCTGCCATGAACAGGCTAATAGGCTGCAACAACAGGCTCTAACAGACGCTAACCTGCACCATGAGCAAGCGATGGCTCAACAACAGAGACTTATTGAGCACCTGATAGCAAAGCAAGAGGCGTCTGCAGGTGCTAATCCACAGCTGGTGGCAGCAGCCGCGCCAGAGACTTTGTCTGTGAGAAGAGCTGTGCAGCGTGCGCTGCAAAAGATGACTGCTGATGACGATATTGAGGCCTACTTAACTGTCTTTGAGCGTGTGGCTGAGCGAGAAAAGTTACCCTCCACTGAGTGGGCAGAGGTTATTGCTCCCTATTTAACAGGCGAACCTCAAAAGGCCTACTATGACCTCAGTGAGCAAGAGGTCAAGGACTATCCTCGGCTAAGAGCAGAGATACTCGCTCGACTAGGAGTTACTGCTGCTGTCCGTGCCCGGAGGGTCCGCAACTGGAGCTACAGTCTGGACAAATCAGCGAGGTCCCAGATGTACGACCTGATTCATTTGGCAAGAAAATGGTTGGAGCCAGACACTTCTACTCCTGCACAGATCCTAGAGAGGGTCGTGATGGACCGCTACCTCCGCGCACTCCCTGCCGATCTGCATCGCTTGGTGGGACAAGGCGACCCTAAGAGTGCCGACGAACTTGTCAACCTTGTGGAGAGGTTCCAGGCGACTGAGGACTACCTCCGTGATGTTCCTGCAGCACCTTCACCTCCCCGGAGTGCCAGACCTGTGCCGTCAGCTGGTAAGAGACTTCCATCTATTGGGGGAGTGTGGAGGGGTGCTGATAGAGGGAAGAGCGCTCAGGAGGCGTCTCAAGGGCAAAAGACTGGTGGTGGTCCCCGGTGGCTAAGTGGCCCTAAAAAGGACTCCCTGCCAAGGAGACCAGGCCTTATCCAGTGCTGGAGATGCCATGAGACGGGACATATGTCTGCCCATTGCCCTCTTACCACTGAGCCCATGGAGTGTGACGCTAGCCGGCGTCAGTCGCTATTTGCGGAACCGTCTTTTGTTGCGGTCACTGGACTAGAGACTGAACCGCAAGTCTGCCACATTACTGTCAATAACTTCCCTGTTAAGGCGTTGCTGGACTCAGGAAGCCTTGTCACCTTGGTGCATGCCAGCCTGGTGACTGGGGACTTTGTGCCAAAAAGACATATGAGCGTCGTGTGCATACATGGTGATACAAAGGTTTACCCTATAGTACTGGCTAATGTCGGGACTGAATTAGGCACTGTACAATATGAAGTGGGTGTGGTTAAAAACCTTATGCATAATGTGATATTGGGGCGTGATTTTCCATTGTTCTGGGCTCTATGGGGAAAACAACAATCCCCTGAAAGGAGTGAGGAGACCCCTAAGTCTATTGCATTACCCACGGTAAATGATAAAAATGTACAGGATGAAAATGATGCTTTTCCTTTGCAGGTCCTGGCTGGTGAGGAAGAGGCTCCTCCTACTGAGCAGAATGTTCCAGACTTAGAGGTGTCTAGGGATAATTTTGGTACTGCACAATTACAGGACCCCACTCTCAAAAATGCGAGAGAGCAGGTCACTGTTCTGAATGGGGTACCTCAGGAACCAGAAGCTGAGAAAAAGTTTCCACATTTTTCTATGACTAATGATCTCTTCTATAGAGTCACTAAGATTAATGATGAGGTTGTGGAACAGCTTCTGGTGCCTAAGTCGTACCGGCGTCAGGTACTCGACATGGCCCATAATCATGTCCTTGGGGACAGATAAAACGCAGGAGAGAGTCCTCCAGAGGTTTTATTGGCCTGCGATTTATGCTGACATAAAAACATACTGTGAGTCGTGCCCCACATGTCAGCTTAGCGCTCCAGTGTCACATTTTCGCAGTCCTTTGGTCCCACTCACCATCATAGAGGTACCTTTTGACCGGATCGCAATGGACTTGGTGGGTCCCATTGTAAAGTCGGCTAGGGGACACCAGTACATTCTAGTTATGTTAGACTACGCGACCCGCTATCCTGAGGCTGTACCCCTAAGAAACACTGCCTCTAAAACAATTGCACGGGAATTGTTTTATATGTTTTCCAGGGTGGGGATCCCCAAGGAAATCTTGACTGACCAAGGTACCCCATTTGTGTCAAAGGTGATGAAAGAGCTATGCAAACTGTGTAAAATCTCACACCTACGTACCTCTGTATATCATCCACAGACAGACGGGTTAGTGGAGAGGTTTAATAAAACCCTGAAACATATGTTAAAGAAAGTGGTGGAAAAAGATGGTCGGGATTGGGATCACTTACTACCTTACCTGATGTTTTCTATTAGGGAAGTACCCCAAGCGTCCACAGGGTTCTCTCCCTTCGAATTAGTCTATGGTCGTCACCCTAGGGGTTTGTTGGATATAGCGAAAGAGACATGGGAAAGTGAGTCCACCCCATACAAGAGTGTTATAGAGCATGTAGCACAAATGCAGGACCGTATAGCCACTGTAATGCCCCTAGTAAAGGAACACCTCCAGAGGGCGCAAGAGGGCCAAAGCAGAATTTACAATCGTTCTGCAAGAATCAGGACATTTAGCCCAGGTGACCGGGTACTCATACTTGTTCCCACGGTAGAAAGCAAATTCTTAGCAAAGTGGCAGGGTCCCTATGAAATTGTAGAGAAGATCAGTGAGGTCAACTACAAGGTGCACCAACCAGGTAGAAGGAAGCCTTTCCAAGTTTATCACATAAACTTGATCAAGCCCTGTAAAGACAGGGAATCCTTGGTGGCGACAAAGCCTGTTGGTCATCTGTCACCACCAATCCCTCCGGTCAGGATTGGTGACACCCTATCAGTGTCCCAGAAGCAGGAAGCTATGGAGTTCCTGCAGAGAAATAAAGACAAGTTTTCTGACCTACCAGGGCGTACGCATCTCATTAGTCATCATATTGAAACTGAGCCTAGAAGCAGAGTAAACCTTAAGCCCTATAGGATACCAGAAGCACAGAGGGAGGCGGTATCATCCGAGGTAAAACGTATGCTTGACCTAGGAGTCATTGAGGTGTCCCAGAGCGAGTGGTCCAGCCCGATTGTGTTAATCCCAAAGCCCAATGGAACTTGGAGGTTCTGTAATGATTTTAGAAAGTTAAATGAGATCTCCAAGTTCGATGCCTACCCCATGCCCAGGGTAGATGAGTTGATAGAAAGGATGGGTAATGCCAGGTACATAACTACCCTCGATCTCACTAAGGGCTACTGGCAGATCCCACTCACTCCTAAGGCTAGAGAGAAGACTGCATTCTCCACCCCTGATGGGCTCTTCCAATACATAGTGATGCCATTCGGGTTACATGGAGCCCCTGCCACTTTTCAGAGGTTGATGGACCTGATTCTGCGACCACATCGTGATTACTCCGCTGCCTATGTCGATGATGTGGTCATTTTTAGCCCGGATTGGGAAAGTCACCTCTGTAAGGTCCAGGCGGTGTTAGATGCCATAAGTGATGCGGGGTTAACCATCAATGCAGAGAAGTGTGCACTAGCCTTAGAGGAGGCCAAATACTTGGGCTACATTATTGGAAGGGGGTTAGTGAAACCACAACTAAATAAAATTGAGGCAATACAGAATTGGCCTCAACCCCTCACAAAGAAACAGGTCAGAGCTTTCCTGGGTATTACGGGCTATTACCGAAGGTTTGTGCCAAATTTTGCTTCAGTTGCAGCCCCACTAACTGACCTGACAAAGGTTGCAAAGTCCGCAATGGTGACATGGACTCCAGAGGCTGAGAAGGCTTTTCAAAGCCTTAAGTCTGCCCTGTGCCAACAACCTGTGCTAGTTACCCCTGACTTTAGGCGAGAGTTTCTAGTACAGACAGATGCCTCTAATACAGGGTTAGGTGCCGTCCTCTCACAGGTCGTGAATGGCGAGGAGCACCCGGTGATGTACTTGAGTAGGAAGCTATCCCCGGCCGAGAAAAACTACGCCATTGTGGAGCGAGAATGTCTGGCAGTGAAATGGGCCCTAGAATCCCTGAGATACTACTTACTAGGCAGGAGATTCAAGTTAGTGACAGACCATGCCCCCCTAACATGGATGAAATTAAACAAGGAGAAAAATGCGAGGGTGACTAGGTGGTTTCTGTCCCTCCAAAACTTTAATTTCATGGTGGAACACAGGCCAGGGAAATTACAGGCGAATGCTGACGCCCTATCAAGGGTACACTGCCTGTGGGGACGAAACGCTCAGCCCCTCCGGTCTGAAGAAGAGGGGGGGGATATGTGGACATGTCACTGGTAAAGTGCTCGAGGGGATGTACATCTCACCCAAGTTAATACATAGCGTGAGATGGTGAGTCCAGGAGGCATCTGTGCTCAGCAGTGTTATGCTGCTGAGCTATTATTTATTATTGCCGGGCCTGGACTTACATGGAATGGCACGTAGGTTTTGGTAGTGGGACTTGCCATTCCCTTCCCCCCGATCCAGGTCAGGTTTTGGGGTCAGGTGTTTCTGACCCTAATCAGCCTGACAAGGTAAAAGCCCTGCAGAGGATCCAGTGTGGGCTCTCAGCCAGGAGTGATCAGCCTGGGTGTCTGTTTGGGAGCAACCTGGGAATAAAGCCTCTGCTGGAGCTTGTGTATACCCTGCGGTATCCAGGTGAAAGACGCACTGTGATAAGTGTTAGATAGGTGAGCTAACCTGTTAGTAAGCGCCCAGACGGGCAAGACCTTTTTGTTTGTTTTATTCTTAAAGCACAGTGTTGCTATATTTCTGTTATGGACTGTTTATGCTGCAAATAAACGCCAAGCTGTTATTTTACAAGTCCAAGTCTGCTGTGAACTGTGTCCAAACACACCATCCCCCGGGAAGATCCCTACAATATATATATATATATATATATATATATATATATATATATATATATATATAAAATTTATGGGTGGGTGTGTGTGTATTTTTGTATTTTGGGAAGGGGGGGGCGCCATTTACCTTGTCTGCCTAGGGCACCAAAACACCTTGTCCCGGCCCTGGATCCTATTATGGCCTATCAGACCAATTCAGCAGATTATCACTCTGTGTAATAAAGACAACGATTTTGGGGGGAGATTTATCAAACATGGTGTAAAATGAAACTGGCTCAGTTGCCCCTAGCAACCAATCAGATTCCACCTTTCATTCCTTCCAGATTCTTTAGAAAATAAAAGTGGAATCTGATTGGTTGCTAGTGGCAACAGAGCCAGTTTCACTTTACACCATGTTTGATAAATCTCCCCCTTTGTCTTTTTGGTCTGCCTAAAAATCATTGGCTGTCTACTGCGAATTGCTGCATACAATAGCGATGTGCGGCTGACAGCTGATGAATGTGTAAAGAAAATAAAAAAGTTTATACATACCTGTCCATGCTCTCTGGTGCTTCTGCCCACTCCATGGTATCTTCCTGGTTTATCCCGGTTGCCTGCAGCTGCCACTGAAACTTCAGAGCTGGTCAGTCACTGGCCGATACCAGCCAGCACTGCAGCCAGTGATTGGCCTGTCACTTCAGAGACCAGCTCTGCAGTTTATGCAGTGGCTGCAGGCAGAAGACAAGAAGACACCAGGGAGCAGTATCAGCAGCTGGGGGCGTGGACAGGTGTGTATAAACTTTATTATTTTACACTAAAGGCAAGGGCTGCGCAGACATCAGTAACAATGTCTGTGCAGCCCTTGATGCACGATAGTCGAGCCGTGTAATAGGCTCAGTAAATCTAGCAGATCTGTGTTTGTTTACATTGGTGTTCGGCCCATGTAATACGGCTCTTACTGTTGGGGCCCTCTAGCAACTGTAGTGTCTGTAGTAAAAGCTACCCCAATTTTATATCGCTTACAGTTAATTTTTTGCAACATTTAAAGTACAGTTATCTCTTACTTCTATTATAATAAGCACTGTATAGAAACAAGATTTTCGGCAGATAAAGACCACCTGGTCCATTTAGTCTGCCCTTTTACTATTTGATTTCCTTTTATCTTAGGATAAATATGTTTATCACAGGCAGGTATACATTAAGTTTTTGTAGAAACTTGTGGACACGAAAATTTTCGCGGTGACATTAGCCAAACCCTAAGGCTCATTTGTTTCCCTATGGCTGAATAAGTTGCATGCCACCCTAGGGCTGCCAGGAAAACATGGATGCAGCCTGTGGCTGTTATCTATGTTTTCCAGGACAGGTTTTGACAGGTACTAATTGCACATTGACCAATTATATCTGCTGGAAATTTGTCCCAAGTAATATTTTCTCATGTTTCTGAGCGTTCCCCCTTTAACCTCTCACTGTGTCCCCTTGTTTTTGTGTTCAGTTTCTTATCGAAAATACTTTCCTCCTGAACCTTATTTAGTCTTTTAACACAGTGTCAGACTGGGGTACATTGGACCCACCAGGGAATTTGTTGCTAGGAGCCCACCCTATATACACCAGATATAACCAGCGCCAAAGCTTTTACATTGCTACAGTGACTTTGCAGATAGCTGTGTACTGTATGTGACTAGCGATGCTAGCTCACTGCCAGTAACTTGTCAGTTACTCTATGCAATCAGCATAGTATGCCACTTTAGTTTCTTGAAAGAAGTCCCATGAAACTAACAAATCGCAGGCAGGTAAGGGAACATAATAAAGAAAGTTTACTTACCCATCCCTGTGCCCCCATAGCACTTCCTTAACAATATCTAACAGCCTCTGGCCTCCTGCAGCTCCTCCAGCTGCAGTGTCACTTACTCAGCTGATGGAACGCCTGCTCAGCCAATCAGTGACTAGGGCGGGACATCGCTGCCGTCACACTCTGGCTAAGCAGGCAATCCAGATGATCCATGTTATTGCCGCTGGAGATACCTGGGCTGTGACATACACAGAACCTTGATGAAATAACCATGACGTATGATATAAAATAAGGTATGAAAACCGCTAAATTTACCCATTACACCTGTGTAGAGATGTCAGAATGCAAAAAGGAGGTGACAGTGTCACTTTAAATAAAAGTACTTTATTACAACAGGTACAATATTATAGATAAATGATCCCAAAGCTAAAAACAAGATACAATAATTATAACCAACTGTGGGATATAAGAAATAATGCAAAAAAAGGACTGCTAAGCTGTGAAGCAATAAAATAGGAATCAGGCCAAATAACCGAATTTCACCATAGCTGATAAGGTAACAGGGTGAAGATGGGTAGTCAAGGAAGGGATGGCCACGCGCTCCGTGTGCCCAACCGGACTTCCTCAGGGTGAACGGAACCTCAGCTCACTCCCCGTCCTATACAATAAATGAGACTACCCCTATATAATGAATCTGCTCAGTATGTAATGTAAATAATCCACAATAAATACAAGTACCTAGAAACACCAGTGCTAGTGCATAAACGATCAAAATACAAAGTGCCATGATGATACAATCAAAGTGCAGCCAAAACAATAGACACAACTAAGTAAGTACTAAATAAGTCGGAACAAAGACACGAATGAGGACAGGTCAGGGGGTCTCAGGTCGGGGTGTAAGGAACCCGAATTTTTTTTTATTCCCATATATTAATGAGAAAAAAAACATGCTGCATAGAATGCTGTAATAAAGTATTCTCAGGAGAGAATATGGTTCTGTATTGTCACATTAGGGGCGGCCGAAGTAACGATGGACAGCCCGGGGATTAGGGTACATTTTAGTCTCTCTGTTACAGATCTGTCCATAATTCCCCCTACCTTGATCCAGTTCTAGAAAAAGAGTCCCAAAGCATAAGGTTGGGTTCACACTGCGTTTTTCCAATCTGTTTTTTTTTTTGCTTTCATCCATTTTTTAAAGAAATGGATGGAAGAACAGATGCATTGGTGTGCATCCGTTTTGATCTGCTTTGGTATTAGGCTATGTTCACATGCTGTGAGAGACCAGCCGTTCCGTGACCCTGGCCGGTTAACGGAACGGCCGGTCTCTGCACGGATAATCCCAGCCGGTACTGCAGTACCAGCCGGATGATCTTTTGCCGCAGGGTTCGGATGCGGGCGCATCAGCGCGTGCCTTCATCAGGCCGGAGCCGCTTGCTTCATTGTGTGAACTGACAGGGTTTCCTACGGCCGCAATTCACTGAATTGCAGCCGCAGAAAACTGACATGTCAGTTCTTTGCGGGGTCGCACAGGATCCCGGCCGAAGCATATACGATGTGTATACGCTCCGGCCGGGATCCCATATCAAAAAAATGGAAAATTAAAATTTTCCAATAATATATACGTTTAGATTAAAGTTTCTCATTTTCAAAAGGAACATGAGAGAAAAAGCACCCCAAAATTTGTAACGCAGGTTCTCTTAAGTACAACGGTACCCCATATGTGTGCACTCCTCAAAGAATTCATATTGGGGTGTGGTGAGCATTTTGACCAAACAGGTATTAGAGGAAAGTATTCAAAATTAGACAGTAAAAATGAAAAACTCGAATTTTTCTAATATGTTTGTTTAGTTTGAAATTTCTCAATTTCACAAGGAACAAGAGAAAAAATGTACTTCCAAATTTGTAACACAGGTTCTCTTGAGTACAACGGTACCTCATATGTGGGCGTAAACCACTGTATGGGCACACAGCCGGGCTCAGAAGGAAGGGAGCGCCAATTAGCTTTTTCAATGCAGATTTTGCTGGTTCTGAGCGCCAGGTGCGTTTGCAGTGCCCCTGTAGTGTCAGCAGAATAGAACCCCCCCAAAAGTCGCCCCATTTTGGAAAGTAAACCCCTCAAAGAATTCTTATTGGGGTGTGGTGAGCATTTTGACCCCACAGGTATTAGAGGAAAGTATTCAAAATTGGCCAGTAAAAATGAAAAACTAGAATTTTTGCCGCACTACAAGTGCCAGCAGCCCCTCCCCCCGCTGGACAAGCAGACCTCAGACCAGTGACCCCCCCCAGGACCCCTTATAACTTACCCCAGCACAACCCCTTCCCCGGGTGCCCCCCGATCCGCATACAGAGGAGATGCATATGGGGTACTTGGGTGGGGGGGGGGTGCCGCTGGTCTGAGGTCTGCTGTTGCACGGGGGACTGGACGGGAGACGCACTACAAGTGTCAGCAGCCCTGTCCTATGCGCCGTGGACGGGGCTGCTGGCACTCCTGAAGAGGGAAGTTTGGGGTTTTTAGAGGGGGTGGGCGGATGGTCTGAGGTCTACTGTGCCGGGGAGACAGGGGACAGATGCAATACAAGTGCCACCAGCCCGGTCCTAAGCGCGACGGGGCTGATGGCACTTCTGATAGGGGTAGTTTGGGGGTCTTTAGGTGGTGTGTATGCAGGGGTGATTCTAGCCTCTCTGTTGCCCGAGGCGAACTATAGAATGACGCCCCCCCCCCCCGTCAATCCGCCCACATTATAATCCACTACTGCCCCCCCCCCCCCACTGCTGTCCCCAATAAACATAATGTTTGGTCCCTTTCTGCACAGAGGATGTCAGGAGAGGAGGGGGCTGACTTTATAGGAGAGGTCCCAGCAGCACAGAGGATGTCAGGAGAGGAGGGGGCTAATCCTATAGGAGAGGTCCCAGCAGCACAGAGGATGTCAGGAGAGGAGGGGGCTAATCCTATAGGAGAGGTCCCAGCAGCACAGAGGATGTCAGGAGATGAGGGTGCTAATCCTATAGGAGAGGTCCCAGCAGCACAGAGGATGTCAGGAGAGGAGGGTGCTAATCCTATAGGAGAAGTCCCAGCAGCACAGAGGATGTCAGGAGAGGAGGGTGCTGATCTTTTAGGAGAGGTCACAGCAGCACAGAGGATGTCAGGAGAGGAGGGTGCTGATCTTTTAGGAGATGGTCCCCCTCTTCCCCCCCTTATAGATGGTCCCCCTCTTCCCCCCCTTATAGATGGTCCCCCCCCCTTATAGATGGTCCCCCTCTCCCCCCTCCCTTATAGATGGTCCCCCTCTTTCCCCTCCCTTATAGATGGTCCCCCCTCTTCTCCCCCCCCTTATAGATGGTCCCCCTCTTCCCTCTCTCCCCCCCCTTATAGATGGTCCCCCTCTCCCCCCCCCTTATAGATGGTCCCCCTCTTCCCTCTCTCCCCCCCTTATAGATGGTCCCCCCTCTCCCCCCCCCCCTTATAGATGGTCCCCCTCTTCCCCCCCCTTATAGATGGTCCCCTCTCCCTTATAGATGGTCCCCCTCTCCCCCCTCCCTTATAGATGCCCCCTTATAGATGGTCCCCCTCTTTCCCCCTCCCTTATAGATGCCCCCTTATAGATGGTCCCCCTCTTTCCCCCTCCCTTATAGATGGTCCCCCTCTTCCCCCCCCCCTTATAGACAGTCCCCCTCCCGCCCCTCCCTTATAGATGGTTCCCCCCTTATAGATGGTCGCCCTCTTTCCCCCCTCCCTTATAGATGGCCCCCCCTTATAGATGGTCCCCCTCTTTCCCCCCTCCCTTATAGATGGTCCCCCCTTATAGATCGTCCCCCTCTTCCCCCCCTACCTTATAGATGGTCCCCCTCTTTCCCCTCCCTTATAGATGGTCCCCCTCTTCCCTCTCTCCCCCCCTTATAGATGGTCCCCCTCTTCCCTCTCTCCCCCCCTTATAGATGGTCCCCCTCTCTCCCCCCCTTATAGATGGTCCCCCTCTTCCCCCCCCCTTATAGATGGTCCCCCTCCCTTATAGATGGTCCCCTCTCCCTTATAGATGGTCCCCCTCCCCCCCTTATACATGGTCCCCCTCTCCCCCCTCCCTTATAGATGGTCCCCCTCTTTCCCCCTCCCTTATAGATGGTCCCCCTCTTCCCCCCCCTTATAGATGGTCCCCCTCTTTCCCCCTCCCTTATAGATGGTCCCCCTCTTTCCCCCTCCCTTATAGATGGTCCCCCTCTTCCCCCCCCTTATAGATGGTCCCCCTCTTCCCCCTCCCTTATAGATGGTCCCCCTCTTTCCCCCCTCCCTTATAGATGGTCCCCCCCTTATAGATGGTCCCCCTCTTTCCCCCCCCTATAGATGGTCCCCCTCTTCCCTCTCCCCCTACCTTATAGATGGTCCTCCCCCCCTACCTTATAGATCGTCCCCCTCTTTCCCCCCTCCCTTATAGATGGTCCCCCTCTCCCCCCCCCCTGCACAGCAGATAAAACAAAAACAAAAAACAGCACACAACTCACCTGCCCTCCGTTCCCCCGTCGAGCCTCTCTGGTCTGGTCCCGGCTGATGTGCGGCTGCCCGGGGTGTCCCGTCCTGTCCCCGGCAGCGCGCGCATCAGAGAGCTCCCCGTGTGCCTGTGGCTGTGACTTCCGGCGCACGGGGATCTCTCTGATGCGCGCGCTGCCGGAGACAGGATGGGACACCCCCGGCAGCCACACATCAGTCGGGGGACTAAGGCTGCATTCCCACGTTCCGTGATCCGTGGAATGCATTTACCGGAGTCCCCCCGCGCCCGGACAGCATCTGTAATGAGATGCTGTCAGCGGGGGAGACTGTATTCATAAGCGCCGCGCGGCTGATTCATTACAGCGCGGCGCTTATGAATACAGTCTCCCCTGCTCACAGCATCTCATTACAGATGCTGTCCGGGCGCGGGGGGACTCCGGTACATGGTACGATCAGTGGCGGATTATAATGTGGGCGGCCGCCCGAACCGCTCATATTATAATCTGCCACTGAATGCCGCCCCCATGAAGACAGCCAGGTGGCGCCGCCTGAGGCAGACGACTCAGGTCGCCTCATGATTGCGGCGCCCCTGTGTGTATGTTCACATGGGGGCTGCTGGCACGGGGGCAGCTGCACCACAAGTGCCAGCAGCCCCATCCTATGTGCCGTGGATGGGGCTGCTGGCACTTGTGATAGTTATTCTTACTATGTAATTTCTCCATACACTGCGCCCCTGCTGGACGCTTCATAGGAATTACACCCAGCCCTGCTCTGGTTCGGTCTGCCTGATCTACTAAATTGAGGGAAATAGCACTTTATGTGCATTTCCCATAATAAGTGTATATTAGAAATTTGTCTAACTTTCCCTAATTAATAACATATACAAAAATAATTTTGGCTGGACTTCTCCTTTAAGGGGTTAAGCAGAAATCTTAAAAAACATAAGGTATTAATGCACAAAGCACAAAGTATAAAAAAAAATTGCATAACATTTCATAACAAACTTGATTTGTTAAAATCAAAATCTCCACCTCAGGCAGAAGAGATAAAACAAATGTCTGTTTTTGATTTCACAGAAATCACTTCCCATATTGACACTTTCCTGTTAGAGAGTTCTTTAACTGAAATGAATTTAATGGTGTGTTTACGCTAGTTAAGTGTGAATGAATGAATGAATATGTGCCTGATATGCAGGTGGTTATCATTATTATGTTCCGGTTTCACGTGCTGTAGAACATCCCTTTGTCATCCTTCAAGAGCTTGGAATGTAAGATTTACCTAGAAATTAAAGGGAAAGGTTAACCCCTAGGCGACCTAGGACGTACCGGTACGTCCTAGAAGTCTGTCCCCAGACGACCCTGGATGTACCGGTACGTCCTGAGCTATGAAGCGCGCTCCGGAGCAAAGCGCGCTTCATAGCAGGTGGGGGCCGGCTGCAATCAGCAGCCAGGACCTTACCGTTAATGACACGCTACAGCGATCGCGCTGCAACGTGACATTAACTCCTTAAATGCTGCAACCGCGGTGCGGCCACGGCGTTTAAGTGTAAGTGACAGGGGGAATCCCCTGTCACTTACCGATCGGGACCCCCGCAGTGTGACTGCGGGGGTCCCGATCGGTAAAACGGACCGCTGGAGGTCTCTCACCTGCCTCCGTGCGGTCCGATCGGCGCTCTGTTCTCTGAGCCTGCACAGACAGGCTCAATGAGCAGAGCGCCGATAACACTGATCAATGCTATGCCTATGGCATAGCAATGGTCAGAGTAGAAATCCAAGTAGTGTATGTACAAGTCCTCCAAAGGGACTTCAAATGTGTAAAAAACACACTACCCCAAACCCCTAATTGTGTAATTGTCTGATCTATTAAAATATAACAAGCGTCATTGCGAACGGTGAACAGCGTACACAAAAAGAGGGAAAAAAGTGCGTGGATTATCGATTTTATGTTACATTATATATATAAAAAAAATTTATAAAAAGTGATCAAAACGTCCGATCTTCACAAATATGGTATTAATAAAAACTAGAGATCATGGCGGAAAAATGGCACCCCATACAGCCCCATAGGTGAAAAAATAAAACCGTTATAAGCGTCACAATAGGCCCATTTTATTAATATTTAATTGCCAAAAAAAGGATTTCATAAAAAAAAATATATAACATTAGAGAATCTGTGTAACCTGCATATGGTTGTGTTCGGACTGACCTATAGAATAATGGTATCATGTCGCTTTTACCATATTGTGCATTACGTAGACACAGGAACCCCCCAAACGTTACCATATTGCATTCTTTTTTACGATTTCACCTATTTATATCTTCATAAATAATATATTTGGGATTCCGTCATACATGTTATGGTAAAATGAAAGACGCCATTACAAAGTACAACTATTCCTGTAACAAATAAGCCATTACATTGTCTTGTAGATAGAAAACTGAAAGTGCTAGAGCTCTTAGAAGGGGAGGAGGGAAAAACGAAAGCGCAAAGATCAAAATTTGCGCGGTCCACTGGGTCATTTTGGGCCTCAAAGGGTTAAATGCATCCCACCTGCGATATGTCCCTACAGGGTACAGGGTGCTAAGGCAAGTTTGTTAAAATTATGTCATCCTTGACACAATTTTCAATATATTAGCAGATTTTTTTTATATGCTAATGAGGCATTTTGGTGCACTGGGGGTGGGGCCACTGCCCATAGCCCCACCCCCAGTGCACCAAAATGCAGTGCACCAATCCACCCCAGGTGACCTGCCCTTCCATCTAATATTAGCATAGCACCACCCCAATATTCATTAGGAGGGACAGGCTGGCCAATGCAGATTGGTGCACTGAAGTCTATGTGAGGAGACATGCAACATAGACTTCCATTAATGCGTCTATCTCCTCACGTGACACAGTCTAGAGAGGAATGTGTGAATTTTTGACATCTCTCAATGTAGCCACAAGGTGTGGATGTACACTGGAAAAGCCTGCAATCCAAAATGCTGGTATAAAGAAGAGAAGAAGGTCCAACAGCATCCATAATGTGATCAAAATCAAGTTTATTCACATAATCTGGCACATAGAATACATGTTTGGACCCCTGACATGAATTTCCTGCAGCGAATTATGTAACTAAACTTGGATTTGATCACATTCTGGGTGCTGTTGGATCCTCTTCTTGCCAGGTCTCTCTGACAAGTCAAGTTTTTTTTGGTGGCAATGTCTCTTTAAATAAGGGTGCGTTCACACTGCATTCTGCCAGATAAATTACAAAAGAATTACAATTCAAAAAGGATTGGATAGGATAAATTAAACCTGTAGTAACAGATCAGAATTCAGATAGTTTCTTTACATGATAGACATCTGGACATAGCACATTTGTAAAACCAAGGTATATTAAGCCATGTTGATCTGTTGGTTATTCTTTCTTTAAGACAGAAGGGGAGAGTATGTTACCCAAGGTAACTCCTCTGCGTGCTACACATTTAACCCCTAATGTTAATATTATTTCGCTAGTGGCATCTTGATATAATATTGGGACATACTTTTGTATGATATTCTGTATTTCCTTAAACTGAGGACTGTACGATGTGGAAAACACTAGAGGTGACAGCCTATTAGTGTTACATTTACTATTCTTTTTATAAGGTGTTATCCTGTAGGTGATAACATCTGGGAATATTTTCAGCAATGGATTTACCTCGGCAGATAGAAGACAAAGGATAACCCCTAGATTTTAGCCGTTCTGTTAAATCAGGACATGCCTGATTATATGAGCACAAATCAGAAGAACTACGGGAGATTCTCACAAATTCCCCTATAGGTACGGTTTTTATGACATGTTTGGGATGATTGCTGGTGGCATGAAGAAGGCCATTCCCTGCACTCAGTTTCCTATAGAGGGATGTGTGGATCTTACCATCTCTAAAATAAAACATTATATTCAGAAAGGAATTTTTTTCAGTATAAAAGTGAAATATATATTTTAGATTCAGACGTTTGATGTTGAGAAAATTAACAATTTTTTTTTTGTATTCTTCTATTACCTTGTTGTCATGATCGTACCTGAAAAGGCATCAGTGCCACCCTCTGCAGTAAAGATCCGACCTCTGCGCCAAAGACTGCGCTTTTGGCATTAAGTCCGTTCCAGGTTTTACTATGTTCCTTGCTTTTGTCTTCTGTGCCATGTTCATGTTTTCTCAGTTCTCCCTGCACTTTCCTTGCTGTGGTCTGTTCACTAATTGTCTCTGCTGTGTTCTGATTGACAGGTCTCTTCACCTCTGGCTTTCTGTGATTCTCTTGTGTGTTTCTCCTTCTCTGTCAGCTTGGAGTCCGGGACTTCTGTTCGCTTATAACTTGGTCTCTCCCTTCACTCTGTGCTCTTGATAGTTTTGTGCAGCTTGTCTGTCAGCTAGATCCAGCCTTTGTCATATAGTCTGTATTTCTGGTTTCCTCATCCCCTTGCTTGTTTCTTGTCAGTCTTTTGGTTCTGTGCCTCGCTTAGTCCTCAGTTTACCTTGCTTAGTCCTTAGTTCATCCTGCTTCTATCTCTGGCTTTTGTTTCTCCGTTTACCTTGTTGCATCTCTAGCTTTCGTCCTCCATTTGTTTGGTCCACTGTTCCTTGCTGCCTTCTTGGTCCTGTCCTCCTGTGTGTCGTTGTGACTTTGCCTTGTCTACTGTCATTGTACCTTGTTCGCCTGTTCTGTCTTGTTTTGTGTTTGCACTTACTGCAGCGCAGGGAACGACGCCCAGTTGTGGACGCTCGTTTAGGACCAGCACTACAAGTAGGTAGGGACAGTGCCCACTTGTCCTTTGTCTCTTTGTTCCCCGGGGCCCTGACACTTGTAGTTAGTGTTGTTCTTTTTAATTAAATGATATGTTCATATATGTTTTTTTTTTTGCATGGCTAAGCGAAAACAGATGCAAATTGAAGATTTGATCATACAGCAACTGTCTTGAAAGAGGCTTCTCTTTCCATCCATGCAAGCTGTTCACTACAGTAATTAGTATCAACATTACATTCACTAAGGTATAATTGTTTCATCAGTCATGGACACGAAAGTGAAATGTTCCCTGCGTCCAGGAAAAGTAAATCCCTTCCCTACATCAAATAACCCATGTAACGCTACAGTGCTTATTCTGAAAGTGTGTCTTGCTATTTTTTTTATTCATCAAGCTGACACAGATGGTATGACTTTATTTTTTTTCCATGTTTTGTTCTTGCACCATGTTTAACCCTATCGATAGTAAACATAGCACAAAACCACAATAATGGCTCGTTCTACTAAAGTGACTGAAGTCCTTACCACAATTGAAGCATAACACATGACTGGATCTAAGCCGCTGTGAATTTGCTGTGACATTCATTGAATAACACTATTCTTGTTTATGGCCCTGACACCATAACTTTCAAAAATGTATTGTAAAGGAGGAGATAAACAAAGCGAGAAGAAAAAAAAAAAAGAGTAAATAAATATCGCATTAATCTGATTTATTGGGCTGTTTAACTAACGACAGAAATAATTTAGTAAAAGCTGAGAAAAAGCTTGAAATGTGTTCAGCCCCTACAGTGATGACAGCTTTAAAAAAATGACTGGAATTTTTATTCAGAATTTTTGCTAATAAAAGAACACACAGAAGAAGAAGATAGGACTTATGGGTACTGGTATTTACATATGTGGTGACCCCCGGTGTGAGGGTATGGCCAGTCACTTGCCAGATGGTTAAGTGTGACGCCAGCCCTGTGGTGGTTGGCTGAGATATGATGGAAGCTTAAAGTGTCACTGTCGTTAAAATTTTTATTTCATAAATTAATAGTATAGGCGATTTTAAGAAGCTTTGTAATTGGGTTTATTAGCCGAAAAATGCATATTTATCATGAAAAAGCAGTTTGAAGCTTTCCCCCCTGTCTTCATGGTTTTCCTATGGAGAGAGAAAGTAAAGGCAGCAAAAACAGGACAACAAAGAGGTAATTTACATTCACATCGCAGGCTCTCAATTCTGACAGGCACCAGGGACCTCTCTGACCACCAATTAGGGCTCTGAATAGCTCCCCTGCTGAGCAATCCTTTGTTCTCAGCTCTCAGCTGCCCACTAATCTCGCTCCTTCCTCCTCCCCCCTCCCCTCTTCATAGACCAGACAGGATCCGACTGATGAAAGAGATGAAAAAACAGAATTCCTGATTCTGAAGAGTGTACGGCAGAAAGGAGAGGAGGGGGGAGCTGGGAAAAGGCTTTTTACATGCAGATAATGGCAGATTTGGCTAATAAACCCAATTACAAAGTTTCTTAAAATTGCCTGGACTATTGATTTCTGCAAAAAAATTTTTAACAACAGTGACACTTTAAGCTCTTAAGGACCCATGTCGTACCGGTACGTCATGGATCACTGTCACTTAAGGACCCATGACGTACCGGTACGCGGGTCCTTTAAGAGGGCGCCGCGGACCGGCTGCATGCGATCGGGAGAGATGGCCTGCAGAAATACACTGCAGGCCATCTCTCCCTGTCGGCACGGGGGGTTGTTAACCCCCCCATGACGACGATCGCCGCTATTGGCTTATCAGTTCAGATCAGCCAATAGCGGCGAACGGAACATTTCCGGGTCATCGGTGACCCGATGACCCGGAAAAAATGGCGGTCGGTGCTGTCCGAGGACGGCACCGACCGCCATTACTGTAAAAAGTAATGGTGGCCAGGTGCCACCGGCCCGATCGCCGTGAACGGCCGGCCGCTATCGGCCGGCCGTTCACGGCGATCAGAGTCCCCAAAAGTTATAAATACCTGCTCTGGACCCCTCAGCTAGGTAGCTGAGGGGTCCAGAGCAGGTATTCGTACATTACTGACCTGTCCCGGGGTCCTGATCGGCGTCTTCCGGGTTCGCGGCGTCCTCGTGTTCTCGTTCGGGTCTTCGGCTTCTTCCGTGACGTCACGTTCGGCTATTTTCGGCTCCAGCGTCGGGTTTTTGGGATTTTCCGCTCTGCTGCCCTCTAGCGGCTGATATGTGTAATACACTTATCAGCAGCTACAGGGATGTTCAGTATGTAATAAAGTTTTTTTTTTTTTTCAAATTTTTTTTTTCTATTTTCCGCACCCTATCGCCGCTGAGTGTTGATCAGCATCGCACGAAAGTGCGCTGCTAATCAGCAACTCCTCCTTTTTGGCGTAGGGTGTTTTTTTTCTTTATCCTACTGCCACGGTCTGCTGATAAGTGCCACACAAGTGCTGCATTTATCAGCAACACCATTTTTGGCGTAGTTTTTTTTTTTTTTTATACTTACTGTAAAAAAACACGTAAAAAACACTACATTACACTACACTACACTACATTGAATAAAGTTTGACACTACACCACTACATACCCCATATACCAATCCCTATATAAAAGTGGCCCCCAGGGTGTTTTCGGCGTCAGAGGGATACGTTATTATTGCCTCCGACACCGAAACAGCCAGTGAGGATAAATGGGGGGATCCTTCGTTCCTCCATTCATCCTCATCCTCCAATGACGTATCTGGGGGTAGCGTAGCATACGCTGCCTCCCGGACACGTCTTTTCCGCCAGTACCATCCCAATAAGAGATGACGGTATGGCGTAAAATTCTACAAACTCTGTGAGCGTACCTCAGGGTACACTTACAGATTTAGGGTACGTGCACACTGCGGAATGGCGAAGGATAACCCTTTGTGCATTCCGCAGCTGGCACCCACCGGCGGACTGATGCGGGCGCGTGTCTCTGCCCGTGTCATAGACTCCATGTTATGCATGGGTGGATTCCATCGTCCGTCCAAAAAATAAATACGTTGGACAGAGAGCGGAATCCGCCCGTGCATAGAATGGAGTCTATGACACGGACGGAGACGCGCACCCGCATCAGTCCGCCGGCGGGTGCCAACTGCGGAATGCACGAAGGGTTATCTGTCGCGATTCCGCAGTGTGCACGTACCCTTAGAATGTATGAAGGAAGGGACACCTGAATGCAGCCCCCAGATGCCCCCTCCCCCCCATCCTCGGAACAAGTGGGAAGATCGTCCGGGAACTGATCTTCCCACTGCTGGATAAAGGTCACCACCCGTACGGGGATAACTTTTATACCAGCACCCCCTCTCCCAGTCCCTCGCTGCCCTGTAGCTTGCGGCACGATACGAAAATATCAGAAGTAGTAATAGCGCCCTAATATTTAGCAGCCATGGAGCGGACCCAGCGCTTCTGGATATGAAGGATCCCATATCGCACCAGGGCAACTTTTTCCAGGTGACGTCCCCCACACTGGAGAACGGGAGACCCCAGAAGAAGTGCAGAGTGTGGCGTAACAGGGGGATCAGGAATGATGCCATTTTCCAGTGTGCCACCTGTCCTGATCGCCCCGGACTCTGCATACAGGATCGCTTCAAGGCGCACCACACGTCATTGGGGTTCTACATTATCTAAATTCTGTCCCTTATTCCTATTTCAGGGGTCACGTTGATCCAGGGATTATTCTGATCGCCATTATGGAGTCAGAAAGGAATTTTTCCCCTGTGATGAGGCTACTGTCGTCTGCCTCACGAGGGGTTTTTGCCTTCCTCTGGATCAACACAGGTTGAATTTGATGGACACCTGTGATTTTCAACCTTATAAACTAATAATTGGCCTAATACCCCCAAATAAATTAGAATGGTCCCTTTTCCCCAGCTAAATAGATATGGCCACCATTCCCATTAGAGGATGCCATGATGCAATTACAAGGCCTCTGTGCTGCCAGGGCAGTAGAAACCCCCCACAAGTGACCCCATTCTGGAAATTACACCCCATAAGAAATCTAACAAAGGGGGCAGCGGGCCCCCTGGTGACGGCCACATTTGGGACGTGAAAATGAAAAAAATGGTATTTTTTATTTTCACGGCAAATGTTCTACACATGTGCCCGTCACCAGTGGGGTCCATATGCTCACTGCACCCCTCGTTAGATTCCTTATGGGGTGTAATTTCCAGAATGGGGTCACTTGTCAGGGGTTTCTACTGTCCTGGCAGCACAGGAGCTTTGTAATTGCGACATGGCCTCCATCCTCCATTCCAGCCTCTAAATGGCGCTCTGTCCCTTTGGTGGCTTGCCCTGTGCCCATATGGCACATTATGTCCACATGTGGGGTATTTTCGTACTCAGGGGAAATTACCCTACACGTTTTGCGTTTATTTTCTTTTTTAACCCCTTGTGGAAATGGAAAAAAAATCAAGGCTAGACCAACATTTAGTGTAATTTTTTAAAAATTTTTACTTTAAATCATTAATCTTGTCATGATTTTTTCATTTTCACAAGGGGCTAAAAGGTAAAAAAAAAAACACTAAATGTGTAGCGCAATTTCTCCTGAGTACGGAAATACCCCACATGTGGACATAAAGCGCCATGCGGGCGCAGGGTAAGCCTCCAAAGGGAAGGAGTGCCATTTGGTTTTTTGAGGCTGGATTTGGCTGGGTTGGATTTCGAGGGGCCATGTTGCATTTAAAAGGCCCCTGTGTTGCCAAGACAGTTGAAACCCCCCACAAGTGACCCCATTATGGAAACTACACCCCACAAGGAATGTAACATGGGGTGTAATGAGCATATGGATCCCACTGGTGACGGGCACAAATGTGGAACAATGTGGCGTGAAAATGAAATATTAAATTTTTTACACTATATCTGGGTTTACACTATGTATATTTGAGACTGTATTTGGTCCTCATGTCAGGTCCTTATAGCAACCAAAACCAGGAGTGGATTGAAAACACAGAAAGGCTCTGTTCACATAATGTTGTAATTAAGTGGATGGCCGCCATATAACGGTAAATAACTGCCATTATTTCAATACAACAGCCGTTGTTTTAAAATTACAGCACATATTTGCCATTAAATGACGGCCATCCACTCAATTCCAACATTATGTGAACAGAGCCTTTCTGTGTTTTCAATCCACTCCTTGTTTTGGTTGCTATACAGCCTCACAAATACAGCCTCAAATATACGTAGTGTGAACATACAATGTTGGTCTAGCCTTGAATTTATCATTTTCACAAGGGGTTAAAAGAGAAAAAAAAACACAAAATGTGTAGAGAAATTTCCCCCGAGTCCGTAAATACCCCACATGTGGACATAAAGCGCCATGTGGGCGCAGGGCAAGCCTCCGAAGGGAAGGAGCGCCATTTGGATTTTGGAGGTTGGATTTGGCTAGAATGGATTATGAACGCCATGTCGCATTTACAGAGCCCTTGTGCTGCCAAAACAGTGGAAACCCCCCACAAGTGACCCCATTATGGAAACTACATCCCTCAAGGAATCTAACAAGGGGTGTAGTGAGCAAATGGACCCCTTGATGACGGGCACATTTGTGCCGTGAAAGTGAAAAAATGAAATTTTTCACTTTCACGTCACATTGTTCCACATTTGTGCCCGTCACCAGTGGGGTCCATATGCTCACTACACCCCTTGTTAGATTCCCTGAGGGGTGCAGTTTCCAGAATGGGGTCACTTGTGGGGGGTTTCCAGTGTTTTGGCAGCACGAGGGCTCTGTAAATGCGACGTGGCCCTTGAAATCCATTCCAGTGAAATCCAGCTTCCAAACGCTCCTTCCCTTTGGAGGCTCGTCCTGCGCCCGCTTGGCACTTTATGTCCACATGTGGGGTATTTCTGTACTCGGGAGAAACTGCGCTACACATTTTGTGTCTTTTTTTTCCTTTTATCCCTTTGTGAAAATGAAAAATTGAAGGCTAGAACAACGTTTTAGTGTAAAAAATACTTTTGTCTTTTTTCACGCCACATTGTTCGGAAAATCTGTGAAGCACCTGTGGGGTCCAGATGCTCACCGCACCCCTTGTTACATTCCTTGAGGGGTGTAGTTTTCTAAATGGTGTCCCTTTAGGGGTGTTTTTTAGGTTTTGGCACCCCAGAGCCTCTGCCAACCTGAAGTGGTACAGTCAGAAATGACCAAATATAATGGAGCCATTGAAATGCACTAGGCGCTCCTTTGTATCTGAGGCTTGTGGTTGTGTCAAATAGCGCAATAGGGACACATATGGGGTATTTCTATAAACTTCAGAAACGGGGCAATAATTATTGGGGTGCATTTCTCTGGTAATAGGTTCATAATTATGAAAAATATTGGATTACAATAAAATCTCTGCACAGAAAATTAAAATTTTCAAATTTCTTACACACTTAGCTTTTATTTCTGTGACTCCCCTAAAGGGTTAAAACACTTTCTGGATATGCTTTTGCAGAGTGTGGGGGGTGCAGTTTCTGAAATGGGGTGCTTTGTGGGGCTTTGTAACACACAGTCCCCTCAAATACACTTTAAACCTGAACAGGTCCCTAAAAATATCTGATTTTGAAATTTTACAGAAAATTTGGAAATTTGCTGCTAATGTTTTACGCTTTCTATTGTTTAAAAAAAATGAAAGATAGTTTAATAAATGCCGCCACCATAAAGTAGACATGTTGCTAATGCTATTTAATATATAATTTATGTGATATAACCACTTTTTGTATACGCAAAAAAGTTTTAAAGTTGGAGAAATGCATTTTTTCACAATTTTTCACGCTATTTTGTTTTTTTTCATTAAGATTTGTTATAAGTATCGACTCCAATTTACTAGAAATGTGAAGTACAATATGTCACGAGAAAACAATCTCAGAATCAGCCGGATAGGTAAAAGCATCCCGAAGTTATTAATGAATAAAATGACACTGGTCATATTCATAAAATTTACTCCGGTCCTTAAGGCCATTTCAGGCCCGGTCCTTAAGGGGTTAAAGAGTCACTGTCGTTTTTTTTTTTTTTTTTTTTGCAGAAATCAATAGTCCAGGCGATTTTAAAAAACTTTGTAATTGGGTTTATTAGCCAAATATGCCATTATCTGCATTAAAAAAGCCTTTTGCCAGGTCCCCCCCTCCCTCCTCTTTTCCATTCACTGCAAAAAATCAGGAAATTGTGATTTGTTACATCAGACACAACCCTGTCTGTTCTATAGAGAGGGGAGGGGGTAGGAGGGAGTTAGCCGACAGCAGAAAGCTGAGAACAAAGGATTACACAAACATGGAGCTGGGTGACAGCTGTAATCAGAGCCCAGAGAGATCAGTGGTGACTGTCAGAGGAGATAAAGGTTGAGGTATTTGTAGATTAACTTTTTGTTGTCCTGTTTTTGTCTTTTATTTAGCTCTCTCCATAGGAAAACAATGAAGACAGGGTGGAGAGCTTCAAACTGCTTTATAAAAAGGCATTTTTCAGCTAATAAACCCAATTACAAAGTTTCTTAAAATCACCTGGACTATTGATTTCTGCAAAAAAAAAATTCACGACAGTGACATTTTAACACTGCATTGTGTGTCATGAGGTTACTTGAGAGAAAACTGTGTCTATCTGCATGCGCTGTCCATCTAGACCACAAGTTAGACTGGGGACCTGGTAGGAGCCAGGGACCAACTGGACTGCTGTAGAGAGCATTCTTGCTTGTGTCCTTACTCTACAGAACCCAAAGGCAAAAAGACCCTACGCTTCCTCTACCCATGTGACTTCCTTTCTACAGCGCATGTAAGGTGTGCTGTGAGTGGGTGAGGAGGGGTGGGTAAAAGTAAAGAGAGATGATAGGTGAGAAGAAGAAAGAACTCTCATTGGTGTACAGACCCATGTGGTACATAAGCAAAACTATAACCCTTTTGGTACTACAACAATATCTAGGTACACATAATTATAACAGCGACATCTTGTGGCAAAACTCTGGTACTACTATATCACCATATAATCTTAAAAGTACAGGCTTTTACAAAGGGTGTAACCAATAGCAACACCCGTGTGGGACACCACTTTGGTAACCATTAGGCTATGTTCAAAAAAGTGTATCTTCACAGCTTCTTAAAACTCATTTGTCTTTATTCAGCATCACAAAAGGTAAAAAACAATATCAGGTTAAAAAAACACGCTGACGCATGGCAAGGATGAACCTCGTAATCATGGCCATGATTATAATGAAATGGCCCTAAAGTTCACAGTTTAGTCACACGGCAAAAGACAGATGGTGTGTGGACATAGCCAAAATGTATAATTCTGCTTTTAGTAACATTCTAGTATAGAACATGTTGATTTAGTTGCAAAGGTGCAATGAACTGTATTGTTGTCCTATTCAACTAAATAAAGAGGTGGAATCTAAAAACATTGCAGATTGTCGGCAGAAAACGACCACCTGGTCCATCTAGTCAGCCCTTATTTTATTTCCTTTATTATTATACAGTGGTACCTTGGTTTAAGAGTAACTTGGATTAAGAGCGTTTTGGTTTAAGAGCTCACAGTTTTTCAAAATAGTAACTTGGATTAAGAGCATTGCTTTGCTTTAAGAGCTCCCTGTACTGGGTGGGAGCGCGAGTGGAGGAGGGTCATGGTCTGCATAGTGGAGTCTAGAGCACTGTTCTCTGACCCAGGAAGTCTCCTTCACCTTTCAAATCATAGCAGATCTATTTCAGGCTGGGGCTTACATCAGGGGACAGGACTGTGGGGGGTAATCTCTTCATAGCTGTAACCCTTCTCTCCCCGGACAGAGAGTGCTGCATGCATGTGCCCACACCTGCCCTGCTCATTCCTCTATGCTCCCTGCAGTCTCTGTCAGCCCTAGTGTTTCCCATCCTCTCCATTACTGTGCAGTAACCTCATAATGTCACATATTCTGCTGTTTTTGAATGGTTGTTTCATCTGTTTTACATGTTATTCAGAATAATAAATCATTATTTTTGGGGTGTGGAACCAATTGTCTGCATTTCTATGATTTGTTATGGGAAAATTTGCTTTGGTTTAAGAGTTGATTTGGATTACAAGCGCGGTCCTGGAACGAATTATGCTCATAATCCAAGGCACGACTGTATTAGGATAGATACTGTATACTGTATGTTTATCGGGGCCAATCAGAATGTTTTGGGGGAATGAATAGATTGTCATAGTAGAATACATACATGAGAATATAAATTGACTGACCTCTCATTGGTTCTTTTGGATTTGTGTCTCCAAGTAAACAGATATTTAAACAATTTTTTGCTCTAGGAATATTGTCTGTAGTAGCTGCTATTTGGCAGCAACAATTACTTTGTGCAAGAACAGTTTCTCAAGAGTTTAACTAATTCCCTTCTTAATAGTAAAGATATATTATTAGTTATAGTTAAATTGTTAAAGCTTTGATTTCACATTGAAATAGGACACACGTTTGTTTGTTTTTAATACTATATTTTCCAGCTCTTCGACAACATTGCATTTTTCCTAATATAGAGCAAGGGTGATGGGCAAGGACTTTAAGGAATTTAGTGGTTTAGTTGAAATATTTCTATCCATGGGAATCTTCCAATGGACTTATGACAGTTCCTGGTCCACTATATATTTTATGCAATTATTTGACTCTCCCATAGAAAGATCATCATTTAAAATACCACTAAATATGTGTTAACTTGCCAGAGTCATATTCATGCCTTTTATGGTTGGTTTGATATAGATAATCTATTTTCTTGGTAAAAATGATGGGTTTACTGTTTACATGTTAATACAATACCACATTAGGGTGTTTGGACTGTTCACAAGGAAGATCTTTAGAGTCAATCTTGAAAGCATTTTTTTTTAACTGGCCACAAACACATTCGTTTAATCTTTTACATAGTCAAAAGGTTGTATTTTCTTTAAAAGCAAATGATAAAACACCTACATAGTCATGGTATATTACTGCTCAGTGGTGCAAAGAGAGGGGAAAAAAACGTTCAACTGAAAGGTCTTTGCAATGGGCAGTGGATGTGGACCCACTGTGCCACCAAACCAGATTAGTTTTGGGCTGCATCAGGAAGTGGAGTCTAAGGGGGACATGCATCATCCGGCGTACTGATGATTTTCGGCGTAAAGTCCCGAGATGGGAATGATTTTATTCGCAAATGGCCGATTTGCGAATAAAATATTCGCATATCGGCACTTCACGCCGAGTAGGCCGGGGGGGGGGGGGGGGGTGTGTGTGGAGGGGGCGTTACGGGGGCGCGGACTCAGACTCCAAGCGATTTATCATTTTTTCAGCGCAAAGATACGCCGAAAACCTACTCCACCTTTCAGGTGGCGTAGGTTTTTAGCTGTGCGCACCGACGCGCTCGGGATTCATGTAGAGGCAGTCCGCCTATACATAAATCTCCGTAGCGCCGGAGATGCGGGGACATTTATAAGTCCGGCGTAAAAAACGCCGGACTTAATAAATGTCCTTTAGCGCCCTTCACCCTTGATTCTGCTCTGGGATACAGAAGCTGGACCACTGTGGCTAGATGACACCAGGTCACTCCACAAGCCTGGTCCTGGTGTGGGTAGCTGCCTGTCAAAGAACTAGACAATGTTAGTACTGGGCATCGGAGAACAGGCCACATGTGCATAGTCAGCTGGGTAGTCAACAAGAGACTCAGCATGGTATCAGGGAACCAACAATGCTCAGTAAAAGAGGAAATAGGGGGACACACACTGGCCTTTTAAATTTCAGATGAGTGGATGGCACCCTAGTAGACAAGGATTAGCATTACATTGGAAGCAACCTGAAAGGACTGGAAAAAGTCTAGAGGACACCAGCAGATCTGCAGCTAGATAAGAGTGTGGCAGAGGAGTGGGCAGGACTGAGCCTGAGGTGGTGAGCAAAAAGGGCAGGCCTGAGACCTGGACACTGGTCACTCAAATCCGTACATTAGCAATATGGAAAAGTACTGAAGGCCCTATTACACGTAGTGATTATCGTTTAAAGATTCACTATAACGATCGATCGCTAGCAATTGTGTAATGAACGAGTCTGACGTTATTACATTCACCGATAACTGTTATGAACAATCATTTTTAAATGGTTAAATGGCTATAAATGGTTATATCGCTAATCGTTCCTCAGGACAACCCACTTAGGGTACGTTCACATATACCGGATCCGCTGCGGATTTCATCTAAGTAACTGAACACAGCATCAGATCTGCACCATCAAATCTGCTGCGGATCTGCTGCAGATCCTATACGTGTGAACACACCCTCATGTTTTATCTGCGAATGACTTATTACACGAACAGATATGCCAATAATTGTCAAACTACCAATGATTTCAACATACTGAAAGGCAAAAATAAACGATTTTTATTTTGACAGACAGATAATCGCTCATTTCCGATCGTTATAGCAAATTTTAAAACGATAATCGTTTGTGTAATAGGGCCTTTAGCTTTACTAGATATATGGGCCAAACAATAGACACTGCAATTTTTTTTTTTTAAATGTAAAATGATGCACTTAGGAAGAAGGAATCCGCTATCTCAGCATCATATCTGCAGTTCTGTGTTCTCTCCTGTAAAAACTTCAGAAGAGAAGGATTTAGGGGTAGTGATTTCTGATCACCTAAAATAAGTCAGCAGTGCTGCCAGGTGGTAAGGAAAGCAAATTGTTTTCTGGGCTCCATAGCTAGAGGTAAGTAAGATAGTAAGAGGGAGATTGCGATCCAGCTGCATAGAGCTCTAGTGAGACCACGTCCGGAATCATATAGATGGGGATAACAAGCCCAGACCTTTTATCTGGAACATTATAAAACTATAAGGAAGAGTTATCAAGCCTTGTACAGTAGATCAGTTGCCCAGCAAAACCGTAAAAGCCTATCTGCGAAAAAGTAAGAAAACTAGTGGACCTGGCTAATAGGAAAGTACATCCAGCAAGTCTGTAATCATCATCCTGCCAGAAAGTTACAAGCATTAGAATAACAAAGTACAATAGCAAAACCAAACAATAACAAAGAGAGCATTGTTCTTTAGCCATCTGTTCCGCTGTAACCTAATGCCCTAACCTATACTGGTGTGCTTGATTATTTACAAAAGGATCAATGGTAAAGAAGAGCTCGAAACTTGTTTTAGCTGTATGAAGTTTTTTCAATTGCTTATGTTGTTTTGCTTGTGACGGAACAGGAGAAAACATGTGGTTTTCATTGTGTATGCCTGCAGAAAATTAGCTCACAAGGCACTAAAGTTTTTGTTTTGTATTTCCTTTTAAGATCATCAGAGTCATACAATAAAATTACATAAAATCAATAATAATAATATGTGGGAAAAATTATGGACCTCATGTACAAAAACAATGTCATGGAAGTGTTGCTGTTGTAATTTTCTAACCCGCACTGGAAAAATGTGAACTAAACTCTGGTTGTTATTCATTTATTATTGCTTATTTTGTGCCAGCATAATCCGCAGAGATTATCATCTCTCTCATCGGTCCCTGTTCCCAATGTGGCTTGACCCATCAGTATGTTTTTGTAGCGTGGGAGGAAACCAGAGTACCTGGAGAACACCCATGCAAACCTCATGAGAGTATGCAAACTTCATGAAGATGTTGTCATGTCCAGAGGCATAACAAGTAACTATGGGTCCCCATAGGATGATCTAGAGAAGACCCCCACTCATCGATGCACAGTAACAGGGATTATGCACACAGTGATGTCACTGAATAGAAATAATAAACAATGTGATGTCAAGGTAGGGGGATCATGCACACAATGATGTCATAGCATAGAAATAATAAACAAGGTGATGTCACAGTTGGGGGGATCATGCACACAATTAGCACGCATCATACAGTGATGACAGAGTTCAAGGATAATGCACACAGCGAACATAATAAGAAAGTATAGGAATGATGCACAGAGCAAGAACACACCAAATAATTATTGGGTTTCATAACAAACCTTGACATGGAGACTATTCAGTTTTGTTATGCCCATTTCCATGTATGAAATTTTCGAATATACTTGTAGCAGCTTCAAAGTGGAGCATCATGGTGACCAGAGACTGAAACAGGAGAGCGCCGAGGCCAGTGATTGGCTGAGTGGGCGGTCAATCCCAAGACGAGAGTGACAGCCCACTCAGCCAATCACTGACTGAGATGTTACAGTGCCACAGCCAGTGATTGGCTGAGTGGGTTGTCACTCTGCGTGTGAAAGCCCGCTCAGCCAATCATTGGCCATCGCGCTCTCCCATCTCAGTGAGTCAGTGATTGGCTGAGTGGACTGTCACTCTTGTCTCAGAATTGAAAGCCTGCTCAGCCAATCACTTGACTCGGCGCTCAGGTGAGCATATCTTCTTTTTTGTTAACTACGTGTATTAATTGTGTGGCTGCCATCTTTATGATTTTGTTACAAACTTTGCAAAACTTTGCAGTGTCATGACTAGAGATTAGCGAAGCAAATCCGGCAAATCATAATTAGTTGCGAATCGTGTCATCAATTTGCTTCGTTCTACAAAGCGAATTCCCACCAATTTGTTAAGGTAATTGGCAAAAAAACTAAATGGCGGCCACACATGCTGTCTGGAATGTCACTGCGTGGGAGGAAGGGACTAACCATAAACCCTAGTGCCCGTCCAATCAGCTTCAGGCCCCTCTGTGATGTCAGCACCTACCTCTTCCCCTATAGATAAAGTGGTTAGTTTCCCGAGGTGTGTGGGGGAGAGAGCAGGATGGCAGCAGGCAGTTAGAGCAGAGCAGGGAGAGACTAACAGAGCAATTTAGGGACATTAAGGAGAGTATAGGATAGGAGGGCTGATTGTGGGTGATTTTTTGTTGTAGCTGCCAACCAAGTGTCCAGTTTACTAAGTAACTCAGTGCCTATAGGAATTCACTGGGACCAGTGAAGACACAGTCCATATTATTCACTCACTGAGTACTATAAACTCCTGTGAACCCCTGTAAACTCCTATTGAGTTATACCAATTTATTGGGATCAGTGAACTGAGCATGGGCCTTACATAATCAGTGGTTGCACTTCACTCCTACTGTGTTATACAAGTTGGGTTTCATTAGATTGACTTTTTTTAAAAAATTGTGATTTACCAAAATTTGACACTTTTAGAAGAACATGCGTTAACAAATTTGTCCTGTAATAGTCCCAGTATTGTAACTACTAGATTGTGGCTGTTTTATTGAAATTTGTTAAGATTCGATTAGCGAATATTAACGAATTTGACCCAAAATTCGCAAAGCTTACGAAAAGAATTTCCGCCTGATTCGCTAATCTCTAGTCAAGAACCTAAAACCAGAAGTGGCCACACATTGTGGATAAAACTACATGATACCAGTAACAGCATGGGAGCCAGGACTGTGAGTGCCTATACCCCAGGCATATACATAACAACTCAATGAAAAATGTTTTTCATCGCCTTTATGCTAGGATCCGCTGTGAAAAAGAACATGCAGGGAAGCAGATCTTTAGTAAGGCAGCATTTTGTGTAGATTGACAATGTCAACATTTACAATAAAACAGTAATAACTTACGTCCTGAAGATAATACATGCAGAGTAATGATACCATTTCTGAATGTTTAGATTTATTAGATTAGTATTGCTAGGTATCACTTCCCAGATTTGGATACAGAATATGAGCCAGTTAGAAAAATGAGAAGCAAGATCTTTATTGAAACCATATCTGCCTTAGGGTAATAGATTTCATCTGAGGTTGTTAAGGTAGACCTGTCATATCGACTTATAACCATGGCAATATCTTACAAAACAGTGTGAAATTTTTCAAATTATAGTGTATTATAGGCACTAAATCTATAACAAAAACCTTATGAATAGTCATTACCAACATTCAACTACAATTTCAGGACCACATTGCAAATAGATTATCCAAACTTCTGTCACACACAGTATGGGGGCAATTTACCAAGTTTTATGTCTGTTTTCTTCTGCACATTTTTAGTATTTTTCTTTTACTCTTTTAAAGGGTTATTCCACTCAAACATAACTTTTAATATGTTGGTGCCCATGTTGAGACTATCAATTCATTTTATACTTATTAATATCTATTCAGTCTCCTTCCTCCAGGCCTCAGCTGCTGCTTTCTGCTGAAAACACAAAATTCTGGCTGTGAGCCTTTCCCTCTGTCTCCCCCTCCTCCCCCTCCCTTCTGAGACAGCTGATGTAAACAAGTCCCTTACTGGCTTTATCTGCAACATTGTAGCTTTTTTGTAATGCTGCGAGGGTTAATCACATTCACTGATTCATCTGCAACTTGACCTCAGAACAACCCTACCATAATTACAAAGAATACTGCAGATAAAGCAAGTCAGGAACTTGCTTTCATCAGCTGTCTCAGAAGGGAGGGGGAGGAGGGGGATACAGAGAGAAAGTCTCACACAGATTTTTGTGTTTTCAGCAGAAAGCAGCAGGTCAAAACTGGGAGAAGAAGACTGAAAAGATAATAACAAGTATGGAAGGAATTGTTAGTTTCACTATGGGCAGCAACATGTCAAAAGTTATGTTTGAGTGGAATACCACTTAAAGCATTTAAAGGTGGCATGGTTTAAGTGATGTGCGTTTTAGGGCACATTTATTATGTGGCAAAAAAGTTTTGCAGCTCCGCTTAACGAGTGGCATAAAATACAGTTAAATTTAAAAAAATGTGATTATTCATCATTGATCATGTGACCATATAATAATTTTGTTCAAATGAAACATAAGGATAGGCATAAGGAAGAAAATGTAAGCTCAAAAATGGGGTAAAGAATTACGAATAATGGATTCCCTGTTATAATCTAGCAAGATCTTTTTTTTTATTTTGCATCTTATTTTTCTTATATTTCATAAAAGGGTTTTTAGACTTAAATTTACTTTGTGTCCCACCACGGGTGTTTTGTGTTTCTCCTTTGCACCTCTCAAAAAAGCTTCTTACTCCAAGTGGTGGTGAAGTGTGCTCTAAGGTTTCACCAGTAGATGTCAGAATCTTTTATATGTGTATTCCTATGTATTGCACAGATGAAGTTAGCAATGAGTTAATGTTTTTTTATGTACCATGTGTTCAGTGCTAGCCTATGGGAGGTGCTCTTTCCTAACCTATTATCTATATTCTTTCTCTTGCACACACTCCTTTCCACCACTCACAGGGTAGATTGCTTAGCCCCTTTAGGAAGTAGTTACTTGGTGGTGGGAGGTCTAGCATCAGTCTTACCCAGATTCTCGTGGAAGAAGGAAACACAGAGCAAACGTCGCTGGTTTAGCCAAGCCAGGACCTGACTTTTGCCAGGAACCCTGTCCGGGACCAAAGTTCAGTTGAGTTGGTTGAGAATTCAAGCACCGCTACAACTACCTCTCTTCTACTTCTCTGGCACCTCCTCAAGCACAAACATGTTCAAGTACTAAAGTGTGTGCAAGGATTTATCTATTTTACCAAAGTGTATTGTATTACTAAGAGATTGCACAGTAAAGCTGTTCTATTTTTATATTACTGGGACTCATCTTTTCCTATGCACCAGCACTTATACACACTAGCCGTACACCTTGGCCTATTCTTCTCCCTTCTGTGGGTGGCGGTACCCATAGTATGGGTGGGTCAATTGCCACTCAGGACTACTGTGACAAGAGCCCAAGGGACCCATCACAACTCGGCAGGTCACCAACTATTTTGGGGAGTATAACCAGCCACAACACAAAGCAAGTACTACCATCATACCTGTGTGCTGGACTGGCACTGGCATCACGACTACACAATCTCTGGCTCAGCTGTACAGCAACACTGATAACATCCATCAATCAGCACTACAGCACCACACATCCACAAATACATGACATACACACTTTTGCAAAGTTTATATGTATATGCACTCACTTCGAAGAAATATATATATCTAGTAGAAAACCAAATTTACTTTTAGCTTATGGTACCTTAATAGAAATGAGCGAACCTAAAGCATGCTCGAGTCCATCCGAACCCAAACTTTTGGCATTTGATTAGCGGTGGCTGCTAAGGCCCTAAGGCTATGTGGAAAACAAGGATATAGTCATTGGCTGTATCCATGTTTTCCAGACAACCTTAGAGCCTTATCCAAGTTCAGCAGCCCCCGCTAATCAAATACCGATCGTTTGGGTTCGGATGGACTCGAACCCGGTTCACTCATCTCTATACCTTAACTCATCAAGACTCTCAGTACTATTATTCTGGCCTATACACTAAAATTGGTGTCGCTTATTTATGCTCCATTAGCCAATAACTGTAACCCTAATCTATTGGCTGGTTAGATGACATGCCTCGTATAAAAGATTTTTAGTTACTATTCCCAAAACTAAACATGCACCCTTTTTAGTGGAGATATGCTAGTTAAGAAGCTTTCCATACACCTATTATATAGCTGTTACTACAAAGAACTACTGACATGATGGTGAATACTGAGGTCAGGGATTTTCTGAATGAGGTTGTCCATGGTTAGAAGCCCTCCCTGTCATCATACTGGCAGTTGGAAGTTAAAAAGGCAATATATAGTTCTTGCAGAGAGGCTAATGGTGTGTGCCCCTGGATAAGCTGCTACAGGGGGATAACTAGACATGGCTGGGCCCCATAGCAAACATTAGATTCCCCATCCCCCACCAACTGACCACAAACCCATCAAGTATGGTCATAACCCTTTGTTTCATGTTTATGAATTACATGTAATGATAAAAGTTGGATAGATTAATAGGGAGAATATTTCCAGCTGCATATAGTTAAAGCAGCAGTGCCATTACCATACACACACATATTAAATATATAATATTATATTCTTCTGTATGCAGGCAACCAAGTCTGTGAAGGGGGGAGCATGCATACACAAATGATCCCAAATATTTACCTACAAATATGTGTGGAGAAGACTGACAAATCCAAAACTGTAGATGACACCCCTTCCTCCAGAATGTAGTATTCCCCATGTTGGAATCATGCTGATAAAATGTAGCATTCCCCATGATTTGTCATCCCCCTGTAGGTAAACCTCCCTGGTAGTTTGTGCCCTCCCAGTATGTAGTAGCCTCCCAATGCAATAGGCATACCACTGTAACTGTAGGTAATCCCCCAAGTATCCCTCCCAGTAGATACTGTCCCCCAATGATAGGCATCTTTCCTTGTAGTTATTCCTCCCTACCCCCTTCCCAACGTAGGTATCCCCCAGTGTAGAAAAAACAAAAACCCTTATCTGGGTTAAGCTTTGCAGCAGTTCTCCATGGCCATCTCTTCCTGCTCTGCGTGTGTACACGTGATGTAAGTTGTGTGCCAGAGCACTGGGGGAGGGTGGGAATGGCCTCTTGTGGCCAGAGGCACAGTGCTGCCTGCGGCCACAAGGGTGATTGGCAGGGCGGGGAGCTAGTGGATTCTCGCTCTGTCATCTAAGCACCACTTTTTTTTTTCTTTTTATTGAGAGTCAAAGTGCATGCACTTTCACCTGAGTGCGCTAAAAAAGTGTATAAAAACATGCACAAGGATGTGGTCTATCGCAAGCCCACTAAAAGGCATGGGCCCCCAACACACCAATATCCCTTCCCTGCAAAGGTCCAGGACAATTGTCTTCTCTCGGCATCATGTCATAGAGCAGTGGGAGCTGAGCAGATTGATATACAATATATCTTTGTGGGAAAAGATTCAGTGTAACTATTGATTGAAATCTCTGATCTAATGCTTAATGGTCCAGAGCAGGAATTTCAATGAATACGTTATACATTGTATTTGTATAAGAGAAATAACCTATACTCACAGCAATGACGTTCCATCAGTGCTGGAGAGATCACAGAGTGCCAGACCCAGTAGCACAGGCCCCAGGGTTGCATAACCGGGCAGACCTATTTCCTCAAGATTACCCAAACAGACTGAGCAGTAGACAGTGGGGTACCTTAGCTAATTGCATTTCTCCAATTTACTTCGGAGATAGTCCTTGGGGCTTGCATGACCATGACATACTTGAGAATGATAACCCCTCACAATGTGAACAGGTTGAGTCCCCTGTTTAGGCAGTAGTAGCCGCTTTAGTAGGTTAGTAGGCCATAGCCAGGCCTGCAAGAATTTGAAAAGAAATACAGCTTACAGCATACACTCCTTCTCTAATCTGATACAGGGCTAAAAACTAACCACATGGCTCTCTCCACCAGAAAGACTGAGACTTGTTTCCTATTGGCGGAGAACAATCTAAGGTTCCTCGGTATCTGATCTGGAAAGGCCTCTGATAGGCCCAGAGACAGGGAGGTGGCTGGCAATCTTCCCCTCATGCACTTAAAAGTGTTACATATCAATTAACCCCTTAGCAGATTTCAGCCTGTGCTCGCAGTAAAGAAATAATACCATCTTGTGGCCAAAGAGCAGTAAGACATTTTCCACCCTAAAAGCAATAAACATAACATTCAGTGCCAACCAACATACATATACAGGAACAATAGCACATTGGCTTCTGGGACACTACTCTATGACATCACACATGGGTTTCTGTGAGGTGAGTGGCTACGCCATCACCAGTGTAATACTCTAACATGACAAGTTGATTTAAGTCAGGTAAGCTGATGTGACATTACATGGTTAGTTATTTTGAGCCCATCCATAAATTAAATGAATTTTGATTGTTTACAAACTTCCAAACTAGCAAAAAAATCAACCAGTAATTCTAATTATCAGAATACTATTGGACCCAACATGTTTTCACATGTCTGACTGGACAGGATCTGTGATTGATGCAGGGAGGACAAGCTGAGTAGCAGAAAGGATATTGTGCCACTAAATTCTCGTAGGAAACAAATAGATTTTAAGGCTATGTTTATGTGATGGATTAAAATCTGACATGCATTTCCATGGCAAATATCTGAGGCTATGCGGTACATATCTGTGGGTGTGCAACAGACCAGCAGAATATTTACGGATTAACCCCTGGGTCTATTACTCATTACTTACATGGGTGTTTTTTTTTTTTTTTTTTTATAGAACAATTTCAACAGAAATCTTTCATTGTATGTGAACAGTGTTGTGGAAACCCAGTTGACATGCATAATATGCAGATTTTCATTGCTACATGGAAAATCCATGAAAACCTGTAAACTGCCCTTAAAGTTCAAAACAAAAATGGGGTCATTATGGTATAAAAAGAAATTGCTAAAATTCCCATTTTCACCTTCATTCACAATCATGGTGTCTTTTATTTTCAATCTCAATAGCTTCCAGTAGGGAATTCAGAGAGATTACTGCTGTTACTATGAAGAACAAAGGAAATCAATTATGTTACAAAGTCTCATATGTCATTTCTCCTAATTAAAAATATATCAATAGGTGGTGTGCCAGCGAGATGTATGTGCTCAGGTAAATCACTCTCCACATATACAAGTGCCGCGGCTTCTAGCCCATAAAAACATATTTATGAGGACACTGGGGCAGCAAATCTTTTTACAGCATGATAGTATCATGGTCAGGTGGAGATAAGAGTTGATTGTATATATTGATCAAAACATACATAACTAGATCGATGAGATACCTTCTCCGAGGAGTGGAAAAGGGAAAAGCAGAAATAGATGATCTGTGTTTAGAAGGCGATGAGCAGATGTTGATGAGGAGTATGGAATAGAATGTATCACAAGTCAACTTCACTATTAAAAGGGAGACAAACCTTATTCTACTGCAGCAAGGTGAATATAGGATCTGCTTCATGTATTATGTGTCTCTATACACTGCCTGAAAGGTTATTAATTCTCTATCTATCTATCTATCTATCTATCTATCTATCTATCTATCTATCTATCTATCTATCTATCTATCTATCTATCTATCTATCTATCTATCTATCCAGGCCTGTATTTAGAGTTCATGCTGCCCTAGGCACCACGCTTCTGTCCAGTGTGGGACTGGGGCACCTGGGGCCCACCAATATAGAACCAGTGAGACACGACATGCTGACCCCGCTCCTTTCCTGAATTCATCTGTATCTGTGACAAATCCCTACATTTATACAGCTCTCCGGCTATGCTGGGAGTTGTAGTCTCTGAGAGGACAACCCTGTAATAAATCACTGTGTGCAGAGTCTCCTGGAGGCTGCAATCTGTGGGTGACAACCATCAGCCCTGAAGGTCCAGCAATACATCTGTCTACGCTGTACTACAACTCCCAGCATATCCTGAGGGCTGCAGACTGTCAGTACATGCTGGGAGTTCTAGTTCCTGTAGCTGTTGTAGTTGGGTCCTATACACTGGATGCTTTGTGGGAGATCAGAATACAGAGATCTGTGGGGGCTCAGTGCAGGGAAGTGACCCCAGAATATCACTAATATGGTAGGGGGAGATGTTTTTATTCTATCCCCTATTAGTGATGTTCTGGGGTCACTTCCCTGCACTGAACCCCCACAGATCTATGTATTCTTATATGCCACAAAGCATCCAGTGTATAGGACCCAACTACAACAGCTGCAGGCACTACAACTCCCAGCATATGCTGAGGGCTGCAGACTGTCGGTACATGCTGGGAGTTGTAGTGCCTGCAGCTGTTGTAGTTGGGTCCTAGGTGCATTATACACTGGATGCTGTGTGGCATATAATAATACAGAGATCTGTGGGGGCTCAGTGCAGGGAAGTGACCCCAGAATATCACTAATATGGTAGGGGGAGATGTTTTTGTTCTATCCCCTATTAGTGATGTTCTGGGGTCACTTCCCTGCACTGAGCCCCCACAGATCTTTGTATTCTTATATGCCACCTAGGGCCCAACTACAACAGCTGCAGGCACTACAACTCCCAGCATGTACTGACAGTCTGCAGCCCTCAGCATATGCTGGGAGTTGTAGTGCCTGCAGCTGTTGTAGTTTGATTCTAGTTTAAAAGTTTGTGCTAGTGTACTGTAGTGTACGCGGGGCTGTGTCAGTACACTACCGCAAACCATACACTGACCCATTTAGACCCCAATGGTACACAGGCTCTGCACACTATAGAAGTGTTTACAGTGCAGTTACTAATGACTCACAGGTGACGTCTTCTCCCATTGCCGTTGCTCACTTTTTGCTTTCTTCTCCATCTGGCGCAACCATCATGAAGACTTCTCTGACCACAACTCATCTGCAGGTGGGCAGCTGGGGGTGACTGGGGAAGGGAGGCAGCTGGGGGTGACTGGGGAAGGGAGGCAGCTGGGGGTGACTGGGGAAGGGAGGCAGCTGGGGGTGACTGGGGAAGGGAGGCAGCTGAGGGGGGCTTGGGAAGGGAGGCAGCTGGGGGTGACTGGGGAAGGGAGGCAGCTGGGGGGGCTGAGGAAGGGAGGCAGCTGGGGGTGACTGGGAAAGGGAGGCAGCTGGGGGGGGGGCTGGGGAAGGGAGGCAGCTGGGGGTGACTGGGGAAGGGAGGCAGCTGGGGGTGACTGGGGAAGGGAGGCAGCTGGGGGTGACTGGGGAAGGGAGGCAGCTGAGGGGGGCTTGGGAAGGGAGGCAGCTGGGGTGACAGGGGAAGGGAGGCAGCTGGGGGGGGGCTGAGGAAGGGAGGCAGCTGGGGGGGGGGCTGAGGAAGGGAGGCAGCTGGGGGGGCTGAGGAAGGAAGGCAGCTGGGGGGGGGACTGGGGAAGGGAGGCAGCTGGGGGGGCTGAGGAAGGGAGGCAGCTGGGGGTGACAGGGGAAGGGAGGCAGCTGGGGGGGGCTGAGGAAGGGAGGCAGCTGGGGGGGCTGAGGAAGGAAGGCAGCTGGGGGGGGGGGACTGGGGAAGGGAGGCAGCTGGCGGAGACAGGGGGGAAAAGCTGGGGTGACAGGGGGGGGAGCAGCTGGGGTGACGGAAAGGGGAGCAGCTGGGGGTGGCAGGGGCAGGGCGAGAATCTGGGGAGGCAGGGGGAGCATCTGAGGGGGCAGGGGGAGCCGCTGGGGTGGCAGGGAGAGGATGGGGGCAGCTGGGGTGGCAGGGGAGAAGCTGGGGGGACAAGGGGAGAAGAGGGAGCAACTGGGAAGCAGAGGAGCAGCTGGGGGCACAGGCAGGGGGAGCAGATGGGGGCAGAGGGAGCAGATGGGGGGCACAGGCAGGGGGAGCAGATTGGGGGCAGGGGGAGCAGATGGGGGGCACAGGCAGGGGGAGCAGATGGGGGCAGGGGGAGCAGATGGGGGGCACAGGCAGGGGGAGCAGATGGGGGCAGGGGGAGCAGATGGGGGGCACAGGCAGGGGGAGCAGATGGGGGGCACAGGCAGGGGGAGCAGATGGGGGCACAAGCAGGGGGAGCAGATGGGGGCACAGGCAGAGGGAAGCAGATGGGGGCACAAGCAGGGGGAGCAGATGGGGGGCACAGGCAGGGGGAGCAGATGGGGGCACAAGCAGGGGGAGCAGATGGGGGCACAGGCAGGGGGAGGAGCTGTGGGGGGGGAAGAGGGAACAGCCGGGGGCAGAGGCAGACCGGTCAGGTCCCCCCAAAGCAGCTTCGTGGCGTCCGGGGTGAGCTCCTTCCGGCACACGCTGCTTCTATCTCAGGCCGGCAGCTCACCCGTGCAGCCCCGCAGTGCCCGAACTTCTTCCTGCTGCAGCGCTCGTGACGTCATCGCGCCGAGCAGGAGGAAGTTCGGGCACTGCGGGGCTGCACGGGTGAGCTGCCGGCCTGAGATAGAAGCAGCGTGTGCCGGAAGGAGCTCACCCCGGATGCCCCGGGGCTGCACAACGGTGGCGGCAGCGGCGGTGTCGCCCCCCCCCCACCCCCACCCCCGGCCGCGGACAAGGCACCCGCGGTCCGGTACCTAGGGCGGCGGGGGTTAAAAATATTTTTTTTATTAAAAAATATATATTTTGATCCCTGTAAGTGCCGCCCCCTGCAGGGCGCCGCCCTAGGCACCGGACCACGGGTGCCTAGTGGCAAATACGGCCCTGTATCTATCTATCTATCTATCTTTCTGTTACTCATATAGCACTGACATATTCCACAGCACTGTACACAGATTGTCACTATTCTTGTCTCCACTTGGCCTCACATTCTGATTTCTTTATTTAAGATACACATAAGGGCAGATTTATGAAACATGGTGTATGATGAAAATGGCTCAGTTGCCCCTAGCAACCAATCAGATTCCACCTTTCATTTCCCAAAGAGTCTGTGAGGAATGAAAAGTGTAATCTGATTGGTTGCTAGGGGCAACTGTCAGGAATGTGACTTTGCGCTTCTCGGTCTGTGCTGGGCGACCGAGGAAACGCTGAGCCTCTGGTTGTTTTTTGTTTGCAGTTCTGTCTGAATGCTGCCTTAGTTTCCCAGCCACACCTGCAACGCCTGTTACTCTCTGGCAGTGTGGGGGTTACTCATTCTAAAGACCTGTCCAGCTGAGCTGGGTGCTAGGATCAGGGCTGATCTAATCAGTTGCTGGACCCAGTCCCTGATTCCAGATAAAAAGCAGCAGACTGTTCATTTCCCTGCTGGCTATTGAGTGTTACTCAGCTAAGCGCTTCAGCTCTCCTGGTTCTGTTACTTCTGTTGCCTGACCTATTGCTTGATCTCCCAACCTGCTTTGTCTGCTGCCTGCCCTGACCTCCTTGCCTGTCCCCAACTCTTCTCCTGCCTTACGTTTTTGTACCTCGCTGACTGCCGTTGCTGACCTGGATTATAGACTCTTCATTATTGTGTTTGTTTCGTCTGTCTTGTTTTGTGTATCACCTGGTGTAGGACAGAGACTGACACCGTGGTTGTCCGCAGCCGTTTAGGGCCGTTGAGGCAAGTAGGTAGGGACAGAAGGTGGGTTCTAGTGGTTAGGGCTCACTGTCTTGTCCTGTTCCCCACCTACGTCCGGCGCTTTTGTGACAGCAACTGAGCCAGTTTTACTTTACACCATGTTTAATAAATGTCCCCAAGGTCACTTTATTCACAGAAAGCCTGGAGAAAACCTAGGTAAACACAGGGAGAGCGCATCAACAATATGTAGGTGGTGACCTTAGACAAATTTGAACCCAGGACTCCAGCTATTCCAATTGTTAGAATGTATTCACATGAAACAGTGAAGTGGTATTTTGTCAAGGTATGAGATGGAAAGATGGATGGATGAATGGATGAATGGATGGATGGATGGATGGATAGATAGATAGATAGATAGACAATGTAGTAAATAATTAATTTGGACTATTGGCTTGCCGTGGAGTATTTAGCACATATCTACTGTACATTGGTTGCAGTCTACACCTGATCTGTTAGCACCCAGGAGGACACTTAAGTGTTGTGCTACATTTTCCTGTATTTAGATAGATAGATGTTAGAAAAACCGACTGCAGCCCTCCAATTCCGTGATGAAAAATTAGAGGGGAAGTCTGGGGCAGGGGGGAACATCACAACTCACCTCTCCTCGTGCCTTTGCAGTGCAAATCGAGTGGTGCTGTCATTTTTTTCTAAAATTCAGCCACACCAAAGGACCCAGGTAAACAGCTGACATGTGCATACATCCTATTTTCATGAGTGCTGCAAGCTATTAGACTTTAGATAGGATGTAGACATATACTAAACATAAACATCCGAGTCATTGATAATGGATACTACTATGACTAGTACTATTAATCATTATTTTAGCACCATTCTAGGCATTATTGTTGCTGTATTGTTAGCATTATTCTATAGGTACCACTACAGTATGGGATTAAGGCTATGGTATGTACTGGCAGGCTTTACCTGACTGTGACTATTTATATAGAGACAGTTTTGTGTTTTGTGTTAAGTCTTAACCCCAGCAATGGCACTTTTGAAGAATAAAATGTTAGGGTTTAGTGCAGTTTCAATGTAATTGTTGCTCTGATAAAGCATAAAAATATGACATTTCAGAGAACAAATAAAAATGTGCTCACTGGCCAAACAACCTTGGTGGCCAGAAATGTAAATGCTCTACCAATCAGACATGGTGCATTATTTCTCTACACATGTAAATGACATTGGATGCCTGCAGTAAACAGTGCAAAACTATTACAATTGCTTTGCTAAATGTACCTAACAATTGCATGGGGCAATCACAATAGCTTATGTGTCTTCTGTTACATGTTTATTAAAGTCTTGGGACTTACAGTGAAGAATATGTCTATTGTAATAAGCACTAAATCAAGTAACATTTTATACAATTCAGCATCTGGACTCCATAAATCATAATGTCTGAGGAAATAGTGGAATTATGAGTAATTTTGGGAGAACTGTTCAAACAGGACGATTGTAGCATCAAGTATTGCGTGGTAAACACTTAGAATGACATAAAATACAGATAAAGGTCAAAGATTCCAATCACATGGTTTTCCTTTGTTGTTGGTTAACATTAGAGATTAGCCAACCTAGAGCATGCTCAGATCTGACAGAGCCCAAGCTTGCGGCATTTGATTACCAGTGCCTGGAGACGTTGGATGCAGTTCTAAGGCTGCCTGGAAAACATGGTTACTGTGGTGTCCCACAACGGGTGTTATTTGTTTTTACACCCCTCGCAAAAGCCTGTACTACAAGTTGACGTGGTAATGAAGTGATACTTAAGTTTTACCACTAGATGTCGCAGTTATCTGTACATGCACTTGTATGTTGTACAGCTGTATTGAACAAGGGGTTATTGCTTGTTATAATCTGCGCACCAACAAGAGCCCTCTTCTCTTCTTCACCTATCGCTATTCTCCTTTTCTCTTTTTACTTTCTTCTCCACCACTCACAGGGGACATTACAACTTCTGTAGGTAGTTGTCACCTGGGGAGAGGAAGTGAAAGCCCACACTGAGTCTTACCCAAGTCTTGGTGGAGAGAGGATGCAAGACAAGATGGTCCCTGCTGTAGTCCAGCTGGGCCCTGTCTTTGCCAGGTCCCCACTCCAGTCAGTGTCCAGTTTTGTCTAGTCAGGAGTGTGGTAGTAGACGGACGCACATGTGAGATGGAGAGACTTTTCTTTAAGATGCTATCTTTGGTCCAACTATGCAGTGCAAAACTACTCAGGAGAGGACAAGTAAGAGAACACCCCAACCCACGCCATGAACACTTCTAAAAGTGCAGGACAGTATCCTGAAACAAGGGCAACTGATCCGGATAGAGCAAAGTTGCTACAAGCCTACGTACTCAATCTCGCAGCACAGGTGTAGCCAGGTAAACTTGGCCACCTTGCTCAACTCAGGTACCGAAGTCTGGGGCTTGTGTCACCCTAATAATGGCACTCATTATCAGTGCCTCTATTGTCAGGAGCACATCTCCAGGTTACATTCGGCAATGGGCTGCCTATAGGGCCCTATTCACATTGCAGCAGAACAACCAAAATGTCACTGTTGTTGGATCCGGTTCCTGGCGTAGGGTCCATCATTTTACCATACACAGCTCTGATGCAAAAGTGCCTAAAGGTACAATCACAGTGGATATCATGAGGAATAAATGATGGTATGAATTATCATCCATGAAATCACTGCTCTATGTAAAACCACCATAAAGAGACTGTCATGTTGAAAATGCAGTCTAATCTTCAGGTATCATGTTACAGAGCAGGAGGAGCTAAGGTGACTGGTTTATATTTTTGTGGCAGAATTACTAGAATAACTTAATAATTAGTAATTCATTTATGTAAATTTCTGCTGAAGAGGTTTCCTTATAGTAGAGGATTAACTCGATATATAGGCAAAACCTGTATGTAATGTTAAAAAGTAAAATTGCAAATACCACACCAATACGTGTATACACCATAAAGTGATGTACCATAAGGAACATAAGGTATACATACAGGCTTCAATGAGTTCTACATACAAGCTTCAGGTCTCAGAATAATGTGTTCCGGTGAGCTGTCCTAGCACATGAATGAGAACGAGGTACACCTGTAGTCAGTGCACCTCCTCCACACAAAAAAGCTGCTGGAATTTTAAACCTGCTGGAAAAATTGGGGAAACTGGGCCCAGCCTCAAGGTTGTATGCTTGGGTGATCTGTCCCTGCAGCTAACCCTATCCCTTCTTCCTCAGGGAACTGGAGGAGCACCTGCCCTCATAAGGGCAAACTATGCCCCATACTCACCCTTACAGAGGGCTAGCACTAGCCCTGTTCATTCAGAGAACTATCAAGGCACTAACCCCAAAAGGACAACTCTTACCCTTTACTAGCCTAATCACACTACCTAGGCCCTAGCTCCCAACATGTTTCATTCAGTGCCTGGGTTCATCAGGCGAGTTAATGCATGTTTCCCTTACGTCCTATTGGCATCACAATAGATGGGGTGTCTCCGCCCCTGTGAGACCCGCAGGACGAGAGGAAATTTTAATAAACAGAAAAAAACAGCTCCACCCCCTCCGGTATAACTATGGCTCAACCCCCTCTACCTTCAGTTCTTTTTTTTCGTCCCTTGCAGGCCGCAGTGAGAGGAGGTCAGGAGAGGTCTCCTGACCCTTTCTACATAGTTCGAGTGGGAAGTGCCTGGTGCACCCGGACTTCTTACTTGGATTTCAGAGGTTAGTGCGCATCAGAAGCGCTCTTGCTACTACCTGACTGAGCTCAGGTCGGCCGGAGGTCTCCTCGTATGGGCGCCGCCATTTTGTCGTAGCCCGGTGAGCGGAAGTGCGTCACTCTAGGGGCCGGCGAGCCTTTTGATGACGTATATCCGGCGTGGGTGCCGGTCAGAAGCCATCTCCGTTCGGCGTTCTTCCGTGCAGACGGTAGAGGATCCTGGTGGTGAGATAAGTAATTCCGTTGTTGTGTACAGGAGCCTGCGTGGCGGAAAGCCAGACTTCAGGCAATGTATGAGCTCTTCTCTTTTTTTCTGTGCATTCTTGTAAGGAGAAATTTTTCACTGTATATATGTATAGATGTCATTGATCACTGTATATATGTATAGATGTCCTCCAGAGAGGGGTCAGGAGGTGCTTCCAGGAAAAGCTCTTCCAAGAGGAAGCATCTAGTGTTTTTTCTCATCTGGGAGAGGATGGCGAGTGTTTTAGCAGCCTGAGATTGTATCATATCATTTTTAGAAAATCTTCTGCCGGACGGCTGGGAATACCTTAAATGTCATATCTGCAGACAGCAAGCTCCGTCCCAGGGTGATGTTACTCCATCTATTTTAATAGACAAGGAGGAGCCTACAGTACAGGATGTGGTCGTCTGGGCTAAGAATTATATGGACCAGTCGGTTTCAGGTCTTAATAAATCTATTGTGGATTTAAAGGAGTCCCTGCAGAAACAGTAAGTCATATGAGTGCATCTCATAAGTATATTCTAGGAGATATCTAAAGTAGAGGTATCTGTTTTATAGGAAAAGATCTAGAAGAAGTTGCTCCCCGATGAGGGTGTCCCCATCTGATCATAATTATAGGGCACCCGTGGAAGAGATTTCATCTTCAGATGATGATGATGACGATGAGGAACCTGATCCTGGGAGATGCTATTTTCCCACGGAAAAATTCAGCAAACTAACCAAAGCTGTTAGACATCAGAATCATCCGTAAAACTATGTATTAATCTGCTTAACTCTTTCTGCCCTATAACATGAGGCCTGCAGATTAGACTGCATTTTCAATGTGATAGGTAGATTCCCGTTTTATATATATATATATATATATATATATATATATATATATATATATATATATATCCATATCTTGTAACATAACATTGAATAAATGTCTTCATTTTATTGCATTCAAAGTCTTCTTGAAGAGGCAGTTGTCTTGTTTTTTCATTACTTTGTAGACATGCCCTTTCATAAGGATAGCTCTATTAGTTACCATAGCTCTGGACCTTAATTAAAGATGTCCTACTTCACAAGATCCGGTCCTTTATCTGCATACTCTTTGTTCTTCATGTCAATCAATCATTCATTCAGCTCTTCATTCCATCTACCTTTTTGATCATGGCTCCACAGCTGTATAAATGAGGTTACCTATGTGCACATCAGGAGCATGTCCTCTGCGTCTGGTTAACTTCTTTGCCTTCAACACCTTTGGCACCTCAGGCACTAACACAAATGTACTTGTAGTATCCAGAACCAGGTGGTCATTAGCTGGAAATAGGACTTTTGACTTTTGTAATGAGTTAATGACAGCTTTCATCAGCTTCCATCCAGATGTGAAACACTATTAACTTCTCTTGTACATACAGCAGCTACTACTAATCGAGTTGAAAGGAATGGCTATATTACTATGGAGTTATGTATACACCTGGGTTAGGTCATGGACACTACCTTCTTTATTCATTATTGCCTTTCCAAGAAATTTTCTTGCACATAGCTGACATGGGTGACTCAGGCTCTTTATATGTCTGTATGTAGGAGGAACATAAAACACATGGTGGATATAAAAGAGAAGTAATTGGGGAAATAAGCCATTCAGCTGGCCATACATTAGAAATAGCTGTCTCTTCCGACATGCTTTCACGCCCAGCTTGGCCAAGTGTTCCTGTGTTATGAGTGGGGATAGGGGAGTAGGTCGCTGCCAGACACCTGAAGGCAGCTTCCCTCCTCTGAGAGAAAAAAAATTAAACACATTCAACTGCCGGATCCTGCACACCACAAAATCAGCTGTAGGGGCAGAGTCAAGAGGCATTCACATTAGATGATTTGTGGATCATACTGAAATCAGCAGGTTCAGCTATGATATCCGCCCAGATAGGCATATATACCATTCCAATTCCATTTGTTTAAAATGAATGAACCATCAGGTACATTCGTTTAAGTATTACCCATGTATAGAACGGTGCTGGCGCTGGGAAGCCGATGCAGCGGTCCTTTTCTTGAACCGCGGCCCAGTTCCCGTGTATGGCGCCGTTCTATTAACGGGTACCAGGCCGGGGGTGAAGCACTGGAGGCGGGCCAGCCCACCCTCAGTGGAAGAAAACCCCGCTATGTCGCAGCTCCATTGATTCTACTCTCCATTGATCTCAACTAGATGTTCTATGGCAATTTGCTACTACTTTGGATCATTCCTGTTAGGGAGAAAGATGTCAGCAGAGAGCACTGTGTCAGACTGGAAGTAATACACCACTTCCTACATGACACACAGCGGCTGATAAGTACTAGAAGAGATTTTCAAGTAGAATTAACAAACAAATCTGTATAACTTTCTGACACCAGTTGATTTGAAAGATTTTTTTTTTTAGCTTGAGTGCCCCTTTAATTTTTTGTTAACATCTCGGTGATGTGTAATGTGCCCCTTTTTATCAGTACACCACAAGTTCCGATTAATAAATCAGATGAAAGGACACAGTTGTCAGGAATTCAAAAGAGAGAAAAATTTGGTTTTCTGTTTCAGTGCTGTAGATTGTAAGGCAAAGTCTTATATTCTCATATTTTTTTTAACTCTGCAAAAAATGTGCAAAGTTATAGCTTATACAACTACTTTCTATGCATTAAACCACACTTTATATATTTATTCACATTGTCCCTTTCTACTCACAAATGTAATCGAACGATTGACAATCCTCGACTCCTTAATGTAGAATTATAAGAGGGGGATGGTGGGGAATGCTTTATGTGGCTATAATGTAGTACAGCCACATTTTAAGATCCCTTGGTAGTTTAAGATAGTTTAATAAAACTATGTGAGGCCCAGATATTGTATTTGTAATATTAGTAAAAGGGACCTTAGGCTCTTTTCACATTTCTTATTGCTCTTTATCCGGCATATGCACTGGGGAAGCTCCTTGCGCATGTGCCAAATGATTTTATAGGTGCACATTAACAGATGCTTAATCCTGCAAATATGTTAAATAAATGACAGTGTATATTTGATGCAAAAACAACATGCATATTTATTTGTTAGAAAGTAATCTATTGATTTTAATGTAATATAAGATGTTTGGCACTATAATGACACCGATAAATTGTGATGCTGTTATGTATCTCAGTAAAATCATTTGTAAATCATATAGATGACTTCATAAACTTATCAATGTATATTTAAGGATGCAAATGATCTGATTGTTTTATACCATTCCATAATTTATTAAAATCCACCATATGATTGTATTATACCAGGCTGTAACGTGCTACGTGTTCCACTAGGTGGCGTTGTTATGAAATGTACAAGAGTGAGTGATTTTCTACTACTTCTTCAAATGGGTAAATAGTCATATATATATAGTATATATGACTATATATATATATATATATATATATATATATATATATATATATATATATATAGTCATATATACCAGAGACGTTCCATCATCATAACAATAAATAAAAATGTTGATACATAAAATACATGTGAATTGTCCCCGCCAAATTTTTTTATTTTTATTTTGAATGGTCAGTTTTGACAGGAATGACCATAGCACCAGTTGTGCAATAACCTCAGAGGATGCTGTAAGTATTGTGCCTGGTTGGTGGTAAGCTTTATGATGTACATAGATGCATATTCCAGATGTCTGTCCTCCAGGGACCGCAGCAGATTGGGTAACTCTACACAGCCCCTGCAGTGCTGCTGACATTGCAGATCCAATGTATCCATGCATCACGATCCAAGGGCACACACCAGGAGGGCATCTTCTAGTTTTCATTTTGCAATTTCTTAACCACACATATAATCTCCACAGGGGAATTTCCATGCAATCTGCTGCTAAGTGGATCAGATTTATCTCAAAAGTCATATGCGGCAAATAAAATGGGTGGAAATGGCCATGCAGTAAATATATTAATGTGGTGTGGTGCATTGTCACTATGTGTGGCCTTAGCGTGCTTTCACACAGGATTAGTATGCAGCAGATTTTCCACAGTGTAACTGCATGTAATCTTCATCCATATTAGAGAAGCAATATTGGGGCGGCTTCATGTTCTTTCACCACTTAATCATGGGTCGTGCTGAAGTGTCGATAGAATGTAAAGTAGCTGTCCCTGGGCTCAGTAAATTGAGGAGTCATGAATACAGCCATTTAATGGATGAAGATTGATGGGGCATTTTTCTTTGCTATTTGTTGCTGTGTTGTAGTGCGATGAGCTGAGGAGCTGCGGCAGAGACTGCTGGGTGGAGTGCTGCTATTCTGATTCCACTCTCTACAGGTTGGATCTGTATGTACATCTGCAGAGGCAAATCCATGTCACATCAAGCAGATTTCAGTGTGGATTTACAGCAGCAGATAGAGGTGTGGACAAGTAAATGATAAAAAAGAACATGGCAGATTTTCTGTTGGAAATACAAAGGTCTAACACTGGATATCTTATGTCAATTTTGACTGCAGTGAATTGTTTACTTTTGGTCACAGATTTATACCATATAATGGATTTAAAGGGATACTCTGTCAGAAGGTGTCAGAAAGTTATACAGATTTGTAAATTATTTATGTTAAAAAATGCGAAGCCTTCCAGTACTTATCAGCTGCTGTATGCCCTGCAGGAAGTGGTGTATTCTTTTCCACTCTGAAACATGCTCGTTGCTGCCACCTATGTCCAGAGCAGGAATGGTTTTCTATGGGGAGTTGCTACTGCTCTGGACAGTTGAGGTAGCAACAGAGAGCAGTGTGTCAGACAGGAAAGAATAAACCACTTTCTGCAGGACATACATCAGCTGATAAGTAGTGGAACACTTGAGATTTTTAAAGGGAATTAATTAGCACATTTGTATAGATTAAGCTCCCAGGGATGCTGCACACACCTTTCAGACAGGTCTCTTACCGGGGGTTGCTCACTTAGTAGCTTTATGTCCTGGTAAACATTGTTTAATCTGGCACATGGTGCATGGGGAGAGCCATGAACTAGTTATCTGGGCGGTGTCCGAGACGTGACTAGTCCCAGCTCTCTGCCTGTCAGCACACGCTGCAGGGGTGATTGACAGATGCAGTGGCCCGTTAGAGGCCATAAGGTAAAAAATTACGTTTCTCAGGGGTATTTTAAGTTATTTTTACCCCTTTTTATTAAATCCCAAATGCACTTGCTGTCTGCTATTGTGTGTCAGATTGAATGCCATACATATGTGGAAAGTGTTGGTTGACTATATTGGAAACCCAAGCAGGAGTATTCCTGGCACATATAATTCACTTATGCGGGTGACTTTCCATTGCATATATCTATTTCAGCTGTTTTTAGTCACTGTAAGGGTTCAAACCCACTTGCCGGATCTGCAGCGAGTCTCCTTGCTGCGTTTTTGCAGCGAGACTCGCTGCAGATCCCGGCCCTATACTTTCAATAGCAGAGAAACTCACAGCAGGGATGTACATCCCTGCTGCGAGCTTGTCCGCACCCGCCCCGTTAACCCCCCGGCCGCCGGACACTATACATTACCTGGTCCCGCTCCGGCTTGCTTCGGGGGTTTTCGGCACGTCCCGCTCGGCCAATCAGTGTGCTGCCCCGCCGCAGCGCACTGTTTGGCTGAGCGGGACATGAAGACACCGGGAGCCCTGAGGCAAGCAGGAGCGGGGACCCGGTAATGTATAGTGTCCGGCGGCCGGGGGGGGGGTTAACGGGGGGGGGGTGCGGACAAACTCGCAGCAGGGATGTACATCCCTGCTGCGAGTTTCTCTGCTATTGAAAGTATAGGGCCGGGATCTGCAGCGAGTCTCTCTGCAAAAACGCAGCGAGGAGACTTGCTGCAGATCCGGCAAGTGGGTTTGAACCCTAAGGGGGGCATTTATTAAGTCCGGCGTTTTTTACGCCGGACTTATAAATGCCCCCACAGCTCCGGCGCTACAGAGATTTATGTAGAGGCGGACTGCCTCTACATAAATCACGTGCGCGCCGGTGCGCACCGCCGAAAACCTACGCCAGCTGAGGACTGGAGTAGGTTTTCGGCGTATATTTGGGCGGAACGGATGGTAAATCGCGCGGACTCTGAGTCCGCGCCCTCCGTTCCGCCCACTACACGCCCCCTTTCCGCCCCCCTGGCGAACTCGGCGGAAAGTGCCGATTTGCGAATATTTTATTTGCAAATCGGCCATTTGCGAATAAAAAAATACGCAAATCGGCACTTTCCGCCGAAAATCATCCGTTCGCCGGATGATACATGTGGCCCTAAGTCTATTATCTACATCTGGGATATACATTACAATTCTTCTATACCTCAGGCTTTTTTCTTGTTAGGTATTGTCAAGGTATTCTGAAGTAGGTGCACACTCCCTTTACTACATTTATGATATTTAGTGTGCCCGTCCACCTTCTGGTGTATAACTAGGTCCTAAGGACAAGTCTAGATCAGATCTTAAAGGGTTTAATTATAAACATTACAGAGGGCGGTAAGCAGTCCTGTTTTACTCTGGTCACTGATCCCCATAAAGACTGTGTTCATCATATAGTACAGGGTTTTGCTATACAGTTAGGCTAGGTTCATACTGCGTTCATATCCGTTTTATGCACACAAAAAAAAGGATGCAAAACGGATGCAGTTGTATGCCATCTATCAGGATCCATTTTTTAATGTCTTACATTGGTTGACTGCATTTTTCTGTAGTTTAAAATTAAACAATTAAAAACTGCTAAGTTTAACGGACTGCAAAAACCCAGTGTGAACCTATTGTAATGACCCGTTCACGTTGAGAAATTCTTGCCCAATTTCATGCTGGGTTTGCTCCGCAAATGGCGCTTGAAGCTCTGCCTGTCCTGTTCATTGGATAGGATGCCTTCTGCGCCCTCCGCTTGTATTCTTTTCAGTCTGACACAGTGCTCTCTGCTGCCACCTCTGTCCATGGTAGGAACTGTCCAAAGCAGCCGCAAATCCCCATAGAAAACCTCTACTGCTCTGGGCAATTCCTGTCATGGACAGAGGTGGCAGCGGAGAGCACTGTGTCAGACTGGAGAGAATACACCACTACCTGCAGGACATATAGCAGCTGATAAGTACAGGAAGATTGGAGAATTTTTAATAAAAGTTACTTACAAATCTTTTTAACTTTCTTACACTTCCTACTTTCCGTGTTTTTTCTGGCACTTTTTTTGCCATTTTCTCATTTTAATGTAAATTACTATTGGCGTTTTATTCCTTCAGTTTTTTTCCCCAGTACAAGTCATGTGATTCTTCATCATGTGATTCCAGGTTTTCTGTTGAAGAACTGGGAAAAAAATTTCCATATAGACATGACAATGTTCCCCCCCCCCCTGTAGAAGTCTGTGGCAAAACACCAAACACATGGCCGGCTATGATTTCACCAAAATTTCACCCACCGTAGCAGAAAAATATCCTATGGGTATTGTGTTTCGCATTTACCCCCCCCGACTATCAGCTAACATCTGGTCTCTGCGTTTTTGGACCCCAAAGATGCCATATGCCATATTTCTGAAAAACACATTCAACCATATAGTACATGAGAACATACCCCTCTCCAAAAGGGTATGGGCTAACAAGACCTATAGAGAAATAATGGAGCACCGTCCCCACTGTTTATTTGACATGTTTCCCACATTCTCGTGACCACTGGGACCCCCACAAATCAACTTGATATCCCCTATCCTATGGATTTGGGGGGGGGGGGGGGGGTAGCCACCTAGGCCACACCTGGATGTATGTGTGTGGGGGCACAATATTTTGCTTTTGCCTTGCCCCTCATGCTGCCCACACACACAAGAGCCACTGGGTTGTGTATATATGATGTATAGTTATGGTGGTGTTCAGGTTGCTATGATAAGCTATGATTGGTGTGACCCTGTCACTTGAAAGAAAACTTTTGACAAGACTTGTAGATGTAGGTATAAACCTTGTGATGCATGTTTTTACGTTCAAATTTGAATGTCCCTTTAATCCAGGGATATGCACATACATGCAGAGGTTCTACTATCCACTGCTCCATCCTACATGCGCTCATTGTGCAGGTGATGGATCTGTGTAGCAGGCAGATGTCCAGCTTTATAACTCTGCAATATGTGATGGATTTCCAACTCCCAGACATAATAAGTTCTACCAAAGAACGCAAAGTAAAAACACAACACATTGTAATCAGGTGTCAAAGAGTCCCAATTTTATTTAAAATCACATGACACTAAAAAAGGCAGACCCCCGACTCCCCCTCCAGCACTCAGGCGAGGAAAACCTCCCTGTGGGGGAAACCTCGAGGGAGCCATGGCTGGAGAGTTGCCCCTCCCCTGGGCTTAAAGGGTATTACCATACTATATAATAAACTGGATGTGAGAGAAATCTGGCTACAATATCTGTCACTTTATTGATGGCTAGGGGGATGTATCTCTTCTTACTCACAAATTCAGGTCAACTTCTTAAGAAGATGGCGACTCGATGAAGGGGTAGTGTAAAGCAGACCACCCCTTTTCCCCTGCTAGAACTTTCAAATTACATCAAGGGTAGGGGGCAGTAAAGTAGTCAAGCTCAAGGTCCTCTGGCGCATCCAAGATGGCACTGATCAGGGCGCGGTGCATTGCTTTATGGAACCTTCTTTATGACATAAGCGCTTGTCATCACAGTGCATGGTTGCCATGGTTACTGCAGGTAAACACATCTGAAGCATTAACCCATTAATGACTGGCGATGCGCTTTACTGCAGAGGTCACTAAACACACTTGTGACCAAGCAAACAGCTTATGGCTAGGCCACACTAAGAACACTAAATAATATGGTAGCAATCAATCAAAGCTCAGCTTTCGTTTCTCAAATAACTATGGTAAAATAAAAGCTGAACTGTGATTGGTTGCCATGTGCAACTTGGGCAGTCTATAGCAGCCCATCGCAACCAATCAAAGATCAGATTTAATTTTATAAGAGCTTGTTAAGATATGAAAGGTGAGCTGTGATTGGTTACTATAGGCGAATCAGACTGTGTTTTGTCTCTGGCAGATTGATAAAGCTGCTCCATTGCTGTAAAGATGACGACGATGACTGAAAACACAGGACAACAAGCTTCCCCATAATGCTTTGCAGTCAGCCCTTCCTCCACTTGTGGACACTTGTGGTTTACATACAGACATATCTACTGTATACACTACAATTCCCAGCATTTCCAGTCACTCAGTTTAGAATCCACTGGTACAGTATATGGTTATATATGGCAGATTTGTGAACATGAAGGAGACTGCTGACAATCTGATGTAACTGTATGTGGAAAGGGCTGACAATGAGTATTATTAATAAAGCTTTTGAAATAAATAGAGAAGGAGGGGATCCCTAACTGGAAAGACAAGCAGTATGGGTGGCATGTACAACTACATTTCCCAGGCTTTCATAGGAAATCAGTGATCACCTGATTAGTTGATCCTCGGAGAAACTGCATCGACTGTACAAAAACTCCACAGTATTAAAGGGGTACTCCAGCAAAAAAAAAAAAATTCAAATCAACTGATGACAGAAATTTGTAATTTACTTCTATATAAAAAAAAAATCGCCAGTCTTCCAGTACTTATCAGCACTGTGTCACACTGGAAAGAATACACCACTTCCTGCAGGACATACAGCAGCTAATAAGTACTGGAAGGCTTGAGGGTTTTTTATAGTTGTAAATTACTAATCTATATAACCTTCTGACACCAGTTGATGTGAAAGAATCTTTTTTTACCCATTTACGCTTTACAGGTGTTCTCTACAAATAAAAAATTTAAAGAGCAGCAAATGTTAAAAAATATAAATTGGAAAAAAACACTTCTCAACTATTACACACCAAAATATGTTCTGAAAACATGTATGTGATGCCTACAATAGACGCCACATTTCACACTGTGTATTTTTATATACATTATAGAAGTAAGTAAGCTTAAATGTCACATATACCAAGCATATTGCTGGGGAGCTGTGTTGAGTGGATCTGTCAAAATGTTTGGGTTCAGCAACATTATTCGAACCCAAACACTCAGCGTTTGACTTCCCGTGGCTACATGATTAGACTTGGCAGCTTTCGGCTTAATGTTATCCAATAGCCACTGGCCTTCTGCAGCTCCTCCAGCTGCAACGTCATGTACTAGGCTGATGGATCGTCCGCTCAGCCAATCATTGACTGGGGATGGACACCGCTGCAGTCATTGACTGGCTGAGCAGGCAATACATCAACTGAGTATGTGACATTGCAGCTAATGGAGCTGGGGCTGTGACACAGAACCCAGTCAAAAATGACTGAAAAAGACTTCCAGCAGCTGTGAGAGAGAGAGCAACGCAGGGGCATGAGGACTGGTGAGTATAGTTTCTGTATTATCTTCCCACACACCCATGCCTGCCTGTATTTGGTTACTTTCACAATACTTCTCCTTTAAAGGGAATCTGTCAGCTGCAATGTGTGTTCCAAACTGCTGTCACTGTTAGATGCTGTTAGGACAAGGTACCTTTAATATATTTGTCTGTGCTTCTATAGCATAGAAAATGTTTTTATTTTCTGGTACACAGAGTCAAAGATGCTTCTCCAAGCTACTGAATAGCTTCAAGCTAGAAAGTCAACTCTCTCCTCCCTCCCTGCTTAACCCCTTAGCGACCCATGACGTATCTGATACGTCATGGTGCCGCTCGGGGTGTTCAGAGCGGGGTCCCGCCGGGACCGCGCTCTGAACGGCGCTGATCCCGGCTGACATGTGCAGCCGGGCAGTGTCTCTATTAGCCGGCACGGGTCCCGTTGCCGCGCCGGCTAATTAAGCCTCTAAGTGCAGCTGTCAAACCTGACAGCTGCATTTAGAGGCACTGCGCCGCACGTCCCTGGTGTCTAGTGGGACGGATCTCCCCCCCGCGATGCGATCGCGGGGGGGAGATCCGTTCTTCTGCCCGTGCCGGGCCTCAACGTCGGAATGACGCTGATCCCGGCTCGGCAATAGATTGCTATGGCCTGCAGCAGGCCATAGTAATCTATGACCGATCTAATCGATCTTTGCTGTGTATATACACAGCATTGATCTCTATGAGAGATCAGTGCTGTCTATATACAAGTCCCCCAGGGGGGCTTCTAGTTACAGTAAAAAAAAAAAGTAAAAAAGTATTTTTATTAATAAAAAATCCCCTCCCCTAATAAAAGTCCAAATCACCCCCCTTTTCCCATTTTATAAATATAAATAAATAAATAAATAAACATATTTAGTATCGCCGCGCGCGTAATCGCCCAAACTATTAATTAATCACATTCCTGATCTCGCACGGTAAACGGCGTCAGCGCAAAAAAAAAATTCCAAAGTGCAAAATTGTGCATTTTTGGTCGCATCAAATCCAGAAAAAATGTAATAAAAAACGATCAAAAAGTCGTATATGCGCAATCAAGGTAGAAAGAACACATCATGGCGCAAAAACTGACACCTCACACAGCCCCATTGACCAAAGGATAAAAGCGCTATAAGCCTGGGAATGGAGCGATTTTAAGGAACGTATATTTGTTAACAATGGTTTGAATTTTTTACAGGCCATCCGATACAATATAAGTTATACATGTTATATATCATAGTAATCGTAACGACTTGAGGAACATGCATAACAAGTCAGTTTTACCATAGGACGGACGGCGTAAATGCAAAACTCCCCGAAATCAAAACAAATTCTTTTTTTTTCAATTTGACAGCGCAAATGATTTTTTTCCGGTTTCGCAGCATATGTTATGGAAAAATAATGCCTGTCATTGCAAAGTACAATTGGTTTCGCAAAAAATAAGGGCTCATATACGTCTCTAGGTGAAAAAATGCAATCGCTATGGACTTTTAAACTTAAAATGGAATAAGCAAAAGCGCAAAAACGAAAATAGGCTTTGACCTTAAGGGGTTAATTGACACTAGCAGGTTTAGGTATGGGAGGGGGAGTTAAAATTGAGTGCACATAACGTGTACATACAGTACACATTACATATAAATATGCACAATATATACACACATCATACACAGATATAAGGAAATACACATTACCTACTGTATATGCATACATAGTACACACACACACACACACACACACACACACACAATACACACATCTACACATCTAAACATATGCATATTACATACATTATATGCATATATAATAAACACACATGTGCACCAGTATATGCATAGATAATAAACACACATGTGCACCATACACACACTTCATTTCCACAGACACAGGTTTACCTCTGGTACAGGAAAGCACCAGGTACAACTCACATGCTGTCAGATTTGCAGCCCCAGGACCACACTGTGCAGGCTGCAGACTTTCTCCCTTCTCTCCTCCTGTGTGCCGGCTGCCAGCAGCAGAACATAATGCAGATGGAGGCAGCCTGAGAGGAGGAGGTGGCAGAGGGTCCCAGAAAAGAGGAGAGGGGCTGCGCTAAATCTGCAAGCTACATACTGCTGCTTGTCACCCCAGTCACTCCCTCTTTTTATATAACATGATAAAACCCTAGGTTACTAGATAGAGGTGTGGAATCCCACCACAGGTGTTTCGTGCTCTACACCTGTCGCAAAAGCTTCTTACTCTAGGTTGAGTGGTGATGAAGGTATTTTAGAGTTTCACCACAAGATGTCAGTGTTTTATATGTATGCTCCTATGGATTGCACGGCTGAAGCTAACAAAGGGTTACTATTTCCTATGTGTTATGTGCTTTTATTGACCTGTAAGAGATACTCTTTCTTTCTGACCTATCCTTTGTCTTCTTTCTTCTTGCACACACTCCTTTCCACCACTCAAAGGGTCCCTTACACATCTCTGTAGGAAGTAGTCACTTGGTGGGAGGATGTGTAGCGTCAGTTCTACTCAGATTCTCGTGGGAGGAGGATACACAGAGCAGATGTCCCTGTTGTAGCCAAGCCAGGGCCTGGCTCTGCCAGGACCCTTGTCTGGGACAAGTTCAGTTGAGTCAAGTCAGTGTGCAGACAGTGTTAGTGAGTTGGCTAATGCTGCGTTTACACGGAATGATTATCGTGCAAATTCGCATGATACCGGTCGAATTCGAACGACAATCGTACGTGTGAACACAGCGAACGATCAACGATTGATCTTTCAACAGGTTCTCAAATCGTCGTTGATCGTTCACAAAAAATTCGCAGATCGTTCCATGTGAACAGTCGTTCGCTGATTTAACCAATGTGTGAGATAGGCTTTAAGCGATCGCAAAACGAATTTCCATACGATATATCATACCGTCTAAACGCTGATCGTTATGAAAAAAAAACGTTACTCCGACATCGTTAATTGTCCGATCGGGCGAATTATTGTTCCGTGTAAACGTAGCATAAGACACACATGTATGCAGAAGCAACCAGAGACACTCAGTTTCTTCAGTCTATCCACTTTATCTACTATGCAGTGCTAGACACTACCCAGGGAGCAGAGGCGGGAATAATCCTAACCCATGCCGTGAACCAGTCTAAAAGGTGTAGGGCAGTATCCTACTACACAAGAGGAACTAGCCTGGATAAAACAAAGCTACCAGAAGGTCTAGTCTACGTGTTCTATCTCGCAGTGCAAGTAAAACCAGGAAGACTCGGACATTTAGCTCCACCCAGGTAACCAAGGCTGGGGCTTTTATCACCCTAGTAGGATGAGTGCCTCAACACTGTAGGACAGAAGGTGGTCAGACTATAGTCTAAACACGGGTACAAGTATCTCTCTTACTATCAAGTATTTCTCTAACGTTCCAGCAGAGCACAAGTACTACGTTGGGTTAGGTCTTTGACAAACTCCTCTCCTCTGCTCTAAACTTTCAAAGCACCGCTACAACTACCTCTACTATATCGCAAGTATCTCCGCAGCCCAAACCAAGTTGAGCACTGAAGTCTGTATAAAGATTATCTATTTGCTGCCAAAGTGTTTTATACTATTCAGAGACTGCACAGTAAATCTGTTCTATTTGTATCACTGGGACTCAGTCATCTTTTCATCCGCTCCAGCACCTATACACATTCGTCACACACCTTAGGTTAATCTTCCCTTTTTCCTTTTTCCGGGTGGGTCGATTGCCGCTCAGGACTACTGTGACAAAAGCCCAAGGGACCCATCACAACCCGGCAGGTCTACAACCATTTGGGTAACACTACAGACCAGCCACTCTACAAAGCAGGTTTCAATATCACACCTGTCACTACACTACTATCACTGGTCAAGAACTGTAATAATACCACTGCTGTATATCCCATCTGCAGCCTAAGCCACCACAGAGGCAGTAAGTGACCGGGTGAAATGCTTGTTCAGCAGTGCTAAAGGGATTATTTGTCATCCTGGAGCTGCTAGACGGGGAGGCCCACCTCCTGCTCAGGGGCCCCCAAAGGGTAAGGCCCACTGGGGGATTCCCCTGCTCCCCTGTGGGACAGTCGAGCCTGATGGAAGCCACTACCCCAAATTATACTGACTTTAGAGCAACAGGGGGGGTCGGTCTGAAAAGGTTAAGGAGAAAAACTCCTTGACTCAAGTCTTGTTGCAGCAGCAGAAGCCAAAGGACAGAGACTAAGCCCAATTTTTACAGCTGGACCTTGTCCTCTAGAAGCATCTGGGGATTGGAGATCTGGTTAGGAAGTGATTTTTGTGAATCATGAAAACATTGGTGATCGGAAATACAGAGGAGCAAAGGCGGAAAGTCAAAGTTTGTAATTTATCATAGTTGACTTGATGAAGAGGATACTATAGTTCTCAAAACCTGTTGTAATAAACACCATATTTTCTCCAACCAGAATGTGTTATATAGAAGCCATCTGCTGGGAGCTTACATCTGGGGTACAGTGCTCTGGCATCCACCACTATTCCCTCTTTTGATGACTAGTTTATCCTAGGGGATGTTGTCAAATTGTCAAATTCTCCAACATGGGTGTGAAGATACATACGCACAGACAGTATGTTAGGTGGGGTGGAATTCCTGCATATCTCCGCCATTTAGGCCAGTTGTTGGACTTGGAGGTGGCCCTGCACCCCTCCAGAGGTGTGACTTGAACAAAAGAACTAAGCATTGCAGTACCAATATATTCTGAAGACCCCCCATTTATTGGACACCACCATAGTAAGAAGATTGGTGCCAGACAAACCAAGGTGTTATATGTCACAGGACTGTAATGTAAGTACCTTCATAGATGTTCCTACTATTATTCCTGTACACATACAGACAGTTGTGTTGATGGGCTCATCCCTACCAGCAGATACTGGGTACTGGGTGGTGAATTGCTAAACCTTTATATGTTTTGTTTTTTGCTGAAAATGTTACATGTTGGTGGACATATATCATAAACCATACAGTGTCTTTCCTGGCTGTGTAAAAAATATGCAAAATAAATAAATAAAAAAATTAAAACAATACAAAAAAGGATGACTGACGGTCTTCATACTACATTGTATGGATAAAACTCAACTCAATTGTCACATTTGACCAGAGTAGCTCATTAAAATCCTGTTCCTTGATTTCAAACATAAAAAGTATGGGTATTAGAGCACAGCTCACTTTTTGGGTGTCAATGTTCTTTCATAACCACAAAGTATAACTACAAATCGAAGGTTTACTCTAGTTTTATGAGACTTTGGAGTTTACAACCATCACATTTAAAAAGCAAAATTTGGAAGAATGTGTGAAATGTTCACCACAATATTTGGCTCCAGTCTGGAAATAGTAAAATAAGAATGTTGAGTTTTGCGGAAGAGTCTGTGGGGAATCCTCAGGGAACATGTCTTCTAAACCTGCCAGTTCTTATGAAAATCCTCTGTGTGAAAATATGTGCTAAGACTTGGAGCCAAGCAGTAGCACCTTCAGCTATTTACTTCTCTAGTACACCAATAGCCTCAATATTTCCATGAACATGAGAAGCTTTAAGCCTGTCGGAGCAGATGTACTAAGGAAAAGATCCAGAGCTTTAGGGAATGCTGGGTCAAAATCTCCTAGAAAACAGGTTATAGACAAGCATCAGTTGCATTGTTTTCCATGGAAAAAGAACATTTGTGTCTGTCAATTCTCAGGGTGGAGGCGTGCGCAAGCCCTCCCATAGAGACACAGAGGCAAGCGGGATTCCGCAGCGGAAAGCTCCACCGCAAAATTCCACCCATATATTACTCAGTGTGAACAAACTGTACCCTCTAGCAGTAAAGAAATCCCTCCTGTGACAATAAAGATACCTTTCCTCTTAACATAGTGGATGTTACCTTGTATTAATCGATATAAAAGGTTAAATAGACACATCTCTGTACTGGCTTTCAACGTTTTTATATATACACTATTTTATACATTTCTTTAAAGGTAGCCTTCTATAAGGTCTCTACAATTTCCAAGTGTTTTGAATAATGCCTTAAAACAGACGTTTTTCAAACATAAGGCCTAAAGCAAGTAGTGTTCACTTATTTTTACAGCTGCTATAATTACGGCCATAAAATCAAACTACATGTGAACTGTCAATGCAGTTTGACAAAAAAAAAGGGGGAAATGGGAAAAAGATGTAAAATGGACGATTTATGCCTCAAAATTTACTTTAATGCTAGTGGAAAGGTTAATAGTCAAAACTCACATCATTGGAATGATAGCAACCCACACTGGATGTGTATCTTCAACATGCAAGAAGTGGGGAAACTATTGGCATAGTATGGAATATAGGGAAATAAAATTCTTAACATTTTTTTTTTTGCTATCTCTTATTTGTCCTTGCTTCTCCTTGCTTTTCTCCTGCTCAGGTGGGCTTTGTCAAAGGCAGGGCAGCTGTTGAGAACCTACGAAAAGTTATAAAGGTTTTAGATTAGGTTAATTTGTGCCCAGACTCACATCCATCCCCAGCTATGTTGTCCCTTGATGCTGAAAAAGCCTTTGATAACATGAGCTGGGGATGGCTGCGTGAGATACTGAGCAAAATGAGATTCCCGGTGGCATTTACTAACCTGATTGAGGCTATGTATCATGCTCCCAAGGCCAGGGTTTCTACCCCGGGGGGTTTCTCTGTGCTCCTTTTCCCTTACAACAGGGTACACGCCAGGGCTGTCCCCTTTCCTCCTACTTTTCAATTTAGCAATAGAACCCCTTTCCAGATATTTGCAATCTTTCCCTAAGGTAAGAGGGATAAAGATAGGAAAGCAGGAAGTGAAAGTTGCACTGTTCGCGGATGACCTCCTGCTCTTTTTGGAACATCTGGAACAGTATTAACCTGAAGTGCTTAGAGTACTTCACCTATTTGGGCAATATTTGGGTTATAGGGTCACGAAAAGTAAATTATTAGACATATCCCCTTCTGCTTCCCGTAGGCTAGATCCCCAATAAATCCCTGTCCAGGTTGTGCGTACATCCATATGCCATCTTGAAATTCCTATAGGCAATTCTCCCCACTCACTTTATTCATTAAACTTTCCCCCTTTTGGGTGCCTTCACACACAGCGGATCTGCAGCAGATTCGCAGCAGATTTGATGGTGCAGATTTGATGCTGTGTTCAGTTATTTAAATAAAATCAGCTGCGGATCGCTGTGATACGGTGTGCGTGAAGCTACCCTTTATTCACAAAATCACATCTGAACTTCAAAGATGGTCCAATATTCCATTACCTTTTATAGCTAGATGTCACTTGTTAAAAATGATGTCTTTTGCCAAGTTACTATATCCACTCCAGACTCTGCCACTTCTCCTCAGACACCAGGACGTGATGACCTTACAACGGACTTTCACTAAATTCATTTGGGCAAACAAACGCCCACGAATGGCCTACAAAAAAATTGGTCCTCCCTAGAGAGAAAGGGGGTATCAACATGCCTGATGTACGCATCTATAACTTAGCATTTCTAATGTGGCATAACAACAACGGCTGAGAGGATCAGGAGGATATTCTAATTTATCTATATTTTGCTTTGGGAAAGTGGGGAGTCGGTCTGCAAGATTGGGGGAGAGGGGAGGTTTGGGGAAGTTGTTTGTTCAATGTTTTCTGTTGATGACCTATGTACTAAGCCTTGATATACTTTACTGGAGGTAATGTGGGCGCCTTGCTCAACGAACTGTACATGCCTTATATATGTTGTTGTGTTATAACAAAACTATTTTTGTGCAAAAATCTTTAGTAAAAAGATATACTAAGAAAAAACCAAAGCCATCCAATAATTTTTGAGATCCATTCATATGTGTTTTTTCTTAGCTATTGTAGCCACATAGAGTTTGTGAATAAAGTAATGGTAACAGTGACCGCTCACCCCATGAATGGAGACTTTTTATTCACCTCGTAGTAAACATAATAAATGTATCAGTAAAACCAATTTATCCTTATTAACACAGCTTTAAGGACACTTCTTATGAATATGTGAAGTACCTTTAAAGTACCAAATAAATTCAACCTTGAGTGTATTGTTAATGCAGACCAAGGTAACAGCCAAGTGAGTAGTGCCGTTTTCAACACTTTTTGGAGTACAACCAAACATGGCACTTTGACTCTTTTGGCAGACACTTCTGCTAAGAATTATATATGAATAAGGAGTAACCAGTTTGGGAATAACCCAAAATAAGCACAATAAATGCACCCGCACCATCATGAGCTAATCATATAGCGTCTGAGAAGGACATTTTTGGCATCGTTAGAGGCCGTCACATATATCAGCATGGCTTTAAATTGGATGCTATGAAAATGTATTAAAGGGATTTCTTTTTATTACACCGCAAGAATAAAGGTAAAACATAATAATAATTCTGCCACATAAAAAACAAAAACACAGTTAAGTCCCTCTTGGAGTAATTTAGGGGGTGTGAGTTGTTATCCAAGGGAGATGTTAGTGTCTGTCCTTTACCTGTCCATAGACAGAAATGGCAGATAGTACATTGCCAGCTCCCGCCAGCCGCGCGTCTCCTGGCCCGTTCCCGATGCAGGCAGTGTGACGTACATTGCCTGCACCAGGGATCCCCAAAGCTCTCCCCAACAGCGGAGCGTCTCATCGGAGAAGCTCGGCTGCTGGGAGAGCAGAAAGTTCCCGAAGCCTCTCTCATTCTCCCAAAGCTCTCCTGGCAGCTGAGCATCTCGCAGCTTCCCCGATGAGCAGGGCTGCAGTCAGGCAGGGGTTAACATTTTCCAGCGTATAAGGCGAACCTCTGACAATCTTCTTAAAAGGCAGGGGTTATCTTATACGCCCAGTCGCCTTATACGCAGGAAAATACGACACTCAGTATATGACATGAAGACTAAATACCATGCAAAAAAGGGGAAATATATCAAATTTCCAACAAACTGAAACACCAAAATAATGCAAAAATTCACATACTTTGCTTAGATAAATACATAATTACAATACACAAACAATTCTCGATTAAAAACATTTAAAAACACATTACAAGAGGACTGTTTAAGATAGAAACGACGTAAGTTAAACAAGATCTATTCCTAAAAAAATACTGGAAATGCACAAATGACATACACTCCTTGCCTAATAAATGTTAAGAAAGTGCAAGTGCCATAATCAAAGTGCAAAATAAGCCCATAACATGACACTTTCATATTATTTCTAAAAAGAGGTTCTGCAGAAGTTCTGTAATATAAAAAATGATGCACCCACTAATATAAATATTTAGGAAAATAGGAAACTACATGACAGCTCAATGACCTACATAATATAGTAGGTATGGGGAGGGCTGACCTTCCATCCTCACCGTCTCACCGTCTAAGGTACTTAATAGCAATTAGCTAATGTCCTGTAATTGATTGTAAAAATGTGAATACTGTGGCAGGGTTACTAGTCAAGATGTATTGGGGGAATCTGGAGGGAGCTTCCCCAACACTTCATTATTGTAACTACATCCCCACAGTGTATTGAGATAAATAATGAGCAGTCAACCACCTGACAAATCAGCCTGCTAAGAACATAGGTGTACTATGATATATGTCTACTCAATGAGCCACTGAGCTAAAACATAGATAGATGAATCATAGACTGGCGTTGGTTCTGTAAATCTCATTGTTAATCTTCAGCACTGGAGCGGAGGAGATAATGTCACTGCAATATAAACCATATATTTGTAATTTCATCATCATTACTATGTAAATGTTATTGTACACCAGCACTTTGTAACTATAAAAGTAGAGTGAAATACATCTACTAAGCTAATCTCCAAAGCCAAAATAAAGAATCACAATGTTAGCAATCCATCAACCATGAGCAACTAAAACCTCCCAGTGGGGGTCACTATCTCAGCTACTAGAACGTCCAGTATGATGAAACTGCATACAGTAGATTGTTCCATACAAGTTCTCCATAGGGGGATAGACACTTCTGTTACTGATGAATATACAGGGCCTGTCACACAGGTATAATGTAAGATATGACATTTTCCCTTACTGTCTTTTAGCTTATTTAGGAGAATATAGAGGGGAGAATTATTAGTGTCCTCCCAGGAGGCTGAGATGCTACTGGCTCTAGCTGCCCATGTCATTCTATCAAAGGATGGATAGCTAAGCAGATTGTTGGAGAGAACAGGATGAAATCTGAAAGGCAAAATAGTGGCATTCATAAGAAGCAAAAAGAAGGCTAGACCACAAATAAAAGGTACTCAATAGGTTCCTCTCCACAGTTCAGGCTGGAGACTTAGCTTACACCTGAAGATCAAAATACTCAGACAGTATCCTCATTAATAGGGCTCATAAATGTAACTTGCCCAGCATGAATGGGTACATCAGTTACATAGTTAGTTGCATAGTTGGGAAGGTTGATAAAAGACAAGAGTCCATCAAGGTCAACCTATAACCCTGTGTGTGCTCCAGAGGAAAGCAATAACCCTTATGAGCCAGATGCATTTTCTCCTATACCAGGGAAAATTCTTTCCTGGCGCCATATATCAGAATAAATCACTGGATCAATATCCTGTGATCAGAAATCTAATGTCCATAAGTTGCAATTTTTCAGGGGATGAACTGGAGATTGTGAATCCTGCAGTTGCCCAGTTCTATAATGCCTCTCTATACATACAGTATGGGTCCTGGAAGTTTGAGGCCATGTGTGCACCAGATATATGAATCACTGTTGTGATTATTGACATTTACACTTAACATTATATGCACTCCTGTATAAAGAACAATGGGTCATCCAGATGCACATAAACAAGTTCCCTTCATCAGAGTCCATTTCAATGTTTTATTTTATACACCTGGATCCTATATACTTGGATAAGGTTGATAAAGCCAGGAATTTGAACAATATGTGGGCAAAAAAATGTGTTTATGGTATGGGGCAAAGCAGAAAGTGTGAATTTCTTTTAAGGACACATTTTATTATTCACACATCAAATAAAATACTGACCAATGTGAAGGAACTCATCTGGCAAACATATGGATTCACTCTACGTATGCCTCCAAGAGTGTCAGAACATACGTATGGAACTAGACACGGTTCCACATGTTAATATCTAACTTCCTAGTGGATCTGCTTACCCCCAACACACATAGTGATTGACAATTCGCTTGTATTATTATGTTTACAGAGAAAGCTGTCAATCCATAAAGAATCTGTATAGCCAGCTCCCCAGCAGGAGACTTTTTTTCTCTCATGTCTGGACCTCATTGAACAACAATCCAAGAAAAGACAGATTAGTCCAGCATTCAGGAAAAAGAAGCTACTCAAAAATTATTCTACATCTATTCAAATCCAAAGCAGGACAAGAGCTTCTTTGCCATGCTATTGCTGATAGAGGGACCACATATTATAAGATTCTGATTCAGACTTAGTAATACTTCTAGCCTTCTAGCCTGCAAACAGTGGAGTCTAACGGCCATATTTCATGGCATGATAATGGGGGAAGTGGGTGCCGAAGTGGGGAAGCTTAGCACTTGCCTCCACCTCGCTGGCTGTGCAATTCTATGCACAGGCAGCGAGTGGAGAGTTGCGGGAGGGGCTGCCTGAACGATCCTTAGATTGTCCAGGATGCTCCTATTACATGGAGCAATGAGAAGTAGACCATCGCTAACATGATCAGGATTTTTCAACTTGTTGAAAGAGCACGATCAGCCGACATTGTGCATATCGGCTGTTGATGGTCTTTAAACATGCACTACAATGCCAAACGATTGGCGGCCGGAACAGCCAGCAATTGGCCAAATATGGCCGATAATCATTTGGTGTAATGGTAGTCCTTTAATAGGTCAATATTCCTCATTTGCAGCCTTAGAGCAGAGGAATGCAAGCGAGTAGAAGCATAAAATGTTACAGATTCACAATTAATCGGGGTATTTTAAACTTTTACTTACTTTTAAAGTGTCCAAAATTAAATTTCAAATTTAGGTTATTAAATATGTTGCTGCCCTGGCGCAGAACATAAAAAATTGGCTGTTTTTACCTTCCTGCGCTCCCTGGTGTCCTCCTAAACCGTTTTCTGGTCCCAACTGAACAATCCCGCCTCCACTTCTAAGACGGTGTCGTGTCAGCAGTGACAGCCCACCTAGCCAATCACTGGCCATGGCGCTGTCTAATCTCTGTGAGTTATTGGCTGAGTGGGCTGTCACTGCCAGACGAGTCTGTCTCGGAAGTGGTGATGGGATCATTCAGCCAGGACCTGAACATGACACAGGAGGACAGAAGGTGAGCGTGGAAAGGTTAGAATAGCCTGTTTGTTATATTCTGTACCAGGGCAGCAACAAATTAAAAGTTTCATTTCAGCGAAATACCCCTTTAATATCAGAATATTTAGAGAGGTCTCATCATTATCCCCATCATGTAACCATTTACCAGTGTGTTCATTATGCCTGGCTGTTGTGTAAACTCAGTATGTGTACTAGTCACCCCTGTGACACTGTGATTATGAAAGCATGCATTGGCCTACCCCATTAAAGGCATTACAATGACTACATTTTTCTAATGTCTTATTGGACTAGCATGTACTTGTTTAATACAAGATGGCTGTGTTGCACTGGACTTTTAGAACAGACATTCAAAGGTTGTGTTATGGAAACCCATCAGTAGTTACAGTTACATTTCTGACTACAATATACCAATACATAAATGGACAGTACAGATCTCTTTCTGGTGATCTTTCTACAGCTAAACATGTGACAATGAAAAGGGAAGTCCTCTACATCTAGAAAAAACAAGATTTCATTGTCAAAGTGGATCAGGACTCTTTACTAAGAGCAGTGAGCCCATGGAACTTTCTGCCACATGATGTAATGGCTGATCTTGAACAACATGTTCAAGATCAGCCATTACATGATGTGGGAGAGAGTTCACTGGGCTCACTGCCTGGATGTCTTTCTTGAGGACTATCATATTTCAAGTTATGTGTCAGGACAGGGGAGGTAGGGACAAGACACGACAGTGAGCCCTACAGCTGAGCCCACCCACTGTCCCTACCTACTTGCCTCAAACGGCCCTAGGCAGCTGCAGACAACCACAAAGGCGGTCCCTGCTCTGGTATAGGTGTTAACACAGAACAAGACAGACAAACAAACACTAAGGGAGAGTCGACAAGCCAAAGTCCATACCAAACGGGCAACGCAGTATAGAATCAGTAAACAATTGGATAGTCAGAGGTCAGGCGGGAGGTCAGATATCAGGTTGAGCAAGCAGATAAATTAGCAACAGGGATGGCAGGAATAGACTATGAATTTCCGAGAGATTCGCTCATATCTAGTTTTTGAGTGAATGTACCAGCAGTACATTCACTTTAAGCATTTAACATGGATAGAACGGCGCCAGCGCAGGGAAGCCGGTGCCATGGTCCTTTTTTTTGAACTGTGGCCTGGTTCCAAAATCAATGAAGTTGCATTACAGAATGGCGGGGGTTTCCTCCCACTGGGGGTGGACCGGCCTGTCTCTAGTGCTTCAGCTCCGGATGGTGCCGGGGGAATAGAATGGCGCCATACACAGAAATAGGGGAACACCAGGGTGGCCCCTGTAAGTCAAAGTCTAACTCTGTGGCGAGTATAACGACATAAGACAAGGGTTTCCAAGGCTAGGCATCCATCCATCCCTATTTAGGTCCCAAAGCTTGCAACAGAGTGAGGACCTGAGGGACTACGTATCAGGGTGGTTTGGTGCTCTCCCCACTAGGAGGCACCCCTTGGCAATGGGCTTCCTTCTCTGGAGAGAGGGATATCTGGCTATTCCCGTGTTTTGAGACTCGTAACTGAGGCTCCACGGACCCCTTTTTTGCATATTCAAATTCTGTATGGGACAATCAATGGAGACTCGTAAATGAGTACTCCTTTGGAATTTATCACTCTTCTCCCTGAGTTCAGTGATTGTTGTGTTTTGTTGGTCTATTTATCATTGCCCCAGTAGCCAGAATCCTGCTCCACACTGATGAGGGGCAAATACCCCGAAACTGCAGTCTGTGGATGGATGCCTAGCCTTGGTAATCCTTGTCTTATGTTGTTATACTTGCCACAGAGTTAGACTTTGACTTACAGGGGCCACCCTGGTGTTTCCCTATTTAGGTCCCAAAGCTTGCAACAGAGTGAGGACCTGAGGGACTACGTATCAGGGTGGTTTGGTGCTCTCCCCACTGGGAGGCACCCCTTGGCAATGGGCTTCCTTCTCTGGAGAGAGGGATATCTGGCTATTCCCGTGTTTTGAGACTCGTAACTGAGGCTCCACGGACCCCTTTTTTGCATAGAACAAATTGTAAACATGATATAATGAAATGAGTGGATTGATTAATTGATTAATCGATGGATTTGCTGCATGAAGAAATACCGAAGAAAACACTATAAATTTAGGTTTCATATTTCCTCCGTCCTGCATTAGTCCACTACCCCCTACAATTAAACAACATAATTTTTAAAGAATTAAATGCTAGGGGAAAAGTGACGCCAGCTGTTTGAGCATCGCAGGATCATACGGATGTGACTTCATTGCCCATCTGTGATTGCTTCAAGAGGATCACACAGATTTTAAAGATTAAAACCTCTTAACAGCTGGATACAGTTGTCATGCTGCTCTTTGTGGTAGTTGAAGTATAATTGTTGTGTTAATATGTGCGGTGATTTAAAACCTTTCATACTACTTTCAAGTAAAGTTAACTGTTTCTTAAAACACAGCCAAGAGGAAATATCAAAAGAGCACTAAGAAATTTGTAGCAGTTACATAAACTTCAGGTACTAATGAGTATCAGACTTCAGCCCTATCATATATGTTCTTTATAATGGTTCTCTTCATAATCGTTCTAAAATATGAAAATCATTTTAGTAATAAATATAGGGGGAGATTTATCAAGCCGGTGTAAAGTAGAATTGTCTTAGTTACCCCAAGCAACCAATCAGATTCCACTTTTCATTTCTCACAGATTCTTTGAAAAAAGAGAGGTGGAATCTGATTGGTTGCTAGGGGCCAGTAAGACAATTCTACTTTACACCAGTTTGATAACTCTCCCCCTATAGTGTATGATTACATGTATTTTAGTGCATTGTCACTTTTTTATATAACACCTGAAGATGAAGTGATTAGGCTATGTTTACACACTGTAAAATAATGGACGTTATTTGATACTTTTAGCAGCGGCCATTATTTTCAGTCTTCCATGATTTGTAATGAAGTCTATGGGGACAACGGCTGTTAATTCACACAATGCATTGAATAATGGTTGTTGTTTGCAGTGCAATTAACATTCAGGACATTTATAAGTGGCCTTTACTTAGCAAATAACGGCCATTAATTTAAGTTGTTCACACACAGTTTGGTTGCACTTTCACTGTTTTTCAAGAAAGTTTAAAGGATTTTTAAAAATATCTGCACCCAAAAGGGTGTTAAACACTGCTGCCATTCTACTTAAACTTAAAGTATCAACAGCCATCATTGCAATGGTGGCTGCCGAAAATGTTAAACAATGGCCGTTTAAAATATGTGTGAACATAGCCTAATGGTGGTTTTACACATTGCAGTTTTTTTATCCAAAACCAGAAGTTGATTTAAAGTAATGGGGTAAAATCTGCCACGAGTCTCACGCTCAAAATCCGCAGCTAATCCGCAATACACGTAAGTGCGTGTTTGATTGTGAGTAAATCTACATGTAAATCTAAATCTACCTAAATGCGATTTACCCCCAATTAAACAGGAACTTACGTGTATTGCAGATTAGCTGCGGATTTTGAGCGTGAGACTCGCGGCAGATCTGTCCGTGTGAATTTACCTTAAAGATAATTTATTTATTGCTAAGGGCGTATTTAAAAACATAATAAAAAACCTATACTCACTTACCACACTTCCTCGGGGGTCCCTATGCCACAACTTCTAGACCCCAATATATACACTATTGGGCTTTGTTCACACTAGGTATGAGACTCTGGAAAGATCATTGTAGCCATTTCAGCAGTACCGGCTGGATGATCTTTAGTGCCACTAAGTTCTGATGCAGGCTTACCAGTGTGCGCCTGCATCAGAACTCCCCACTGCACACAATGGAGCAAGCGTCCGGAGCCGCTTGCTCCACTGTGTGCACTGACAGGGTTTTCTGCTGCCGCTATTCAATGACATGTCAGTTTTTTTAAAGCGCCACTAGTGATCCTGGCCTGGGTGTATACTATGTGTATACCTGTATCACTACATAAGTTCCGTGGGAATCATGGCCGTTGTTACAGCTGCCGTGATTCCCACGGAACTTACGTTGTGTGAACATAGCCTTACTGTTAAAGGAAATCTAAGGGTTTGTTTCTATTAGGTCACTATTATCAAATATTAAAAATACATAAACTTAAAAAAAAAACCTTTAGTGACAAAAAAGACATGCAAATATTTAATAATTATTATTTATAATGTATTATGGGCATCAGAAGCTTAGACATTAAAGTTGTATTCCTGCCCCCAAAAACGTATCCCCTATCCACAGGATCTGCAGAATATGGCCCCAACTCTGCTTGCAGCATGTGGCAAGGGGTATGTGTGTGTTTTCCATGCATTATGTGTGGGAGTGCTGTATTCAGGTCTGGCATTACCATAAACAAATAGACAATACATAGATCGCTTACTGACGTACCACACCCTTTGAATAGGGTATAAGCTTTAGGGGCCAGAACATATATTTCTGTCATGCAGAATGTACATTGCTTAAAGCAAATGTAGCACCGGTACATCACTTTTTAGTTTTTTTACATGAATAGACTGAGCACCATCGGGGATGAAGCACTGGAGGTGGTCCCGCCGGTCTGCAGTGTGACGATTTAGGAGGGGAGGGCTGCACCAGTATTCCCACACTGGTGCTGGTCTATTCATTTTAAAAAACAAAAAAGCAATGTACTGGAAGTACATTTGCTTTAGGGTGCCTTCACACGTACTGTATGTAACCCCACTGAACTTCACACTAAACAGATTTGCAGCAGCTTTCGCTGCAAACTCGCAGCGTGAAATCTGCTGCGACTCCGGTACGTGTAAAGAAACCCTAAAACTTAGATCCACAAGGTGAGATTCTTATGTGTTATTTATTTAGCCTAGGGGCACTACTATCAGCCATAGGTGTGAGGTGCAGCACTCTTTTTCTTCCCTGAACCGCATTTTGTTTCTCTCTTTTCTCCGTGTTTTGCACTCCTCCTGGTGAGACCCACATGACCGCAATTAGCAGGAGACACCTGAGTGCACATGGTTTTAATCCCTCCTGTCTTTTCCCATTCTGTCTGCAGCAGCTATGGTGAGCGCAATACCTCATCCAGACTTGTGCTGTTTAGGGGCGACCTTCTCCGCCGGCGGTGCTGGCCAGGTTCTGGTGTGGTGTTTTTGGGTCTGGTCCTGTGGCATGGGGGTCGCAGGGCCGTCCCATGGCCCCCGTTCCCTGACTGTGCGCGCCTGCGGGGTTGGTGGCCACTGACTGGCACGGTGTGGACTTAGTGTAGGGACCCATGTGTATCAGATACCTGCACGATGGTACATGGGGCAGTATGGCTTGATCAATTCATACACAAAATTCTGATGTGTTATTTATTTAGCCTAGGGACCCTAGTATCAGCCATAGGTGTGAGGTGCAGCGCTCTTTTTCTTCCCTGAACCACATTTGCTTTAGGGTGCCTTCACACGTACTGTATGTAACCCCACTGAACTTCACACTAAACAGATTTGCAGCAGCTTTCGCTGCAAACTCGCAGCGTGAAATCTGCTGCGACTCCAGTACGTGTAAAGATACCCTAAAACTTAGATCCAAAAGGTGAGATTTTATCTTCGTCATGAAGGCTCAAAACACCTAAGTTATCAGTAGTGATAACTTAATCACAGTTAGGATCCTATTAAAATGTAACCTTTATTAATCACTAAATATAAAAGATACCCACACCAAAGGTGCGCACAACAACAACCTCCACCATAGCAATATCGGACCCGAAGTCCACACGCCTAAAATATATACTTAAAACCCCTATGGACGTCCATCAACACAATAAAGTATGTACTTAGACAATGTATGAATAAATAGAAAACAATGTCATGTGAACAATCATACTAAAGTGCATGCGTCATAGATGGGCTATGTATTAACAGGAGCAGATTCTAAAAACGGAAAGGTGGTGGGAGTGACAATCCCTATAGCTCCCTATAGGTGCACCACACTATCCCTGCTCGCTCAGGGTGTAGCGGGGTGATCGCCCTAGAAAGGGCGGCCCCTGCCCCGTACTACCCCTAATGCCACTCACCCTACAGTATCCCTACCTAGATACACTCCCGACACCAGTGTTTCGTACTGATACTCATCAGGGTTTTTTTTTTCGTATTTGGATAGGGTGGGCAATATAACAAAATATAACAAAATGTGGCTACAGCAGTTGATCCAAATAGGTTAGGATCACTGCACTCACGTGGCTCAATGGCCTCCGGTAACGGGCGGCGATACGAAAGCGGCTCCTGTCCACCTTACACCAGTATGGAGATTTAAATACCTCGCGGTCATGCAAGTAGCCGCTGCGTCACCTCCTACTTCCGGTCCTGTGGAACGCAGTATGCGCTCCACACCGTCACTTCCGGAGTGGCGTCAGCTCAATAATCATGTGACCGCTGTTACTAGGCGACCATACCAACAGTCGCTCTACAGATTTAACAACTAGAGATTTACATGGAAGCGTAACCCATCGCATATAGCAAACACCGTCTAATTTCTTTGGGCTCAACTATATGTATAAAACACCAGTTAGCATGCTACATAATACTGAGTGATATGTACATATTTACAAGAGTGGCACAAAATACAGGAAACAAAAAGAAACAAAAAGAAACAAAAAGGAGAGAGAGGCGAGAGGGGGCGCAGTGTGTCACAAAAACACCAGTCCCCCAAAAAATGGGGTATCATCAAAGATAAAAAACTATATTGCACATATACAACAACCAGGTCGCTAATTTATAAAAAACAAGCATAGGTGAGTTGTTCATTAAGACCACTGGGAAAGACTGTGCGCATCCGGAATATCCACTCCGTTTCGCGCTGGAGTATAAGTCTGTCCCAGTTGCCACCACGAACAGGGGGTTTCACCAATTCCAAACCTTGAAACTTGATACAGTTAATATCTCCTGCATGAACCAAATTAACATGTCGCGCAATTGGTTTGTCAACCTGATTTCTGATATCACATAAATGTTCGCCAATGCGCCGACGAAACTCACGGATCGTTTTGCCGATATATTCCAACCCACAGATACATGTGGCTTTGTAAACGATCCCTTTGGTTCTGCAGTTGAAATAATCCCGCATTGCATATTCTTTACCAGTTACATTACTTTTCACCACTTTACTAACCCCTATGTGAGTACAGGCAACACATCCACTGCATTTAAAAGTACCCACTATTTTCCTTTCTAACCAAGTGCCTTGGGATTTAGGGGGAATGTAATGACTTTTAACCAGTCTATCACGTAGACTCCGCCCCCTTCTGAAAGTGATTTGGGGTCTATCACTAATCGTTGCTCTGATATCCGGATCCAGGAGGAGGATGCCCCAGTGTCTCTCGAGCACCTTCCGAACCTCACTGGATGCGGCATCAAAAGTGCCTATAACTCTGGTGACACTCTTAAGCTCTTGCTTTTTCTTAGGTATCAATAGTTCTTCCCTTCTAGAGTTACCAGCCGCCTGATACGCTTTCCTCAGAACTTGATCTGGGTACCCCCTTTCCTTAAATCTGTCCCTTAGGATCGTTGCCTGTCTCTGATATTCAGTGGGGTTGGAGCAATTCCGTTTGACTCTTAGATATTGCCCCCGTGGTATCCCTAGTTTCAAAGGCTTTGAATGGTGACTATCCCATGTCAGTAGTGCATTGGTGGCAGTAGATTTCCTAAAAATGGTGGTTTCGATCTTTCCACTTGTACCCCTCTGTATAAGAAGGTCCAGGAATGGTAGTTGTATTTTATCAATTTCAAAAGTAAATTTTAATCCAATTCCATTATCATTGAGTAGGTCCACAAACTGTACAAATTCATCTCTACTGCCGTTCCATATCAGAAATATATCGTCTATGTACCTTGCCCATAATCCCACATGCTGTACAAGATGGGATTGTAGTTCACCAAAAACAAGCTCTTCCTCCCACCAGCCTAGGTAGAGGTTAGCGAAAGTGGGGGCACAAGGGCTCCCCATCGCCACCCCCCTAAGCTGGTGGTACATCTTGTAGTTAAAGAGGAAGAAATTATGGGCAAGGACATATTCGGTAAGCTCCAAGATGAACTGATTGTGTGCCTGATACTGGCACCCACGTGATCTCAGGAAAAATTCCACCGCCTTGAGACCTGGTCCGTGTGGTATGGACGAGTATAATGCCTCAACATCAATGGATGCCAACCATGCATGCTCATCCAATGTAATGTCTTCTATTTTAAGCAGTAAATCCATAGAATCACGAATATATGAGGCTAAACCAGTTACAAAGGACCGCAACACCTTGTCAATGTATATGCCGGCATTCTGAGATATGCTATTAATGCCCGACACAATGGGGCGGCCTTTAAGGGGATGGGTACCCTTGTGCAGTTTCGGCATGGCATAGAAAGTAGCTTTTACTGGGAATTTTGGGATCAGAAACGATCTCTCCTCTTCCCCCACTAACCCCTTCTCAAAAGCTCTGTCAACCACTCCCTTAAGTTGTTCAAGGAAGGCTACACTTGGGTCTTTACTGAGCACTGCATAACACTCTCGGTCGTCCAACAGCCTCATGCACATATCCCTATATTGGGACGAGTCCATCACCACCACATTACCACCCTTATCGGATGGCTTGATGACGATGGACTCGTCCCCCTCTAGGCCCAAAATTGCCTCCATCTCAGTCTGACTACAGTTGCTCTGATATTTCATATCCTCCAAAGATTGTAGATCTTTGGTAACCATTTCAACAAACACATCAATACATGATATGTCACCAAACGGAGGTGGCATCTTGGTACTCTTAGGCTTTAGCTCAGTAAATGGTCCCAAGCCTCGTGTCCTCTCACCTTCCGATAGCAGGGAAGTGAGTATCTCCACCCCCGCCAGAGTGTCCTGTGGTATACCAAGCTCCTCACTCCTTTTCCTGGCCTGAATCTGGTGGTATTTATGCCATCTAATCTTACGTGCAAACAAATTAATGTCACGTGTCCAGTTAAAGTGGTTATACCTTGTTGTTGGCACAAAAGAAAGTCCCTTACTTAACACACACATTTCAGTCTCAGTTAGGGTTCTAGAGGATAAGTTCACAACTTGTAGTTTATCCTGTGATTCTAATGTCTGTTGCGGTTGCGGAGTGGTCCGATATTGCTATGGTGGAGGTTGTTGTTGTGCGCACCTTTGGTGTGGGTATCTTTTATATTTAGTGATTAATAAAGGTTACATTTTAATAGGATCCTAACTGTGATTAAGATATTTTTTCTGAGGTTTCCCAATTTAGTCAGAGGTTATTATCTGTACTACTCTGTGATTATATCAGTAGTGATAAGCAAACATCCCAATGTTCGGTTCAGATCCCGAACACACAAAAAAATGATTGTGATCGGTTTGTGTTCGTGTTTGTCAAATGTTCACAAATGAATAACAAATCTACAGTAGAAGCATACATTTTGGTCTACGCACACGTGTACAGATTGCTAGGCCCAAAATGTGAATTACGCAGTGGCGTACGTTCGCAAATTTGAATATGATCACAAAAGGTTTGTGATAACAATTCCAAACATCAAACAAATTGTTTGTAATCGGCGAACACGGACAATAACGAACATCCGAACATTTACGAACGTGTTCACTCATCACTAGTTATCAAAGGGTCAAAGATTATTTGAAAGTGATGCCATATCTTGTTAAACATATCTCATTGAAATGTTAGGTGTTAGTAACAATATTTTAAGATCTACTGTTAACATGCAGCTTTGGCTGGCATGCAGCCTCATGAGCCTTATATTTATGAACTTTGTACTACATTAGTGCTGTTCTGTTTTACTGTTGTCAGGCTATTTTTACTCGATGTCTATTCATTATCTCTCATACTTTTTATGCTCTCAGAATGTATAGGTTTATTGCTCGAGGCTATCCCTTTTTGTAAGAAAGCTCTCTCCAGCAATAAACTGATTACAAGGTATACCTGTGCCGGGACTCCAGCTATCAGCTAGTCCAGCTGGAAATATCTATATATTTTTTTAGGGTCAGGGTGGTTATAAATATAGATCACCTTATCTCATAGCTATAGATTATTCTATACCTAAAAAGCACAAAACAAAAATATTTGCAACTAAATATGGAATGCTAACCATGCCCCAGTCTATCTACTAGTCATCCCATCTCTGCCGCATAATAAGCGCCACTAACTGTTGCAATTTATATTGAACTGATAAACAGAACAGTGATAGCTGACTTGATCAAATATATTAGTAATAAATCACGGCGACTTGCAAGGGCCCTGCACTAGTCGCATGCGGTTTTAACCGCACCGTATGCAACAACTACATGCGGACTTAACCGTACTATATTAATTTTAACCGCATTATTTTAACCTACAAATAATCAAGTCTATATCCTGTATTATACCATTTGCAACCGCATGAGATTTATATACAGAGATTTTTTTGCGTGTAGTTACATGTTCATTTGTTTATATGCTTTTATGAATTTTAATTTTGATTTAGATAGTGTTATATATACATATTTACTTGTGATTTAATTATACTTCGAGATTTACATTTGTCTCAAAAATAATATTTTAGGGGTATTGCTAGAGAGCCTACTAATTATACATACTAATTAGGTCATTTGGTGCCAGCCAAGTAGTGTACTCGCTATACACCCATTCCATAACTGCACTAGAGGTAGAGTTCTTACACCAGAGTTTTTCCACACAGTTTATCTTATACCTATACTATGACCAGTGTATAAGGGTATGTTCACACTGAGCAAAAGTGGTGGAAACCGCCTGCCTCAGTGTCTCACATATCAATTCTTTGCATGGAGAGCAGCGGAAGCGAAGCCACGGCGGATCTCTCTCTCTTTGCTCAGTGTAAACATACCCTTATTGTGTACAAATTCACTAGTGAAGAAACTTTTTTCAATGAGCCACCTATCAAGCACAGGAATACTCGGTTTGCCTAAAAATCAGTTCCTTGTCTGTAGCAAAAGCCCTGCCCACCTGATGGGGGGGGGGGAGGGGGCATGGCACGGCAGAAATCTACACCTACATGCGCCTCTTTGTATATCTGGTAGACTGCTTGGGGGCAGGGCTTTATTGAAGACTGGAGTATAAGTACATTGGTCTTTATAAATGTCCCCCATTGTGCCTATAGGTAGATCTGGTTCTGGGTATATTGCATGTAAACATGACTGCTTTACATCTCTAATGGATAAATGGTTTATTAACAACACATATGTTGGGAAGTCCTTGGGCTCACAAAAGGAAAAATGCATATTTCCATATGTCACATTTTGTTCCAGATTAAACCACCAAACATTTTTCTTTCCATTGAACAGACTCCAAGTAATTGCATGCATACATCCTTCTTTTAATCTATTATTTGTTACACGTTTCCTTCCCTATGTAGTAAATGTTGAATTCGGGAAAATAACATTTAATGAATTAATACCATTTTCCCCCATGTACTACTAATATTTTAACAGAGCATCTAATGGAAGAAAGCTGTAAAAGCAAACAGCGCCAATCGGTACACTTGCCCAAAACAAAGGAATTAATTGATAATGTGCTCTAAATAATCGTGCGGAGAAATGTGTGGAAACCTAAAGAAAATAAATCGCTCTTCATTTCCTCTTTAAACTGCTCCTTACTGAAAGTGTGACACATTTGGATCTGATTTATGGACAAGGAAGTAATGCGCTAACTACTCTTTCATTAACTTTAACCAATACTGTACTAAGTCGTTTTAAATCATCAATCAAACACAATCAAGAAGAAAATAGTCATATGTTGATCATTTTCTGCCATTTCCTTCTCCATCTGCTTCCATTCTGGCATCTCATCAAGCTCTGAGGGGTAAAGAAACTAGTGCTGCGGGTTGTCTTACTGGAAAAAAAAAGAGATAGCATAGCTCTCAATGTCTGTATTATACTGCAAGAGCATACTCAAAGCTGAATGTGGTCACTGACTTTTTGTTATGTTGGTAAAAAAAAAAAAAAGGAAATAAATGACATTTAACAGTTTCTCATTGGTCTAACTGTTCTAGTTGTTCTAGAACAGGGATGAGTATCTTTCAACCTTCCGGATGTTACAAAATTCTACAATTCCCATCATGCCTGGACAGTGAATTGTACAGTAGTTTTGCAATAGCCTGGGGGCGGAACGTTCCTCATCAGTCATCTTAAACAACTACTACTATCTAGGTCAATGACTGGCGAAAGAAAATTGTGTACAACAAAAATAATATATCAAATGACCAAACAGTACTATGCACTGAACAAAGCAGAGCTATGGCGGAGTAGAAGTTTATATCCAGCTGGAAATACTTCAAGTACGCAGGTTTTTTTTTTTTTTTTTTATCAAACCCCTCCTTTTCATCAATACATATCCTCTCCCCTTCCCTTGGTTGAACTTGATGAACATGTGTCTTTGCTTGAATGTACTATGTAACTATGCAAATCAGTTGGGGACTGATGTCAATCTGTGTATAGCGCTATATACATTATACAGTAGGTTAGCATTACATAGGAAACAGAAATAACTAACAGAGCTATAGAGTGTCTAAATAACAGGGCTCAGGCTGTAAGCATCTAGGTCTCAGTGCCTATATTAATATCAATTCACATCAATCACTATTTATTTCACTTTCAAATAATCTTTCAATATGATAACTAATGTTCTCAAATCTAGTGCTTTATCTGGACATCACAAAGGTTGGGCTCACATCTGCATTAGAGGCTTCATTTAAAGGGAACCTATTGAATCTCTTGAAGATTCCACCAAGGCTATCGGCTTCATGGTATAGAGTAGAAGGATCTTAGCGGAGACATTTTTTATGGGAAAAGATGGAAGATATATTTATGGGAAAAGATTAAGTATAACTTGTAATTTATTGTTTGAAATGTCTGATATTTCCGTGCTGAGGTGTCCAGTATATTGACACCGCCCACTGGACTCCTTAACACAGAGTGAGCAGAGATTTACAAGAGTTACAAGAGTTACTTTATCATTTCCCAGATCTATATATCAATCTGCTCAGTTCTTTGTGCTCTATAACATGATGTTCATAGATTAAATAGCATTGTCTTGGTGACAGGTTCCTTTTAACTGTCACCCTCTGACTGCCTACCAAGCGGGCAGCACCAGTGGATAGATATCTTTAAAAGCATTCAGAACATACTTTTGTTGCCTTTGTTTGTTTTATTATTTTATTTTTAAAAAGGCCTTTGTTCAAACCATGAATAGGGTCAAAGAGGTGGGGTGTATCGTTTCTTGTGCCCTCATCCCGCCATACCTCACTGTGTTGTATGCCTACCTCTTTGCATAATTAGGGCCAAGCACTGTGCATACAGCATAGTAAGGCAGACGTAGGAGTGCTAGGGTGAAGGGAACAATAGGCCCCGCCTCCTTGACACTGTTCATGGCCTATGAAAAGGCTTCTTTTTATCTTATGGCATAGCTGCAAGGACTGAGTGTTATGCTGTCATGTAATAGGTTAAGCAACTAAAGGAAGGAAAGTCCAGTGTGTGTCCCACTGACAAACTGTCCAGGTCTTACCATATCCACTGAAATGGAATAATATTTGTTCAGTTTCTCATATAATCCCTAGTATCCTGGAGTAACTGAACAGAACCTTGTAATGAAATTTAATGTAGTACTTTATTTTTTGGTAATGAATATTTTAAATATTGCCTTTTCTATTCCGATAGATTTTTTCCTTCGGTTTAAAGTTTATGTTTCTCAAAGGTCTCATGTACACCTGCGTCTGCTTTTTTGGCCTAAAATAAGGTGTGCAATACAGATCAGTATGGCACCTGCTTAGTTTGAGGCTTAGTTTCTCTGTAGGAGGACTAAATTCATTATTTCTAGGCCTGATCAATGGCAGGTGATAGATGCATGCAGAAATTCAGGTTTCTGCCAGGGTTCTGGTTATTTTAACAGTAAGAACCCCTGGTAAGAAGTGTGAATAATACCTTAGAGAAAGGTAATAAGTTGTAGCACTCATATTACATCACGGCCTATAAATTTACAATATGTCACTGCTGAATCAAATAGAAAATCACATGGAAATATAAGCCATTGAGTTCTGTCAAGTAACTACTATGTGGCAGTTACTGGTAGCTAATGGAACTGAAGTTGAGCATAGAATTATATAAAATCAGGGCCGTTTCTAGGTAATTTTGACTACAGGGTGAATCCTGCTAAAAGCGCCCCCCCCCCCCCCCCCCCCCCCCCCCCAATAAAAAAAAAAAAATCATTCAGTGACTCACAGATGACGTCTTCTTTGATCTGAGGCGTCACTTTCCTTTTCCTCTTCTCTTCTGGCCCAGACCACCATGATGATTTCTTGCAGACACAATTCATCTCTTGTGAACCTGCCAGACAAACATCTTAGGCTCTGCACTTTTACAAAAACTTCCACTTTTCTGTGTCATGTGCAAGAAAGTCAGTAGGTATGTGGGTTGCCCCCTGTATATAGGATCCCCTGCTATGCCCCCCATATAGTAATAACACCACCTGCTGTGCCTCCATATAGTAATAATGCCTCCTGTGCTCTTCCCCTATAGTAATAATCCCCCCTGTGCTCTTCCCTATAGTAATAATCCCCCCTGTGCTCCCCTCATAGTAATAATCCTCCCTGTGCTCCCCCCATAGTAATAATCCCCCATGGTTTGTCCTCATATAGTTATAATCCCCCCTGTTTAGTCCCCATAGTAATAATCCCCCCTCTGCAGTCACCATAGTAATAATCCCCCCTGTGCAGTCCCCATAGTAATAATCCCACTGTGCTGTCCCTACAGTAATAATCCCCCCTGTGCTCCCCCCATAGTAATAATCCCCCTGTGCTCTGTCCCATAGTAATAATCCCCCATGGTTTGCCCACATATAGTAATAATTCCCCCTGTGCTGTCCCCATAGTAATAATCCCCCCTGTGTAGTCCCCATAGTTATAAACCCCCCTGTGCTCTTCCCCAATAGTAAAAGGCCCCCTGTGCTCCCCCCATAGAAATAAGCCCCCCCTGTGCTCTTCCCCCCATCGAAATAAGGCCCGCTGTGCTCCTTCGATGCTTTGTCCACACACAAAAAAAACCTTTATACTCATCTTGTTATAGCGTACAGGGGGTCCCTCTCTCCAGCCTGTGAGGAGCAGGCTGCCGCCACCCCCGCACACATATTCTGCAGACGCAGTGATATGAGATCATTGCACCTGCTGGAAGGAGAAGATACGTGAGGCGGCGGCGGCCTGGCAGGGGATAAGTGGCTTAGCGTGGTCCCGGGCGGGGGTCAGTCGGTGCGGTGGTAGCGATCTGGGCCGGTGATGGGGTGCGCAGGCTGGGCAGCTGGCTGTGCGCCGCTAGGTGAGGTCCTGGGGTTCCACCAGTGCCCCCTAGCTGTCGGCGCCCTGTGCGGTCTCCCGGCCTGCCCGCCATTAGAAACGGCCATGTATAAGATATCTAACAGCTCTTGATTACTTTTCACCATAATCAGCTACTGACAAGTAAAATCTGGGATGATTCAATGGAAAGACATTGTTACTAGAGATGAGTGAACCTTGAGCATGCTCAGGTTCATCCAAACCAAACACTGCATTTGATTACCAATGGCTGAAGAAGTTGGATGCAGCTCCAGGAAGTCTTTGAAAACAGGACTTCTTAAATTGTCTGTCAGGATATGGGACAAGGATGACAAAGGACAGGTGTAATCCTGATGCTGGCATCCGCCCTGCTTTCCCCGCCTGATTGCCTCAACAGCCCTAACGGCAGCAGAGAACTGGTCGCCAGTCCCTAACCCTATCTAATAGTGAACACAGAACAAAGATAACACAAACACAAAAGAGCAGGGTCAGAGGTCCAAGTCAGCAACAAGAGGGCGGAGCAGTACAAAACTTAATCCAAGAGAATATTTAAAGTCCAAAAAGCCAAAAGTCAGAATACCAAATACACAATGCAGGAATAAACACTAGGTCAAGACGCACTAGTAAACTAGGCTCTATTGCAGGCAAGGAACACATGAATGGGGAGGATGCTTATGGGGCATGGAGTCCCAGCCCCAGACATGACTGGGGCTGAGACTGCAGCCCCAGGACACATAATATAGTTTAATTGGTGGTAACGGCTGCCAATCACATAAGTGAAACATGAAGCAGCTGTGCCATTCAGGCGGGGGCAGGCAGCCCTGGCCGAGGCATAATAAATGAATGCCGCCACGCCCCTAGCAACCCAGCCGGCCGGTAGGGTTGCTGTCTGCAAGCGACCGGCCACACATGCCTAAGATGAGCCAGCTGGTTCCTGACAGTGTCACTGTCATAACTTTCAAAACCTAAATCAACAGTAAATGTAATATAAAGCAAGTTTGAAATTTACATTCATTATTTTTTGTTATCATGCTGTAAAACAAGCTATACTAAGCCAAAATCCAGATCCGGTCTCCTGAAGCTTTTTAGTCTTGTGCTGGTTGAAAAAAAGAGACTAAACACATGAAATCCTAGCCAGTACAGAGAGTCACTGCTTAACATGTCCATCAATCACATGACTGCCATCTCTGAAAAACAAGGGACTTCCTGTGTTTAGGCTCTTAAAAATAAAAAAGAGCCAGAATACAGGAAGTCCTGTGTTTTTTATGATAATTAAAAAAAAAAAGGTTTAGATTTTAACAGTTACGACAGGTACATTTTAAGCCACTGGTAATCAAATGCTGAGCTTTCAGATTTGGCCGAACACAAGAGTCCTTGGGGTTCTCCCATCCCTATTTGTTACCATTTGTTATGTGCCTTCTTCTATATAAGATTGTATGTATCAGCATTGAAACATAGTCAATTGTCGTTCCTGTAATATAGCTGCAAATATACAGACAACATACATTTGACCCGTGTCATATAATTAGGCCCCATTTGTGCCTTGGTAAATGTACCCCACCAAAATTACTGTAAAGGGTAATGAAACGTAACATGTCATAAAATGTACCGTAGAACGGACCTAACTGCTAACTGGAAATTATAGTCATTATTTTTTTAAATTAAATTTCTTCTGCCATCCTCTGTTTTAAAACATACAGATGTTTCCTTTATACAACATTAGATACGCAACATATTCATTTGCTACTTCGGTTATAATTGTTAATGGAAAAAGCTATTGAAAGCATTTTATTACCTTAGAGTACTGTCTGACATCATTTCATCTGGTAATTGTAAGCAAAGACGGTCTCATCTACAGTCATTGTTCTTCATGTATACAATATACACTATAGCATATAAACATACACTTGTAAAGCCTATATAGGACATAAGCACACACTTGTTATAGCCTAAGGCTATTATCAAGGATGAAATTTATGATCCGCAATCCGCAAAAAATCATCCGTAGTGTATCTGTAGTGTGCTCTGTATTTAGCAGATCTGCAAATTAAGGCTATGTTCACACTACATAAAAGTACGGCTGTTGTTGCCAATGGCAACAACGGCCGTACTTTTGGCGCGGTGGAACAATGCCTTATCTTCAATGGGATCCCGGACAGAGCGTACACACATCGTATACGCTCTGACCGGGATCCGATACGGGGCCGCTAATAACTGACATGTCAGTTTTCTGCAGCCGGAATTCAGTGAATTCCGGCCGCAGAAAACCCTGTCAGTTCACACAGTGAAGCGAGCTGCTCCGGCCGCTTGTTTTACTGTGTGCTATTTGAAGCTCTGACGCGGGCGCACTGATGCGCCCGCATCAGAGCTCTGGGGCCGGAAAAATCATCCGGCCGGTACTTAAGTACCGGCCGAGATGATCCGGCCAGAGACCGGCCGTTCTGTGACCCGGCCGGTGTCACGGAACGGCCGGTCTCTTACGTAGTGTGAACCCAGCCTAAAGGTGTAGATCTTAAAAAAAAGGTTGATAGCAAAAATGATGTCACTAGCTGTCCCAACCCCTAAAAAAGCCCTCAGAATCGTCTGGGGGCCATTTTATAGTTATTTCTATCCTGTTTACTGATAGAAGAATTGTAGTAGTTATCCACAGCTCATATAATTGCGGCTTCTATAATCTTTTTTTTGGACAACATGGTGTTTTTGGTGGATCATGATCATGTGGATAGAGTTCTTCTTTGCTGGCTTATCTACCATCGTTTTGTTCAGCCTCCATGTCTGGAAGCTGATTCAAGAAGGACCAGGATGAGGAGCAGGAGGAGATTTTGGGTTCATCCCTTGATGTCTTTGAGTCCTCAAAAGGATCACTTTAACCTGGTATACTGGGATCTTCTGCAGTACCCTGGAAAATTTCACAGCTACTGCAGATACTGCAGGACTCACCTACCAGGACACATAGATGCAGTCGCCGATCTTCCAAGAGGAACGTCTCATTGTTACCCTCAAGTAAGCAAATGGTTTTATTGTGCCTATGTACCTTTTTTCCACTCATTGTAATGTGACACAATTTTTTTTCTGTTTTCCCTAGATTTCTGGCTACAGGAATTTCTTTTGCATCATTGCATTTTGAGTTTCTGCTTGGTCTTTCCACCATCTGCATGATTGTGACACCTGTGACAAGTAATTGAAAGCCACGGTCATGCCTTCCCAGAGCAAAAAGATTGGGTCAGAATTGTTAAGGGATTCAGTGAAGTTCCGCAGTTTCCACACTGCATTGGAGCGCTGGACGCAGTAGCGAAATTTGATGGGGGGCAGAGGGGGCGGCCGCCCCCGGGCCCACTCTGGCAGGGGCCCACTGTGATCTCCAGAGATTATAATTTGACGCCGCTGCCCGCCGCTGCCCGCTGCTGTCCGCCGCTGCCCGCCGCTGCCCGCCGCTGCCCGCCATTGGATGGGTGAGTGCAGCCCCCCCCCTCTGTTACCGGCAGCCCGATGCAGCCCGGCCCCGGAGGCTCACAGCTCCAGCCCCGCCTCCTGCATCCCTCTCCTCTCCTGCTCGTCGGCAGACGTGTGACGTCATCCGTTGCTGCCCGCCCGAGCAGGAGGGGAGAGAGATGCAGGCGCCGCGGGTCTGGAGCTGTGAGCCTCCGGGGCCGGGCTGCATCGGGCTGCTGGTAACAGAATATGTAAGCAGCTAACAGCACCGGACCAGAGAGGACCTGCTGGATCCACCAGAGGTGAGTATACTTTTGTTTTTTTGTTTTTTACATGAATGCTCATGTGGGAGCTTCACTTGGGGCCTATAACATGTGGTTACAGAGGGGGTCCTATACTATGTGGGGGCTGTACAGGGGAAAAATGCAATGTGGGGGGCTACAGAGGGATGCTTTCACTGTGTGGGGGGCTTCAGGGGGGGATAATATGTTGTGATTATTCTATGTGGGGGCTGGCTGCACAGGGACCTATACTATGTGGGGGGCTACACTGGGGGGGGGATAATATGTTATGGCTATACTATCGGGGGAGGGAAATATGTGGGGGCTGGCTACACAGTGAGTGACATCCCCGTATACTGTGCATATACTGAGTGACATCCCTGTATACTGTGCATATAGTGAGTGACATCCCCCTATACTGTGCATATAGTGAGTGACATCCCTGTATACTGTGCATATACTGAGTGACATCCCCGTATACTGTGCATATAGTGAGTGACATCCCTGTATACTGTGCATATACTGAGTGACATCCCCCTATACTGTGCATATAGTGAGTGACATCCCTGTATACTGTGCATATACTGAGTGACATCCCTGTATACTGTGCATATACTGAGTGACATCCCTGTATACTGTGCATATACTGAGTGACATCCCTGTATACTGTGCATATACTGAGTGACATCCCCCTATACTGTGCATATAGTGAGTGACATCCCTGTATACTGTGCATATACTGAGTGACATCCCCCTATACTGTGCATATAGTGAGTGACATCCCTGTATACTGTGCATATACTGAGTGACATCCCTGTATACTGTGCATATAGTGAGTGACATCCCTGTATACTGTGCATATAGTGAGTGACATCCCCGTATACTGTGCATATAGTGAGTGACCTCCCCGTATACTGTGCATATACTGAGTGACATCCAGGTATACTGTGCATATAGTGAGTGACATCCCTGTATACTGTGCATATACTGAGTGACATCCCCCTATACTGTGCATATAGTGAGTGACATCCCTGTATACTGTGCATATACTGAGTGACATCCCTGTATACTGTGCATATACTGAGTGACATCCCTGTATACTGTGCATATACTGAGTGACATCCCCGTATACTGTGCATATAGTGAGTGACATCCCTGTATACTGTGCATATAGTGAGTGACATCCCTGTATACTGTGCATATACTGAGTGACATCCCTGTATACTGTGCATATAGTGAGTGACATCCCTGTATACTGTGCATATAGTGACATCCCCGTATACTGTGCATATAGTGAGTGACATCCCTGTATACTGTGCATATACTGAGTGACATCCCTGTATGTTGTGACTTTACTATGTGGGGGCTGGCTACACAGGGACCTATACTATTTGGGGGATACAAGAAGGGGGGAATAATATGTTGTGGCTATACTATGCGGGGGCTACAAAGGGGGATATACTATGGGCGCTACACAGGGGGAAGGGCTATACTATGTGGGGGGGCCTTTATTATGTGGGACTGCACAGGGCATCTATATTATGTGTGGGGGGCTATATGCCTGACTACTATTTGGAGGCACATATCGGGCCTGACTGCTTATGTGGGAGCACAGAGGGGGCACTGTTACTGTGTAAAGCAATGGGGAATATAAGGTTATAATGAGGTATAAGGTTAGGATGATGCTAGAACGTGGAGCCTAAAGTGTTTGTCTCGCAGATTCTGGGGAGACGAGTCATGGCTGGAGAAATCTTCATGATGGGATGAGCCAGATGAAAAGAAAAGGAAAAAACAGACAGCTTTCACTACCAAGAACGTCACTTATGATTCATGTAGGAAGACGCCTCCTGTAAGTCACTGGAAGTAACTGCACAATCATGCATAATCACTTTTTTGGTGCATTCACACGTACAGGATCTGCAGCAGATTTGATGTCGGGTTCCGTCATTGAGTAATAGAACAGGAAAAGAGTTGTCAGCTCACCCACTCAGTCTTGCTTCACCTGATGTGTGGATCTCCGTGATGTGGAAGCTCGCGGGTACTAATATTGGAGACCGCAGCCCGAATCATCCATGATAAGAAAAAATGTGTTCATCCGCAGCTTCATAAAATTCAATGGCTTTATTCAACGTCACAAAACATAAAATAACAGGTGATTTAAAAGACACGCCGACGCGTTGCAGGGTGAGAACCCCTTAATCATGGGGATGATTAAGGGGTTCTCACCCTGCAACGCGTCGGCGTGTCTTTTAAATCACCTGTTATTTTATGTTTTGTGACGTTGAATAAAGCCATTGAATTTTATGAAGCTGCGGATGAACACATTTTTTCCGTCATTGAGTAACAAAGCTATCTGCAGCATCAAATCTGGTGCATATCCTTTATGTGTGAACACACTCTTAAAGGGGTAGTTCACCCAAAAAATTTTTCTTTCAAATCAACTGCTGCCATGAAGTGCCAGAGATTTGTTAGTTACTTCTATTAAAAAATCTCAAGCCGTCCAGTACTTATCAGCTGCTGTATGCCCAACAGGAAGTTGTATTATTTCCAGTCTGGAGAGCAGGAGATGTTTTCTATGGGGATTTGCTGCTGCTCTGGACATTTCCTGACATGGACAGAGGAGGCAACAGAGAGCACTTTGTCAGACAGGAAAGAAAACACCACTTCGTGCTGGACACACAGCAGCTGATAAGTACTGGAAGACTTAAGATTTTTTAATAGAAGTGAATTACAAATCTCTGGCACTTCATGGCACCAGTTGATTTGAAAGAAATTATTTTTTGGTGGACTGCCCCTTTAAGGTCTGTAGATCCTTTGTATAGCTGGATCTCTACCTCTATTTGGTCACTGCTAGAGATGAGTGACCTTACAGTAAGTTCAGGTTCACATGAACCCAAATTCTCTGAACTTCATCTCTAGTCAATGCTGAGGTAGAATATTGCATTTTATATACTGGTGCTATAAAGGGAATATTATTTATAGACAGTACAGCAGTATTATCCAGTCACTGTATGGTGATGACGGCAGTGGTCATGGTATTATTTGTCCTGTGTATACTCCTTTTATTGGTATTACTTGTGTTCGTGTAGTGGATTTTATTCAGTGACAGTATAGTGGTATTAGTCATGTTGTTGTAATGATGGTAGTGGCCATAGTGTTGAGGTATTATCTGTTACTTGTATACTGTAATAATGGTAGTATCAGTCTCTTTATAGTAGATTGGCCAGTAACAGTAATGATGATATTCGCTTCCTGTATACTGGTGTTTTTTGGTAACTATAATAGCTATTTAGAGATATACAGTATTATCATGCATAGAAAATTGTCTTACCAGTGCTAACATTATACAGGAAATGTGTAATATTATTTTACATATCCTACAAATTTCCCTAGGACCCTACTTATATATATTATCACTGCTGTAACCTGTTGTTGCATAATAGATAGATAGATAGATAGATAGATAGATAGATAGATAGATACAGTAGATAGATAGATACAGTAGATAGATAGATAGATAGATAGATAGATAGATAGATAGATAGATAGATAGGAGATAGATAGATAGAAGATAGATAGATACAGTAGATAGATAGATAGATAATAGATAGATAGATAGATAGATAGATAGATAGATAGATAGGAGATAGATAGGAGATAGATAGGAGATAGATAGATGGATAGATAGATAGATGATAGATAGATAGATAGGAGATAGATAGGAGATAGATAGGAGATAGATAGATGGATAGATAGATAGATGATAGATAGATAGGAGATAGATAGATAGATAGATAGATAGATAGATAGGAGATAGATAGGAGATAGATAGATAGATAGATAGATAGGAGATAGATAGATAGATAGATAGATAGATAGGAGATAGATAGGAGATGGATAGACTTGGCACCATTTCTGTAAATAAAAATGAGTTGAAATACAACACAACACGACCTAAGTGTGTTATGGTATGTGGGCTGGAGGGGTGTGAGTGCCAGGGCTGATTTTCAGTCCCAGTCCGGCCCTGCCCCCCCATGTCACTCCGCCGCGGCCGCCGCCATCTTAAGCTGATCGGGTGCACTGAGGTTGAGTATGGCCTCAGCGCACCACTGCTGGTACGTGCGCCGCCCACCTGTCAATCACCTCCGGCGCGGCGCTGTCCCTCTGGGTTCCGTCTCCCGCGCTCGCACCAGGTCAGTCACTTGCTGAACAGCATAGGAGCCGGACGGCCGCCTATGACTGCTGCTGCTGCACACAGAACAGGGGAAGGCCGACCTGGACATGTGGAAAACGGGGTGAGGCTGGACATGTGGAAAACAGAGGTGTGCTGGACATGTGGAAAAGGGGGGGTGGTGCTGGACATGTGGAAAAGGGGGGTGGGGTGCTGGACATGTGGAAAAGGGGGGGTGCTGGACATGTGGAAAAGGGGGGGTGCTGAACATGTGGAAAAGGGGGGAGCTGAACATGTGGAAACAGGGGGAGCTGGACATGTGGAAACAGGGGGAGCTGGACATGTGGAAAACTGGGGGAGCTGGACATGTGGAAACAGGGGGAGCTGGACATGTGGAAAACTGGGGGAGCTGGACATGTGGAAAACTGGGGGAGCTGGACATGTGGAAAAGGGGGGAGCTGAACATGTGGAAACTGGGGGGGCTGGACATGTGGAAACAGGGGGAGCTGGACATGTGGAAACTGAGGGAGCTGGACATGTGTAAACTGGGGGAGCTGAACATGTGTAAACTGGGGGAGCTGGACATGTGGAAACAGGGGGAGCTGGACATGTGGAAAACTGGGGGAGCTGGACATGTGGAAACATGTGGAAAGCAACCGAGCTTCAATACCACACACACACACACACACACACAAGATAAAGACAGGGGTGGTGTTTTTTTTTTTCTAGAAGAGAGCAATCATGTTTTTCTTATCCTGAAGAACCTCTTTCATTTTATGTGTCTATATATGTAAATGTAGAAGCCTCTAACACTGCTCTTTATCTTAATTCACTATGAGTAATGGAGCAGAATATACCCTTTATTATTTAGAAAGCATTGTTGTTAAGTGAGGTTCCCTTTGGGTAACATAATCGGTTGGGGGCCCACTCAGACTTGCTCGCCCCCCCTAGGCTGAACCCCTAGCTACGCCCCTGGCTGGACGGTAAACACATTTGTGTTAAGCCGTTTCGCTCAGGGTTCCTATATTTCAATTCTAAGCAGTTTTTCTCAGTGGTCCTGTTGGTCTTGGCTGACAGTGACTACCAGTTGATAATTGTAGATGCTGTGAATGCTGGCATCTTCAGATCTTCTTGAAAGAGTGGGGGCTCTCTCTCCCAGATTCAAAGAGTCTCCCAGGATCATCTTGACCAACAGCCCCATATGTGATTGTAGCGGATAAAGCCTTCAGGGCTACAAAGCAACTTGTTGCACCCAGTGGCGTAGCTATAGGGGTCGCAACGGTCGCCATGGCGACCGGGCCCCTACGCTAGGGGGGCCCGCCGGCCCTCCTCGCCACTTCCTCCTGTGAGCCCCCAGCCCATGCACATAACTGATGGTTCTTGCTGTCATCTGACTGGATTTCTTACCTAGTCAGATGACAGCAAGTACCGGCGTCCTCTCCTCCTGCCTCCTCCGTGCAGGCGGCGCTTCAACTGAGAGGATCGTGGCTGCTGCAATCCTCCTCTCATCTCCTCATCACTGTGAGCGGCTCCTGCAGGGTGGAGGCCCCTCCCCCAGACCAGGTCACAGCTCTGTGCAGCAGGAAAGCATCAGTGAGTATGGGGTCGTGACTTGGCCTGGGGGAGGGGCCTCCACCCTGCAGGAGCTTACAGTGATGAGAAGATGAGAGGAGGATTGCAGCAGCACGGATCCACTCAAGTTCCTCAGAGGTGAGGTGCTGACTGTAGGGAAGCTGCCATCCTCCTCTCCTCGGTGGTGTAAACAGGATCCTGCAGAGCTGAGGGGTATGGGGATCCGAGCAGTGGGAGGAGCCTCAGCCCTGCAGGATCCTGCTTATACCATGGAGGAGAGGAGTGCAGCATCACTGGAGTAAGTGGGGGGATATGGAAAGATACCACTACATATATATGTATACACACACACACACGTCTGCTATATACAGGGGGCACATGGAGGGATACTGGTCTGCTATATAAAGGGGGACATGGAGGGATACTGGTCTGCTATATACAGGGGGGCACAGGGAGGAGTACTGGTCTGCTATATACAGGGGGCACATGGAGGGATACTGGTCTGCTATTTACAGGGGGACATGGAGGGATACTGGTCTGCTATATACAGGGGGCACAGGGAGGAGTACTGGGCTGCTATATACAGGGGGCACATGGAGGGATACTGGTCTGCTATACAAAAAGGGGGACATGGAGGGATACTGGTCTGCTATATACAGGGGGGCACATGGAGGAGTACTGGTCTGCTGTATACAGGGGACATGGAGGGATACTGGTCTGCTTTACACAGGGGGACATGGAGGGATACTGGTCTGCTATATACAGGGGGCACAGGGAGGAGTACTGGTCTGCTATATACAGGGGGCACATGGAGGGATACTGGTCTGCTATATACAGGGGGACATGGAGGGATACTGGTCTGCTATATACAGGGGCACATGGAGGAGTACTGGTCTGCTGTATACAGGGGGACATGGAGGGATACTGGTCTGCTATATACAGGGCGACACAGGGAGGAGTACTGGTCTGCTATATACAGGGGCACAGGGAGGGATACTGGTCTGCTATATACCGGGGCACAGGGAGGGATACTGGTCTGCTATATACAGGGGGACATGGAGGGATACTGGTCTGCTATATACAGGGGGACATGGATGGATACTGGTCTGCTATATACAGGGAGGCACATGGAGGAGTACTGGTCTGCTGTATACAGGGGGACATGGAGGGATACTGGTCTGCTATATACAGGGGGACACAGGGAGGAGTACTGGTCTGCTATATACAGGGGCACAGGGAGGGATACTGGTCTGCTATATACAGGGGGACATGGAGGGATACTGGTCTGCTATATACAGGGGGCACAGGGAGGAGTACTGGTCTGCTATATACAGGGGACATGGAGGGATACTGGTCTGCTATATACAGGGGGGCACATGGAGGAGTACTGGTCTGCTGTATACAGGGGGACATGGAGGGATACTGGTCTGCTATATACAGGGGGACACAGGGAGGAGTACTGGTCTGCTATATACAGGGGCACAGGGAGGGATACTGGTCTGTTATATACAGGGGGACATGGAGGGATACTGGTCTGCTATATACAGGGAGGCACATGGAGGAGTACTGGTCTGCTTTACACAGGGGGACATGGAGGGATACTGGTCTGCTATATACAGGGGGGCACAGGGAGGAGTACTGGTCTGCTATAAAGAGGGGGCACATGGAGGGATACTGGTCTGCTATATACAGGGGGACATGGAGGGATACTGGTCTGCTATATACAGGGGGACATGGTGGGATACTGGTCTGCTATATACAGGGGGACATGGAGGGATACTGGTCTGCTATATACAGGGGGCACATGGAGGAGTACTGGTCTGCTGTATACAGGGGGACATGGAGGGATACTGGTCTGCTATATACAGGGGGACACAGGGAGGAGTACTGGTCTGCTATATACAGGGGCACAGGGAGGGATACTGGTCTGCTATATACAGGGGGACATGGAGGGATACTGGTCTGCTGTATACAGGGGGACATGGAGGGATACTGGTCTGCTATATACAGGGGGACAGAGGGAGGAGTACTGGTCTTTTATATACAGGGGGACATGGAGGGATACTGGTCTGCTATATACAGGGGGACATGGAGGGATACTGGTCTGCTATATACAGGGGGACATGGAGGAGTACTGGTCTGCTATATACGGGGGCACATGGACGAGTACTGGTCTGCTATATACAGGGGGGACAGGGAGGAGTACTGGTCTGTTATATACAGGGGGACATGGAGGAGTACTGGTCTGCTATATACGGGGGCACATGGACGAGTACTGGTCTGCTATATACAGGAAGACATGGAGGGATACTGGTCTGCTATATACAGGGGGACATGGAGGGATACTGGTCTGCTATATACAGGGGGGCACAGGGAGGAGTACTGGTCTGCTATATACAGGGGGACATGGAGGGATACTGGTCTGCTATATACGGGGGCACATGGAGGGATACTGGGCTGCTATATACAGGGGGCACAGGGAGGAGTACTGGTCTGCTATATACAGGGGGACATGGAGGGATACTGGTCTGCTATACACGGGGGGACATGGAGGGATACTGGTCTTCTATATACGGGGGGCACATGGAGGGATACTGGTCTGCTATATACAGGGGGACTTGGAGGGATACAGCTGTTGAGTTAAAGGTTAGAAAACAATTAGAGAATGACACAGTACAGTCCAAAAATAATAGGGGGCAGTAGTACAGTACATGAGGGGACACAGTGCAACATTAGGGGGCGTGACTGTAAGGGGGGGGGCCCAAATAAAATTTTGCACCAGGGCCCATCAGCCCTTAGCTACGCCCCTGGTTGCACCCTTACTCTCGGCCCGGCTTGGTTAAGTGGGCCTTCATCATCTTGAGTAGCAAGTGGCATGTGTTCCAGTTGTCTATTCAAATGAATCCTGAGAATGCAAAGAAGGTCATTAAAGCCTGTGTGATCCTTTACAGCTACCTCAGGATTCATGATAATACTCTGGAACAGGATTTGGACAGAACCATGACTTCAGTACCCATCGCCTAGAAATGCAATGTCCAAGACATGGGTCATCTGGACTGGACTGGACAGGTAGGGTAGTGGGTATGTGGCTAAGGGTGTCAGGTGGGGTAGTGAGTGTGGGTATGGGGGTCTGGTGGCGTAGTGTGTGTGTGTGTGTAAGGGTCAGGTGGAGTAATGTCTGGGGAAGGATGGGGGTCAGATGGGGTTGTGTGTGTGTAAGGGTCAGGTAGAGTAGTGTATGCGGAGGGATGGGGGTCAGGTGAGATTGTGTGTGTGTATGTGTGAAAGGGTCAGGTAGGGTAGTGTATGGGGAGTGATGGGGGTCAGGTGGGGCAGTTTGTGTGTTGAAGGGTCAGGTAGAGTAGTGTATGGGGAGGGATGGGGTCAGGTGGGGTTGTGTGTGTGTGTGTGTGTGGAAGGGTCAGGTTGGGTAATGTATGGGGAGGAATGTGGCTTAGGTGGGGTAGTGTGTGTGTGGAACGGTCAGGTAGAGTAGTATATGGGGAGGGATTGGGGTCAGGTGGGGTAGTGTATGTGTGTGTGTGTGTGTGTGTGGTTTGTAGTTTACTTCACACAATAATTATTTTTGTATAGTTATATATTACAATTACATATTTTTGGTTTTTAAACTATAAATATCGCAAAATTACAGTGTTTTTCTTGAAGTGACACACCATCCGAGTTACACTCGTTTTTTTTGCCGAATGCTGACACACCAAGCTCAAAGGTTGCCCATCACTGTCCTAGGCAAAGAGATGTTTCTTCGATTCAAGTCTCACCAAGCCAAACAATCTCTCCAAATGGAAAGACTACCCCTCTGCAGACAGCTGTATTGAGGTTGTTGCCCCTCTTCAGTGCGGAGCAGAGTGTTTGGCTGGCTAGTGAGAGGCTAGTGGAGCATGGTTGTTGGGTGGTGGGCAGTGGTGGGTACTTGGGAGCCGGGATCTCACTTAAATGGAAACGGTCTGTAAAATGTACCAATGGTGTTGTGTCAGACTGTGTTATTAATCCATCCACCACACTCAAAAGGCATGTTTGGCATTGTAACATTTGTAAGCGAGGAACACTTTTCATTGCATTTAGCAAAGTTCTGGAAAAATATTCCTCATGCGCCAAAAGACACCAAAAGCATCAATCCCGACCATGTAGTGCATTAGACTAGATGGGTATGATTCCTGGAAGACTGATACCTTCCCTGACTTTAATAGTTTTTCCTGCCTGCTTACTACATTCTGGCCTTTAGTGAATAGGCCCTCTGCAGTGCACCATTAACTGTGCGTGAATCCATCCTTATTCTAATGTTGCAATAATTCCATTTTTGTCAAAATACATCAGCTTAAGAACTCTGCAGTATCCAATGTAAATATTGTTATATAAAGGACATATAAACAGCAAAAAAAATAAAAAATGCAATATTCCAGTAGCTCAGGCATGTCCAAAGTCCGGCCGGAGGGCCATTTGCGGCCCGCGTTCCGAACTTTTACGGCCCCCCAGGTATCCAGCTTGCTATTATCTGCCTGTGTTATAAAGCATATAGCATGTAGCATGTAAAATGGTCGGCCCTCGCACATGTTCACTTCATCAAATTTGGCACTCTTCGAAAAAAGTTTGGACATGCCTGCAGTAGCTGGACAAAGCAAGATCCAGAAAATTCTCATTGCTATTAGCTGTTCATTGTCTATATACAACATTTGTAAAGCAACAGTTCATATCAGTCCTTACATGTAAAGACATTACAGTTAGCATTATACAGAGGGACATGCCTGAGAGGACTAAGACACTGTGATTCAGCTGGCTCACATTTGATCGCTGATGCTTTTCTGTTCTTTACTGTTTGGGAAATGACTGTATTGCTCATATCATCACTATTTGTTATCTCTACATTGCGTAAAAAGGATATGATTTGTTCAAGGGGTTATGGAATATTTTACATGGATTCGGCCTTTGCTATTACTCACTTTTTTTTAAAACTTTTTATGCAAAGACAATATAAGACACACAATATCAATAATAATATCACACACATACTGAATGCATAGCCATAAGTAGTGATATGATATTATTATTATTATTATTATTATTATTATTATTATTATTATTATTATTATTATTATTATTATTAATATAATATGACACACATACTGAGTACATAGCCACAAGCAGTGGAAATGCTGCAGATTTTTCCCAGATTAGGCTAATAGAATTAGGCTATATTCCCATGTCGGGAACATATTGGGAGAAGGTGGCTGTTTTGTAATACAGATGACCACTAATAATATTCATGATCATTATTAGCATCCACTTATATTATGAGACAGACACCTTGCCCCAATATTTTTCCAAAGTGGGAACATAGCTTTAATCTGTGCAGATTTTCCTCAATTAATTCTGTTGCAAATTATGGAAATACAACTAGAATTAGACCACGACCACACAACCTATTTTTGTGGAAAAAGCACTCACTGTTTCGAAACAACAGCCGTTGCTCCTGACATAACAGCCGTTATTTGGCACAAAAAGACGTCCATCCAAAAAAAACGCCATTGTGTGGTTGTGGCCTTAAAACCTTTAAAGACGGCGGGCGTACATGTATACCCCTGCCGCTTGTGACTTAATGCATCAGGGCATACATGTACACCCTGCTGGGGGCCCGTGCTATAAAGCAAGCTTAGGAGCTGAGTTTGCTTCATAGCGAGTGAGAACTGGCTGCTATCAGCAGCCGGGCCCTCACCCTTAATGGTGGGCTGCAATGTTTAAGTGTAAGTAACAGGAGGTGCTCCTCACTTACTGATCGGGACAATCCGCCCACATTATAATCCACTACTCCCCCCCCCCCAATGCTGTCCCCAATAAACACTGCCTGCCTCTCCTCCCTGCTGGCCCCAATAAACATAATGTTTGGTCCCTTGCTGCACAGAGGATGTCAAGAGAGGAGGGTGCTGATCTTATAGGGGAGGACACAGCAGCACAGAGGATGTCAGGAGAGGAGGGTGCTGATCTTATAGGAGAGGTCACAGCAGCACAGAGGATGTCAGGAGAGGAGGGTGCTGATCTTATAGGAGAGGTCACAGCAGAGAGGATGTCAGGAGAGGAGAAGCTGATCTTATAGGGGAGGTCGCAGGGTCCCAGCAGCACAGAGGATGTCAGGAGAGGAGGGTGCTGATCTTATAGGGGAGGACACAGCAGCACAAAGGATGTCAGGAGAGGAGGGTGCTGATCTTATAGGAGAGGTCACAGCAGCACAGAGGATGTCAGGAGAGGAGGGTGCTGATCTTATAGGAGAGGTCACAGCAGAGAGGATGTCAGGAGAGGAGAAGCTGATCTTATAGGGGAGGTCGCAGGGTCCCAGCAGCACAGAGGATGTCAGGAAAGGAGGGTGCTGATCTTATAGGGGAGGTCACAGAGTCCCAGCAGCACAGAGGATGTCAGGAGAGGAGGGTGCTGATCTTATAGGGGAGGTCACAGCAACACAGAGGATGTCAGGAGAGGAGGGTGCTAATCCTATAGGAGATGGTCCCCCTCTTCTCCCCTTATAAATGGTCCCCCTCTTCCCCCCCTTATAGATGGTCCCCCTCTTCCCTCTCCCCCCTTATAGATGGTCCCCCTCTTCCCCCCTTATAGATGGTCCCCCCCTCTTCCCCCCCTTATAGATGGTCCCCCCTCTTCCCCCCCTTATAGATGGTCCCCCTCTTCCCCCCTCTTATAGCTGGTCCCCCTCCCCCCCCCCCAATAGCTGGTCCCCCCTCTTCCCCCCCTTATAGATGGTCCCCCTCTCCCCCTCCCTTATAGATGGTCCCCCTCTCCCCCCTCGCTTATAGATGGTCCCCCTATCCCCCTCCCTTATAGATGGTCCCCCTCTCCCCCCTCCCTTATAGATGGTCCCCCTCTCCCTCCCCCTTATAGATGATCCCCCTCTTCCCCCCTTATAGATGGTCCCCCTCTTCCCCCCTCCTTATAGATGGTCACCCTCTTCTCTCCTTATAGATGGTCCCCCTCTTCCCCCCTTATAGATGGTCCCCCTCTTACCCCCCCTTATAGATGGTCCCCCTCTCTCCCCCCTTATAGCTGGTCCCCCTTCCCCCCCCTTATAGCTGGTCCCCCTCCCCCTTATAGATGGTCCCCCTCTTCCCCCCCTTATAGCTGGTCCCTCTTCTCTCATAGATGGTCCCCCCTCTACCCCCCCTTAGAGCTGGTCCCCCCTCTTCCCCCCCTTATAGATGGTCCCCCTCTTCCCCCCCTTATAGCTGGTCCCCCTCCCCCCCTTATAGATGGTTCCCCCCTTATAGATGGTCCCCCCTCTTCCCTCCCTTATAGATGGTCCCCCCTCTTCCCCCCTTATAGATGGTCCCCCTCCCCCCCCCCTTATAGATGGTCCCCCTCTTGCCAGCAGATAACGCAAAAAAAACCCAAAAAACAACACAACTCACCTGCCGTCCGTTCCCCCGTCTAGACTCTCTCCTTCTGCAGCCTCCGGCTGATGTGCAGCTGCCGGGGGTGTCCCGTCCTATCCCCGGCAGCGCGCGCATCAGAGAATTCCCCGTGCACCGGAAGTCACAGCCACAGGCGCACGGTGAGCTCTCTGATGCGCGCTCTGACGGGGATAGGACGGGACACCCCTGGCAGCTGCACATCAGAGAGTCAGTGGCGGAATATAATGTGGGCAGCGTGGCGTGGGCCCCCTGGAGCCTCGGGCCCCAGGCGGCCGCCCAAACCGCCCATATTATAATCCGCCACTGGTGTAAACGCACCATAAGAGTCTGGGAGTGGAGGGAAGTTTCCATGTTTTTGCTATAGTAACCTAGCTGTCAATATTATATGACTGGCCACTATTCTTGCTGGCAGGGGAATACCTGTTGGAAAACACTGGAAAAACACACAGCTAAAGCTGGGTCAGGGTCTAAACTCTTTTTAGCTAAGGCTGATATAATGTCATAGATTTCTAACCAAAAGGAGTGTATACCTAAACAGAACCACCACATGTGACAGTAAGTACCTTTCAGGCCACAACCTCTCCAACACTGCCCAGGGTAAGACAGGTCTATTGTGGAGAAGTTTGAGACATCTCCCAATGTTTAATCCCTTTAGATAAATGTTTAGTTCATCCACATGCCTCTCCCCATTCAGTGACAGCATAAGAGTGATGTAATTCTAATTCTCATTTTCTACAGTAAGAAGGTTTATCCTCATTATTAAGCGTCATAAGTGCCCCATAGAATTTAGAGGTCCTAATATGACATATTTTTATTCTTCTGGCCCAGTAAATGGGATTTGTATTGCCTTAACAGTAACAATTTCAAGTTATAGTAAACATCTAAGATACAAATGTAAAAAAAAAAACATTTCCCAGTAAATGTGTTAAAATTTTTTCCCCCCACTCCTAAATATTTTAAAAACATAAAAAAGGGCTATCAGTGGCTTAAATGAGCATTAAGAGCATTACTTTTAGAAATCACAGGAGACTGAAAACATTTGTACTATGTAATACCCGTAACATTTCATGTAACACCCTTAACAGTCTAATTTCGTAAAAGTTTTTTGTAAAGAAAATTTTTATTATTAAATAAAAATAAATATCTAATATTATAGTATGGGATCTTAACTTCAACCGGTAAAAAAAAAATTAAGCATAATTATTATCCAGTTAGCAGAGTTTAGAGCTTTTCTTACTCCTGTCAGGATGATAGTTCTTTTTTGTAACACCCGTGACACCTAGTTAAACATTTTTTTTAACAGCTAATTAAAAAAACTGCAATTCAACCCCATAAGTTAAAAATATACATTAAGACGAATCTGTACATACCATAGAAACAAATGTAATATATGTCCTTCTGATTTATCTATACATTTTAAGCTGTGGAATGTCACACCCGTAACAATAGAATGGCCCATAAGCACACTGATCTCTCATTGAGATCTATGCTGCATAGATATACAGCATAGATCAATGAAGCAATGGAGTGCCGAGCCGGGATCAGCGCCGTTATGGTGCTGCCGCGCGGCCCTGCTCTGAACTCCCTTAACGACCGCAGCGCGTAAATATATGCAGTGTCCCAGCACGAAAGGTTCTCTCTCTCCATATCCATATATATATATTTTCTATAGTGCTGGAAAGGTTAGTGGCCACTGCAAAGGGTTGGTTTATGTTGCCCCAGTGTTCATCTTTTATATTCTTAGTATTCTGCTATGTACATTGATTCTTATATGTTGGTCACATGGTGTGGTGATGCCTAGTGTCACGTGACTTCCCCGGCTGCCATAGCAAACCCAATAGCCGTCGAGCTTTTGGTTGGGGTCAGTCAGTCCTCCCTCTACCTTCAAGAGGCAAGGGTGTTTTTCCTTTCTGCTCCTCAGGGAGAAGGCCGCTGCTCGCTATTCCCTTAGTCTGTTATCTCCAAAACGCATTCCGGTCCAGTCCAGACCAGGCTTATTCTCAGGATTCTCGCCTATCCCCAAGATCTGGGTACACCTCCTAAGTCTCCATATTTGTCTCATCGCTAACAGCAAGTATTCTTCTCATTATCACTATACCCAGCATCATTTTCAAGGGAACTACTACTCCCATCCTCCGTAAAGATCTTTCCTAACCACGGAGTCACTACCATATTACGGCCTATTGCAACACCACCCATCTCCTCAGTTGTATTTGACTCTGCCTATTCCTGGTTGCATCCAGAGACTGTTATTAGCATTTACCGTGTCAATAAACATACAACTCCCGTTGTTTCTGAACCCTGGCATTGGTCTAGTCATTGGTGCCTTGACTAAGGGCAACGAAGAATTGCCGGGGCCCCGCGAGGTTAGGATCCCGTGGTCTAGCCGCTTCGTCCCTCGAGCCATAACTGTGACCTCCATAACATCTGCCATAGTGGCAACCCGGGGTCTACGCACTACCAACTACCTCGCCCAGCGGGTCGCCCCATTGCATATACACCCGCAGTCCTTAAGGGGTTAAAGGGCGCCATTACAAAGTACACCTGTTCCTGAAACGGGTTAGATGGAAAAAATAAGAGTTATAGCTTTTAGAAGGCGAGGAGGAAAAAACGAAAATGCTAAACTAAAAATTGGCCCAGTCCATAAGGCCATTTTAGGCTCTGTCCTTAAGGGGTTAAGGTTTAAAAAATCTTTACTTGCTGATTTTATTGTGGATCCTCAATATTTCTACAACAAAATCCACAAAACTGTGAAATAATTATGCACTGGTACAGACTTATTAGGAAAAACACACAAAAAAGCCAAAGCAATTCTGACGTGTATATTGCAGGTCAGTTTCCTCACTAATTTTAACTCTGTAGTGTCTTTCCTCTATTTTGCTCTTACACTAAATCCTATAGAAGTTTCACAAAAAAGTATCATCTGTAACTCATACTTAACCTGACATAATCAGTGCCCTGCCGCAATCTGCCAACCTAACCAACCTACATAAAGCTGGAAACACACAGGAGTTTTCGGAAAAAAAATTGTGCCACAACCAGAAGTGGATTCAAATGGGATGGAAAATATAAAGGGCGGACTTGTACTTCTCTTTTCTGTTGGATCCTTTTCTGGTTTTTGGCACAAAAAATGCAGTGGGAATTTAAAAAAAAATGTTTTTTGATGTGTGTGTTTTCCAGCCTTACATTGGGACAGTCTCAGATTTTTTCTTAACGTCACTTTAATATTTTTCATTTAACATACATTTCACACTAAAACAAAATGTTGAGTTTAGAAATAAACTGAAAAAGTACACGTAATCCTGGGACATTTAAATGGCCACTGTCATTCCCAATAAAAAATGGTAAATCAGCAGGGAAGATGATATACAACATCTTTGCAAATACATTTTTTTACCAGTTTTCTATATAAAAACAAGGCTTTAAAGCGTAACTGTCATTTCAGGGCCATTTTTTTGAAAACATTAAATATCAACAGTTCAAGCGATTTTAAGAAACTCTGTAATAGGTTTTATAAACCAAAAGAGTTTCCTTCTGTTCTGAAAAAGCAATCTCCCAGCCTCCCCCCTCACATCAGATGAAGCAGGATTTCTGTCTCCATTATGTGGCTATGGAGAGGGGAGGGGCTGTTAGGAGTGACTGAGCACGGAGCAGTCCTGCACAGCACAACACCCTGCAATCTTCTCTCAGTAAGTTCATAGATAAGCACTGACCTTTCTGACCCCAGAATCCTGCGGTTTAGGTGCCCAGAGAGTCTACAAACAGCTGACCTTCATGTCACCTCATCCTGCTCCCTCATCTCCCTTGGCCCCTCCCCCCTCCATAAGGATAGAATGGGAGAGCAGAGCCCGTCTTCACTGGCTTCTCTGTAATAAAGACGTGTTTGCCTGATAATGCACAGATAAGAAGTCAGGGGGGGAGGCTGGGAGATTGCTTCTTGAGTACAGAAGGAGGCTTTTTTGGCTGATAAAACCTATTACAAAGTTTCTTAAAATCGCTTATGCTACTGATTTCTGCAATAAAAAAAAATGACAGTTACGCTTTAAAATCAGTCACTAGGCGTCGAAGAGAATGCAAGTCAAGGCTCTAACACGAAGGCCATTTGGTCTTTCGTAACAGCAAAAAAAAAAAGAACCTAAATGCAAATTAAGTTGTATATAAAACATACAACACGCACAAAAGTTAATTCAATCCCATTTATTGAAAAGTCCTGAAAACCCCCTTTATGTTTACACAGCATTTTTTTCTCTCCATTTAAAATGACCTGTCATTTTGAGGTTAAAATAACATAAATCAGGGGGCGTGGCTTAGCCATGGAGCCGTGAGGACGTTCTTCACAGGAGCTCCGTTCCAGCGGCCACTTACAGCCATTATAAGCGGGTTCTACACTGCTCATCTGATATGCGCAAACATCAGAGCACCCCGGCTGATCCCCTGAATCGCCCGATGATGAGATCCGCCTCCTCTACCCCCGGTATTGATCGCTTTTTCAGGCCGGCTCCTGCGACTCCCCAGACCGCGCCGCACAACAACATGGCGCCGGTCACCTCCTCACAGCGCGAAACGGCTCACCCACACCCTGCCTCCTCTTCTGAGCCCTGGACAGAGCACCAACCTCCCAATCCTCTTGAGGTCGGGCCTCGGGGGTCACACTCGCCTCCACGGAGCCTCTCCCCGCTGGCGACCGCTCCGGCCATGGCTGTCCCGGACCAAGTGCAGCAGGACTCTCCCGCCGCCATTGTGCACAGTGAGTTGCAGCTGCCATGCAGCCTTATACAAGCCCTCCCTTCTAAACAGGACTTAGATCTGGTGGTACAACGTATTGAAGCCGCCCAACAACAGGCCTTGGAGGCAGTGAGGGAGGATGTGACTTCTCTGACTAACCGCGCCTCGGCCGCGGAGGATGCCATTTCTGCCCTATCCGCCAGAGTTACCTCTCTGGAAGCCGACTCCTCCCGTACTAGAAACCAGCTACAGGTCATGTCCCTGTTAGTAGATGACCAAGAAAACCGGGGGCAACGTAATAATGTACGCCTGAAGGGCCTCCCGGAGCGGGGCGCACAGGATGACCTTCTAACCCGGGTCTCTACCATCTTCAATCAGGTCACCCATCGCCCTGCCGATGCCACTTATGTGATAGACCGCGTCCATCGGGTGGCCAGAGCACAATCCGCTGATGGGACACCTAGAGACACTCTCTGCAGGCTACATTATTATGCAGACAAGGAGGCTATTCTGCGCGCCGCAAGAGAGCATGGAGGTGTGCGCTTTGAGGACACCGTGGTCCATTTATTTCCAGATGTATCCTCCCGCACACTGTCCATGCGGAGGAGTATGCAACCTTTGCTGGCGGCGGTCCGTGAGGCTGGAGCCTCTTATAGATGGGGCCACCCATTTCATATCATTATCCGGAAAAACACTGACACGTTCCCACTCCGCCGCCCGGAAGAGCTGCCGGAACTGTTCACCTTCCTTGCGATCCCAGCTGTATCGGTCCCAGACTGGTTGTCATTGGACCGCCCCCAAGCACCCCCGAACAGACGTCGTAGCAGACCGTCAGCCCCCCCTGTACTTCGGGATGAGTTTCTCCCTCCGCCGGATGTTAATGCAGGCCCGGATCTGTCGGCCCCCTTGCCTGAGGAGGCCTGAAGGCTGAACTCCTACATGCTCCTCATACTATGCTATGTCTCCAGTTGCTGTCCTCAGTTTGGACATCAGTTACATGGGAACTTTCCACACTACAATGACTCCCTATGTTGTGACCCTCCCTTCCCATGTTTCTGTCCCCATGTGTTACAGCATACCCTCTCATTGCCCGCTGGATAGACCCTCCCTCCGGAGGTTATTTGTCTTCATGGTCTCCGGTGTCCGGTTGTGATTTGACATGGGCGCCATCTTAGAATGGGGCATAGATCCTATACGAGATTGACCCTACGTGGGCGGATGTGACATCTTCTGCGCATGCGCATTGGACTTTGTAGGACGCGATCGTCACCATGTTGAGACCGGCTCACAACTATACACCACCCCTCATGGTACTTAGATAATTAAGTATATATGTTTGTTTTGCATATTCTTTGATATAAATAATTGGCCACTCCATACTCACATTACCCCTGAGGAAGTCCGAGGGTACGGACGGAACGCGTGGGGCTCTGTGGTCGGCACCCCAATCTATCCCTGTTCCCATTATATGGTAATATACAGCCTTGGTCATTTTCTTTCATAGCCACATATTGATCTCATCTTCTACCACTATCTACTTCTATTACTCTATTGTTGTGTTATTGTGTTATGGTGGTTTGCTTTATAGATACATTTATATCTTTTTGCGCTGGTTTTTTTTTTTTATATAACAGGGATATTGTATGTATTGTACATGGGGTTGCCACCTTGGATAGCATTATACCTTGTGCTTTCCCTGGAGTATTTTTGGGATTTTTAAATGTTTTTAATAGGGACCCTCTTATTTGTATCTTTGTACCTGATTCAATAAAGTACTTTTATATATCTAATATTCTGGTGTGCCGGTGTACCATTATAGTACATGCCTTCTCACATGTTCCTACGTTTAGTCAGATGTTTGCTCAATCCTGTTTTATGTTTTTCTTTCTCCTTTTTTTCCCCGCTAAGCTTTGTTTGTCGGGGGGTGCGATGCATCTTCTGAGAAATATTCGCCAGTTATGGCGGTCGCTGGATACGGCTCTCCCCATGGTTTTCTACGTTTCTCCTTTCTCTCCCTTCCTGGGGCCCTTGATTTAGGTGGTCTCCAGCTAGGATCTTTCAGGGTCTTACCCGCCGTTCTTTCTTGTATCCTTCCTCTCCCCCTCTTGGGAGTTCTTCTGTGTTTGTCTCCTATTCTTGGCCCCTCTCCTTGGCTTTCTTTGTTGCCTGGGGATACAGGGCATCTAATCTCCTGAACCTCGTATACCCCCCCCCCCCTCCTGCTTTCCCCCGCCTCCCTCTTTTCCCCACTTACCTGCCCCCCTCTCCTTGTCTTTCTACCCTCCTATTCTCTCCTGCCCCTTCCCTCCTGCCCCTCCCCCCCACTAGGCGACATGTCTCCACCTCAGCTGGACCTCCGGGTGGGCTCTTTGAATGTAAAGGGCCTGCACTACCCAGGCAAGTGTTCTATCTTGGTTAATCTTTTGCGCAAACAGAAATTACATGTGGTCTTCCTACAGGAGACACACCTAACAGAGTCTCAACCTGTCTCCATCTCTAATGCATATTTTCCATTTGCCTATCATAGTTTCTCATCTAACCCCAAATCCTGCGGGTCGAGTATCCTGATCTCCAAACACCTACCCTGGGAACACATGGACACCAGGACGGACGATGCAGGTAGGATGGTGCTTCTTAAAGGCCGCATTGCCACACACGTGTTTACATTTGCTTCCCTCTACTTGCCCAATACGGGCCAGGCGCAGGCACTTTCTGCTATGCTTGACTCCATGGACGACATTGTGGAAGGGACACTCCTTGTGGGAGGGGATTTCAATGTGGCCCTAGACCCCTCACTGGACACATCTTCTGGCTCCTCTCATCTTAGCCACGCGATGATCCGTCGGTTTAGACAGACGCTACATAACCACCGCTTAGTGGATGTCTGGCGTCTTTACCATCCAACTGACAGAGATTACACCTTTTTCTCCCCGGCCCATAACCACTACTCTAGACTTGACTTTTTTCTTGTACGCCTAGAGACTTGCCCCTGACTCGTTCCTCTTCTATTGATAGTATAACTTTCTCGGACCACGCCCTTGTCACACTGACCCTGGACCTGCCTGTTTTGCGCACCTCACAGTGGCAATGGAAACTGAATGCGTCCCTCTTACAGGACCCTCAGGTCTGAGCGGACATACAGACAACAATGGATAAATACTTCCAAGAGAATTCCTCTTCTGAGGTCTCCCCCTTGACACTGTGAGAGGCGCATAAGTGCGTGGTGCGAGGCGTGCTAGTGAAGCATGGAGCGAGACTAAAAAGGGAAAGGACGGCGAAGACAGAAAGCCTCTTGACCCAGTTAAGAGACCTAGAGGTAACCCATAAAAGAACCCAGGACCCCGATACCACCGCTGCCCTATTGGCCAAAAGAGAGGAGCTGAGAGCTCACCTGATACATAAAGCTAAGGCCACTCTATCAAAATGGAAACGTTACTATTACGAACATGGCAACAGGCCGGAGCGGGCGCTGGCGCGCGCCTTGAGTGTGCAGAAGGCTAGGTCCTATATACCCATGATCAAATCCCCTGCACAGTCCTCCCTCCACATGCCTGCTGATACTGCAAACGCTTTTAAAGATTTTTATGCCACACTGTACAATATTGACGCCTCAAACCCTGACACACTCAGCGCTGGCTTCCGGGATCGTATTCAACGATACCTGGTTAAGCTCGGGAATGCCACGGCTTGATTCGGAGGTGGCCGAAACTTTGGAATCCCCAATTACCAGTGAAGAACTCTCTCTAGCGGTAAAGGAGTCCCAGACGGGCAAGGCACCGGGCCCAGATGGGTTTACCCTCGGATACTACAAAATGTTCCTTGGTAAATTGTCCCCACACTTCCTGGCGGCATATAATTCCCTGTCCTCGGGGGGGGGGGGGGGGAGTTGCCATTAGATACCACTCGAGCACACATTTCGGTCATTCCCAAGGAGGGGAAGGATGCCACGCTTTGCTGTAGCTACCGTCCGATCTCCCTCCTGAATGTTGACCTCAAACTATTCGCCAAGATTTTGGCCACAAGGTTGGTGGGCCTCCTTGGGGGGATAATTCACCCTGACCAGGTGGGCTTCATGCCACAGAGAGAAGCTAGGGACAACACTATCAAGGCTATCAATCTACTCCACAAGGCCAAGTCCTAAGATTTGCCACTCATGGTCCTCTCTACTGACGCTGAGAAAGCGTTTGACCGCGTCAATTGGTCATTCATGTCGGAGACTCTTTCCTACATCGGTTTGGGACGTGGCTTTCTGAACTGGATACTTGCCCTGTATCATACGCCCTCCGCTAAGGTCAGGGTGAACGGCCTTCTCTAGGAGGACTTCAGGATTAGTAGCGGTACTAGGCAGGGTTGCCCCCTGTCACCTCTCATTTTCGTGCTGACCTTGGAACCGTTCCTTTGTAGAATACGCTCCAATGCTGATGTGGGAGGGGTCACGGTGCGCGACACCACACATAAAGTTGCAGCGTATGCCAATGATTTGCTTTTTTTTGTCTCCAATCCCACGATTTCTCTACCCTCTCTGATTAAGGAGATGGATGCTTTCTCTCATCTCTCTAACTTCAAGATAAATTTTGCAAAGTCGGAAGCAATGAACGTGGGGCTTCCTGAATGTGTGGTGTCGACGCTCCGGTCCTCTTTCCGCTTCAGGTGGTCCTCGGGCGCCCTTAAATACTTAGATATACTTCTCCCTTCCGATTTGAGGAAACCCTACGAGCTAAATTTCCCCCCTCTTCTATCTAAAATTCAGTCTAGTTGTGCCGAGTGGTCCAGGGGCTATTTCTCCTGGTTTGGACATTGTGCCATCCTGAAAATGAATGTCCTCCCCAAGCTCCTCTATAGATTCCAATGTGTTCCGACGTCCATCCCGCTTTCCTTCTTTAAAGCTATGGTGTCCCTCCAAATTAGATTTGTGTGGAATAACAAAGCCCCCCGTTTGAAGAGGTCTCTACTGTGCCGCCCGAAATCTCGAGGCGGGCTGGGCCTGCCGGATATCCGTTTGTACCACCAGGCCACGCTGCTCACTCGAGTGGTGGACTGGTGCAGGCATGCAGCTTTTAAGCCATGGGTTTCACTAGAACAGTCCTTCGCTGGCGCCCCCCTCGCCTGTTTGCCATGGATCCACCCCTCCATTGTCCCTTCTCTAAAAACTCACCCGACAATTGGTCCCACACTACTCGCCTGCTCCTCCCCAACCAGTAGACAACACCTGCTGCCCTCTCACTCGCCCTGTTTCCCCATTTTGGGGAACCCATCCTTCCCCTCAGGGATAGAGGACCCTGTTTTTAGAGCCTGGTCTAAGCATGGTAGGACTTGAGTGCAGGACTTTTTGTCCCGAGATGACTGGATATCCTCTGAGGCTTTGGGTGACATTAGAGATCCAATGCCACTGGGATCATGGCATGTACAGCAGATCCGTCATTTCCTCCTCTCGCTTCCGATGCCGTCCTCCTTTGGCTCTTCTAGGACGCCGTTCGAAGTGATGTGCTTGGACAAGGATATGCTGCGCCATTCTCTCTCCCTGACATACTCACTCTTGATTTCTCCTCCGGATCAGGAACCACCTGAGTTCCTACTAAAATGGGAATCCGATCTGAATTTGACTCTCACCACTCCCCAAAGGGATAAGATCCTTCTCCTGGTCCACAAGTCGTCCATGAATTCTGGGTTTCAGGAAGCTGGATACAAGATCCTCACTAGATGGTATAGGGTTCCTACCCGTCTTCATGCCATCTGGCCGCATGTGGACCCTGTGTGTTGGCGGTGCGGCCGGGAAGATGGCACGCACCTACACATATTCTGGTCATGCAGCTCCTTGCGGCCCCTCTGGGACGTGGTTTGTAACATGATTAGACGTGTCACTAACCTTTCCTCTGAGCTCACACCGGCATTGTTCCTCCTGCACCACTGTGATATCTCGACCCAGAAATACAAAAAATCCCTCCTCCGCTTCCTGGTGATGGCCGCTCGCGCTTGCATTCCCCTCTTTTGGAAAAAAACTACACCCCCTCTGGTGTCCCTTTGGATTACCAAGGTGAAGAATCTGATGCTGATGGAGGACCTTACATCCTCCTTGACGGATTCCAACAAGAGATTCACTCAAACGTGGATGGCTTGGATGGAGTTCAAAGACACGCCCGAGTACGCTGGCCTCCTAGGAGACCCGGACTAGGGGATGCTCGACCCATTCTGTGGAGGCTCCACATTGCCTCTCAGACACCGGTGGGGGGGTGGTTTTCGGGCAGGACTCCTACCCTGGCACAGGTCCACACGGCAGTGGGGACGGGGCAGTCTTATCCTCCCTGTCTCTTCCTTTCCCTCCTTCCACCCCCCCCCTTCCCCTCCTTTTCCCCTTTCTTCCTCCCCCTATGTTACTTCCCTCCCCCTCTTCCCCGTTCCTCTTCCTACAGCTCGGTTAGGGCTACCTTCTTCTCTCTGTTGAATCCTGGAGTTCACCGCCCTCGTCTTGGGGGTACCCCAGGTGTCTATGTTCCTTTATTTCTATATAAATATTAAGGAAATAGGGGGAATCCGGCGACGCCTGGTGTGCTGTGTAGTTGCTGTTTCTGCTTATTATGGTGTATGATGCATCCCGTCTTTACTCTGTTATTTTTCCTAATCGTTCTGTGTGGGTGCAGGTTCCTTTAAATGCACTTCTGCACCGAGGTGCTGTTGTATTTCCCTGTCTCTGCTCTAAATAAAGAATTTAAAAAAAAAATAAAAAAAAAATAACATAAATCTTTGCTCTTTGGCAGCCCTTCAGTGCAGTGATGGCTGTTGGTACATTATTCTAGTTTAGGTGGTCTAATTGGCCTTTGGGTGTGTCTAATCCATTGAATTTAATAGTAAAGATGGTGGAAGGACAGTGAAAAACAGTGGGAACAACTAAAAATAACCTCTGCAAATAACTGTCATGAACATTAATTGGACTTTTGCACAAACAACATCTGTTATTTAATATACTAATATACTAAGAGTAGCTTCACACACTATATATCTGCAGCGGATTTCTCGCTACGAATTCCCAGCAAAATCCGGCTGGGGATACTTGCCCATTCAAACAAAGTGGCATTAACCCCCACAGTCCAGAAAGATACTGTACTGGGACCTCGCTCCAGCTTGCTTCAGGGCCTCCTGGCGGTCAACACTGCGGCGGGGCAGCGCACTTATTGGCTGACCACCGGGAGACGCCAGAAGGCCCCAAAGCAAGCTGGAGCGGGGACCCGGTAAAGTATCTTCCTGGGCCGGGGTGGTTAATGGTGCTGTGTTTGGTATTGTCATCACGCTGCAAGTATGTCAGCCCATTGCAGTGAATGGGCAAGTATCCACAGCGGATTTCCCTGTGAATTGGCAGCGAGAAATCCACTGTGGATATGTTATGTGTGAAGCTACCCTAAGGGGAGATTTATCAAAGGATGTAAAATATCCACTGGTGTAAACTGCCCACAGCAACCAATCACAGCTCAGCTTTTAATATAAAAGAGGATCTGAGATTGGTGGCTGTGGGTAGTGTACACCCTTGTATAAAAGGGTTTACACCCTTGCTAGGGGCAACTTTGACAATTCTACTTTACACCAGTTTCATAAATCTCCCCTATTGTGTTTAATAATATATAATTATTATGTATATAATATATATATACACTTTACATTCTGTTTCTGGAGAAGGCCGTCTTTTGCCATCAAAAAGACAACTGCAAAACGACATTGTGTGAACATAGCCGGAAACCTCTCTACAGAGTCTTCAAGCTCCTGATCAAGAAATTAGACTTGTTTAAAAAAATCATTTCTGTTTCTTAAATAATTGACTAAATGAATGATTTTTTAATGCTAGGCCATTTAATAGTCTGCATCTTTAAAGTACTGAATTCCTTCCAAGTTTATTTAATAGTGCCTGGAGGAAATTAAGTTGTTTTCTTGTGAGTAATAATTCATTAATAAATGTACTACTTCATTAGTCGCTGTTTAAACTCTCAAAGCAACTTTGAAATTAGTCAGAGGCATCTAGCCAAATGTACAACATTTTATTTTGGCAAGTATACAGTAAGATCCAGAATCATTGGCATCCTACATGGCAAGGAGTCAGAATCAATATATTAAAAAAAAAAACACACACACACGTAAAATGTGGAATTTAGTGCAAAGATTGGGTTTGCTGCACGTCACATTCGATATTATTTATCAAAACTGTCTAACTTGCCTTGTTGCCCATCAGGGCACCAATGTACCATAGATTTTTCAATTGGGTTTCTGTCTAGACACCCATAAGGCAATGTTGAAAAGCTTTGTCTTGATTTGCAACTACTGTAGGCCCTATTCCACAGAGCGATTAACGGCAGTATTCGGCCGATATAGGCCGTTACAGACGATAATCATGCCGTGGAATACAAGCCAACGATCAGCCAACCTCGTTCATGTCGGCTGATCGTGCAGTCGTTTGTCTTTCAAGCATGTTGAAAAACAAACGACTGATAAAGCAACTATATGCTGCTATCGCTCCATGGAACAGGAGCGCCGGGAGCAGACCACTGCTGTATTCTATGGGCTGTCCGGACGATCTAGCGATCACCCGGGCAGCCCCCCTGCAACTCCCCGCCCCCTCCCCCCCTAGTCTCACCCCCTCGGTGCCGACACGTGTAATAGCTACTGCAGCGATCAGGTAACGAGGAGCTGAAAGCACTCGTTTGCTCCTCTGCATCGCCCTGTGGAATAGGGGCTTAAGGCTTCTGGTCTTGGTTTGGTTATGTGGCAACATTGTTCTTATGTGCCTTTTTCTTTTCCATTGTCTCACTGCTCGTGCAGTAAAGAACCCCCTTCTTTGTTTATGTAGAAACCTTATTTCTTCTTGACTGGGGATCCCCAACCTGTCGCTCATGGTGGGCCAAAACTTTATGCTTCTTCAGGGAAAACCCTGTGGCAGTAAGCAGTCGATAGCAAGCCAACACTGTATACAGCAGCATTGGCTTGAAGTAGTTTGTTGATTCCCGGGGTCAGCGCTCCTGATACCGGGAAACCAATGACAGTAAAATAAGGAAAGCGTAAAGCATACCAAGTTTACTGTTCTTAATGTAATGTTTGATGCCTTGACTGCATAGTTATCTAGAATAGTTTCCATTTGTTTCTTCTTTTATATAATTTATGATTCCTGTGAATGTGGCTCTCAATGTAAGAAATATTGGGGACCACTGCTCTAGACATAGAAGATGTCTTTAACTTTATGTGGACAGCAGTCCAGATTTCCCATTGATGTTTAAGTTATTATTTTTTTACTACATTGAGTATTAAGATGCCAATCATCCACTTGGCTGAAGATTTTGGACAAAACAGGCAGAAAAATTATTAGCTGTATTTTGCTGATGATTTTACCTTTTGTTTCTTTTACCATTGGAGTGTTGGTATTGCCTCTATCATTTGAGGCCTTGTTACATCCATTCTCTATAATATTTACAAGGCCTCTTTTATTAGTTTAAATAACCTGTGCTTTCCACCTGCACTTGGCTTCATAATATCTGCAGAAGAAGTAATTAAAAAAAATCCAAACCAGTTGCTGAAACATGGATCAGATATAATGAAGTTACGGTTTATTTATGCACACACCTGTAAAACAGAGGAAAGTCTACAAAGAGAGCTCCATTGAGACACATGTAATTCTTTACCGTTAGACTCTGGTGCACAATTGGAGCCTGTTTAACATTTTTGACATTAACATTAATGAACAAAACAGCTGGTGCTGAAATAATACAGTGTATACACAATTTATGGCTTTCATAATTAACATTACCTCTTGAATGACATGAAATGTACAATATATACAGTGCACTTTTCCCTCTTCTCCCCCAAAATAGGTATTTAAAAAAAAAAGTTTAATCAACAGACCAACAGGAATTTGGCTTGTTGCCTCGATTCACTGATGGACCCATCTGGTTTGCTTTTGAAATAAATAAAGGAGAACAGCTGTAAGAACAATCCTTATAAATATTGATCCAGAATTGTGTAGCTGGGTTTATATTAGAAGGTCTCCAAGAGAGAGAGCAAACATCTAATATTTAACACATAGGACTAGCAGTTGTTTTATTGCATTCAGTGCCTGCAGTTCTTTTGAGGACCTATTTTAATAAGCATTTTCAATGGTCTACAACCCTCTCAATTAGCTTATTTATTTTATTTGATTAATATGAACTTGTTTAAAAGTAATTTTTTTGAAATTACAAATGCAATAACCTGGCCTGATTAAAAAAATTTTAGTGAACTTAAACAGGCTAAGAGTCAAACCAAATGGGCAGGTAAGTACAAAAAACAGGATCCAAAAGAAAAGTCAGGTGACAGAGCGGAAGTCAGGGAAAGACAGGTAACAATACAGGAAAAGATATGGAGATGCTTGCATGCTAGAGAAACTAGTCTAACAGCTAGCGTGGAGAGCTGGGTAATGATACATTTTATAGCAAGTCAGAGACCCGGTCTAAGAGGTGATTGGACTGGCTCCCTGAACCACCAGCAGAACACATGTGGCAGAACATACTGACTGGAAGGACCACCTGATACTCAACATAACTTGATGCAGATGCAGCAAAGCAGTTGCCATCCTGAGCTCCCATCCATCCCGCCTGCAGCATCCTTGACAACCTGGGACACCATTGGGTATCTGTGATGTAACCCAGCAGGTGCTGCTGGAGCCTAGTGGTGGGACGTGTTCCTGCAGTAAATATATAAATAATGCTTGCCTTATGTATGCTGTCGGTTTTTATATTAATTTTGCAACTCTGCAGGCCATTTAGTGCCTAATTGTGCTGCTCATGCTTCTGCCTTTTACTCTCAGCTGGTGGCGGACCTTTAGATCACTTAGTTTACTCAGCACTCGGGCATGTACGGCTGCTGGCCAATAAGAAGTCATCTTCACTGGCCAGTCTGTGCAGAGCATCACTTCCTGCATTGGACATTAGTGATGGAGCCTGAACTGTAGTTTTCCACCTAGTAGCTAATTTTAAAGCATTGTATTTCACGTAGAAAACAGGCAAAAATAAATGAAATAAATTGCAAAGATGTTTATTTAACATTATTTAACGTTTATGACAGTGCCCATTTAAATTATCTATAGAGTCTATAGAGAATGATGAAAACATAAGGAAAATATATTTCAGCTCTATTTTTTTTTTTTTTGCAAAACTCCCGTTCTATAATTGGATAAGTATCGGATAATCTGTAACTCACTGATGTACATATTTCACTTAATTCCTTCCATTACATGTACTGTTTCCATTCAGAACTGTTAATGAATTCCTGTATCTGTAACCACAGTGTCTATACATGTAGTAGACAAAACATCTGTGGTCACCAGTAGTTATTTCACATATAAGATGCATGTGTAAGGTGGTGTCCTAGCTTTCAATATACGGCAAGCAGAGAACAGGGAGAAGAAAAAAAGGCAATGAAGGAAAGGTATCAAGGGTTTTTCAATTTCATGAACAGAATACCAAACATTTGTGTTTGAAATCAGCTATATTTTTTGGAGTATGGAGCAGAATTCTGGCTAGGTGGGAGTAATGCCTAGTAGAGGCATATGGGAAACAGATCACTGATCTCAGGGAGACCAGCCAAAAATAACACTGACAGCTGACGGCAAAAGCACTCAATACAGTAAAAACTGTAGAGAATGTGTAGAGAAATTTCTACTAGGCAATGCTTCCACCTCCTGCTCCACACTGATGAGGGGCAACACCCCGAAACAGTTGTCTGTGGATGGATACCTGGCATTGCTTTTTCCCTTATTATTACACTGACTTATATGGCCACTTAATATGGTGGTTTAAGTGGTTTCCCTACAGGAGCCACCCCTTGGCTGAGCCCTTCCTAGAGGGCTATTTGGCTAGTCCTGTGTTTTGAAGCTCCACAGGCTTTTTTGTGCATATTCATTAATCCCAGGGAGCAATGCACCTAGGATTTCACTGCATTGAGCACTTTAACTAGCAGCCAGCAGTGTTGTCTTTGGCTGGTCTCCCTGAGATCAGCAATCTGTTTCCCATAAGCTAAGCAAGGAGCACATGATGATGCCATTCATTCATCCATTAATTGGACCATGTAATAAGGCTTCAAATGGATTGTCCTGTATCTAAATCAGCATTTAAGCCACACTTATGCCAATGCTCAATTTTCCTCTTCCTTCTTCTACAGTTTTTACAATGGATCCAGCTTGCATTTTGGTGCAGTGTATAGGCATGTCAGCTCCAGCATATGTAGAAACTAGCTGTATCTTGATCTCCTTAGCGGAACATGCAATGAGATTGAGGTTTGGCCCATTTCTACATCAGAGGTGAAGTACCTGTACACTGTTTGTATAGTTGTTTGTCTCGTGTACCACTTGATGCTCTATGCTTTCTCTGGTGTGATCTTCCAGCTGGTCACTAGGTCATACAAGAGGCAAAAAATCCAATTCTCTTTTGGTTTGACAAAGGCCATATTAGCCAAAAATGTTGCAGTTGTATTTTGCCATTTTAATCAATTCATAAAAAAAAAACTTTATCTTTATCTTGTGTCCTGGATTCATGTGACATCAATAGAAGAAGAGGAGAAAAGAAAATCTGTATCATGTGACCTGGAGAAAAAGCGCAAATGGATTTATACAGGTCATTTATACAGTTGCTTAATTTCAGGGTTCCAGTGGAATTAAAAGCTGTTTGAGGAGTCAACCACTTTACACATAGAAGCCCACAGAAGAGATAAAAGGACATAAATCTGGTATTAATCAGTATGAGTTAAAAAACCTGTTCCCAGCCAGGACTCTGCACAATCTCTAAACCTTCTACAGACACTGATGTCTTCAGTTCAAAAATAAAACAGAGGTGCCTTCTGGTGAATTATTTTGTGAAGTGCAAAGATATAGATAAAACACTATAGGGGACATTTATTAAGTCAAGCGATTTTTATGTCGGACTTAAAAATGTCCCCACAGCGCCGACTGTACAGAGATTTATGTAGAAGCGTATTGCCTCTACATAAGTCCCGTACGCACCAGTGTGCCCATAGAGAGAAACCTATGCCAGCTCAGAGCTGGCGTAGGTTTCCTTATCATGTTTCCGATGAAAAAATGATGAATTTAGATTTAGCGGACCCTGTGTGCGCTCCCCCCCCCCCCCCCCCGTTACGTAATTCTCAGAAAATGTTGCTTTTCCTCAGCTCTCCATCACTACCCTTCCACCCTGCCTACTCCCCTACCCCAGCACTCCTGCCAGTTCCCTCCCTAAAGCTGTTGTAGAACATCTAATTTTACTACAGACTATTTCACAATCCATGAACTTTCACTGCTTGTCTGCACAGAAGTAGGCTGGAAGGGATAATGGTCAGAGACAAGATTCAGCCAAGCCTCCTGTGACATCAGAGGATCATGAGTTGTTATGGGAGAGAGGAAGAAGCTGGAGTCAATACAACTTTTTTTTCACTTCCTGTCAGTGGTAAAGCACGGAAAAGCAGCTGAAGCCAGTAGTGCTTAGTGTTAACGCTATATTAGAAAGTATATATATAGAGTAGTGGAGCCACGGCACTATCCCCCCACCGCACAGCAGTCAAATGGATGCAGCTCACCTGGACACAGTCAGTGGATTAGGCGGTGCTCAGCATGTAATGGAAAATAGACGTCACCATATGCCGAGGTAAGAATACACACGATGTGGCACTCGCTCCAGTTTCCACTTGCTTTATTCAGCCATAGACATAACAACTATGTACATGAATGTGGTAGGCCTACCACATTCATGTGCATCGTTGTTATGTCTATGGCTGAATAAAGCAAGTGGAAACTGGAGCGAGTGCCGCATCGTGTGTATTCTTACCTCGGCTATATTAGAAAGTTAAACCATATATCTTAAGGCGATAACTTAATTTTAATACAATTTTCTAATATCAGAGCACTCCCTTTAACCCCTTCAGGACTGGACTTATTTTCATTTTTACAATTTAATTTTTTCCTCTCTATTTTTTTAAGGCCATAGCGCTTTCATTTTTCCACCTACAGACCCACACTTATTTTTTGTAACACCAATTGTACTGGCAGACTTAATTTTTCCATAAAGTATGCTGTGAAACCAGTAAAAAAAATTTGTGCAGTGAAATTGGAAAAAAAGGAAATTGTTTTCATGTTATTTATGTTCTTCAAGTCAGTATGATTACAAGGATATGTTATTTATATAACTTTTATTTTATCTGACTGCTTTAAAAAATTAAAACCCTTTAAAATAAAAAACTAAATGTGCTTAAAATTGCTCTTTTCCCATCCTTATAACACTTTTATCCTTTGGTGTATGGGGCTGTGTTAGGCGTAATTTTTTGCGCCATAATCTGTTCTTTAACATGTTTTGCGTATATGCGACTTTTTGATCACTTTTTATTACAATTTTTTTTTTTACAAAAACAGGAAAGTGCAACAGCAACCTGCAATTGCCAAGACGTACCTCACATATCCCCTTCAGGTTACACACAATAAAAACCTGTTCTAAAGATTATTTTTTATCAGGCTCTTATCAAACTACTTGATCAAACAGAGTGTACCATCTGACCATGTTATGGTGACCTCAGAGATGATCCTACACTGGCAAATGGCCTCTCTTGGGCTCACATTAAGCCCATCTACTCTCTGGTTAAAACACCCACTGGAGATGGGTGGAGTGCAAGTCAACAGAAGGTAGCCCCCCCCCCACACACACACATAACACAAAATTCAGGCCAGCACTCTTACACATCACTTCAGACTGTGCAGGTTGCGCATCACTGTGGTTAAAATATAGACAAAAAGAGGAAAGTGCAACAGGAACCTGCAAGTGCCAGCACTTTTTGTTTATTAGTGTTTCACTTTTTTTCCTAATATTTATCCCTAAAGTATCAAAGATGCCTTAAAGTCTACAAATAAACAGCCTCTTGGTCAGTCCCCACTGAGAATCTAATTACCCAGATCCCAATTGGAGAACAGTAACTTTTCCTACAGTAGGTTTGAAAATTCCTTCAAAATCAAATTATCTTACACACTGCGCTTTCCTCATTCAATACATAATGTGCCGAGAATATCATAGCAAGTTCTCAGTAAAGCAAATATAAAAAAAAATAGATACACTAGGCAGAATATGAGCAGGCTGTAAAGATTACATAATTTACATAAATTTTCTATCACTAGTAAGGCAAGCTGACAGACGTGATGTTAAGCACTTACCGGCCCCACAGAAAACACTGTAAAGAAGAAAGCAAGGCCAATTACCAAACAGACGCCCACAATCTTTCCATTACCCTTGCACAATTGCTTAAATACTGTAGGGGACAATTTATCAAGGGTGCTTGTGTAACTTTTGGTAAAAAAACATTTTCACATTTTTTTGAGTATTTGTTAATTTATACAAAAATGTCCAGATTTTTCTGTGTGTTACGCAAAAAGAGAGTAACAAAAAAAAATCTGCATAGGAATTTAGACCTTTGCTTAAAAATTTGCTATGTGTAAAAATACTGTAATACTGTACTGCAAAAATATTGGTTAATTTCCCCCTACCTAAGGGCAGGTATGGCACTGTATTTGGAAGAATTGAGTGCTGGGGAGCAAAAGACTTTAGTCATCTGCTGCTCTTTGGACAATCTCTTTAAGTCTTTTTATATTCTATAAATGGCCATCTTACAATGTGGCATATCATCAGGCCTAGATGCCCTTCCGCAAAAGAGCTGAGATCATAAACAAGGTAAGTTTGATATAACAGTTAAAATACTGGATGATTGTTAGACTAATGTCTCTTAAATGGTCGCTGTCATTATAACAAATTTGCATAAGTAAATTTTACAAGCGAATATAAAAAACTTTAATATATCTTATCAGAGAAGAATATATTTTGTCAAGTTAATCTTCCTTCTCCCCTGCTAAACTTTTGTCCACTCTGAAACACAAATAATTTCCATCTTGTCCTTCTTTACAAGACAAACTAGAAGCATACTGAGGGATCGGTTACATGCTGCCCATACCCTTCTAAGAAGACAGGAAAATAAGAGTGGTAGTTAGTGGAAAGTGCAAGAAGCAAAGACTGCATAGAGACTGCACTTGAGCCTACTGTGAGCATTATGTCCCAACATATGGCTTGATTCACAGGTCAGATTGTATATTATTGTTCTATAATGTCATCCATACTGCTGCTGATGATGATGATGATGATGAAAGACATAGAAGCGCAGGATCTCTTGTCCTGTGTGTGTGTGTGTGTGTGTGTGTGTGCGCGCGCAGTGTATGGGAACAATCATAGACTTTAGGCTCCACCCACTAGCTCAGGGACAACTAACTGAAAATTAGAGATGAAGCCTGTACAGCAGCTTATTCTAAAAACTTACCTGAGATGACAGCTACAATTTAAGTGTTGTAAGATATTGAAAATTTTATAAATTTTAATTGAAATATAATTTATTTTGAACATGTAATAAATAATGTATCTACAATTTCTATAAATGTGACTTGCGTGCATACAATAGATGTCTGTGTTAGAAAATACTCATTGACTGTAATTTAATCAAAGAATAACCAAAAGTGACCTTCCCTATAATCCTGCGCTACTTGAATGCCTTCCTGCTTAGTCTGAAAGATATTTACTTTATGAATTCCCACATCGCATGTTGTTTGCATTATACAGTCAGTCAGGATCCTCCTGTGAATCGTGTGGAAGTGTTTAACATATCAAAGATGTATGCATTATAGGACCTTTACATATCTTGGACATCACAGTAGACCCTTAGGTTACAATGGCCTCAGGTTACGGCAAAACTACATTCAACATAGCATACTGTGCAAGATCCAACCAATCAGTCTAGTCCTTTCACTTATTAAACTTCCTGGGAAACTAAATCTTTCGAAAACATAACTTTTTGTGTTTCTAGCATCTCTGAGGGTCCTATTACACGGAACGATTTTTAACGATAAACGACTAACGATAGACGATCGCAAACTAGATTGTTTATTGTTAACCTGACATCGTTCACCATGTTACACAGCGATAGTCGTTAGTTATGATTGTTAATACGATCGTTATTGCGATCGTTACTATGATCGTTTATTCCTTCTGATCCCAGCAAAACAATGACCAATGTGCAATTACACTGAGCGATTAGTGAAAAAATGCGGAACTTGAGCGAACGATTGTGGAATTACTGCAAACGATTAGCAACGATTAACGATAATTTTAAGTTTAGATCTAAATCAATTTTTAACAGCATACGAACGATTTTTTGATCATTGCCTGCAATTACACAGAACGATTATCGTTTAAATTCAAACGATATAACAATTTTTTTGCATGATAATCGTCCCGTGTAATAGGGCCCTTACCTACCTTAATCTGATATTTCCATTCAATCAGGGCCGAATTAAGGTTGGTGGAGGCCCCAGGCGAAAATCCCCACCCCCCAAAAAAATAAAAATAAAATAAACTATACCGGGATCTATACAGATGGCTGCTTACTGTAGGTGAATTAGCACAGACCCCTCCTCGCTCCTGGCTGTATGGGTCAGCATTAGAGATGAGCCAAACGGGTTCTGGTTCAAGGCGATCCGAATCCGAATGTTCGGTATTTGATTAGCTGGGGCTGCTGAGCTTGGATAAAGCTCTAAGGTTGTCTGGAAAACATGGAAACAGCCAATGACTATATCCATGTTTTCCACATAGCCTTAGGGCTTTATTCAACTTCAGCAGCCACCGCTAATCAAATGCCAAAAGTTTGGGTTCGGATCGACTCGAGCATGCTAGAGGTTTGCTTATCTCTAGTCAGCATCCTCTTCTGTTATGCACGTGGTCACTAGAGGCTGCAGTACAGGAGAAGATGCCAGGCCCTAGAGACAGGAGCAGAGGCGGGGGGGGGGGGGGTGGACTAAGTATCAGAGTGTTATCCCACATTGTGTTTGTGTTAACGCAATATGAGAACACAGCACTTTCTGCGCGCTGTTGCCCACTGTGTTAGGGCCCTATTACATGGCCTGATATCCTGGGTAAGCAGCACCGTTCTGCTAGGGTTCGAGCTGGTGGGGGCCCCTAAATTGGTGGAGGCCCTGAGGCACGTGCGCCTGGTGCCATCCCTTTAATCCGGCCCTGCATTCAATGTATAGTACTACCTATGTCTACCACTGTCTTGGTGAGACCATTTTCCAGTACCTTGCAGATTCAGTTTATCTTTAATTCCCTTTGCAGCCAGCTCCAGAAGTAGCCATGGTTCATCCTTTCTTCTTATCTAGTAATATTCAAAGGCTGAGGAGGAGAAATGCAGGGGTGAGGTTCAAACTTTTAAAGGGAATCTGTCAGCTGCAATTCACCTTTCAAACTGCTGACACTACTAAATAACTGTGAAGGCAAGAAGACCCCAAAGGCCATAAAGGACTCTAAAAGCCGTTTTACAAAGAAACACTCATTCACCCGATAATTGGCCTGTGTATAATATCCACACATTCCCTGTCTAAACTGAAGATGAGTGGACCGATAATAATGCATTTTCATGGCCTCATGAATGATGCAGAGATGGTTCATGCGGTCAGGCTGTGCAAATACTCATGCCTTGTAAAGACACTGCAAATGAGCCCCGATTTAGCTGATTGCCGCTTGTTTGCAGCCGTACACAGCCGCATATCTGGTCATGTACTGCTAACAGTGTCAGCAGTTTAGAACCTGAATTACAGCCGACATATTCACTTTAAAATAAGGATCCATACTTGGACAACAAATAAATATGTGTGGGATGCCTGAGGTGTACAAAATTCGAAATATATGAAATGTAACTAAATATAATTGTATAACAGTCATTTCCTATAAATTATCAAAAAAATGTGTGCCTCCCTATCATACAGGTAAAATTTTCAACTGGTGTGCCACACTATAAATACTTACATACTGTACCAACCGACACTTAGTTCTTTATACTCATTGTGTACCTATAAACATGTATTTGCACATAAAATACTAGGTTGTTCAGTTAGGTTGTGCATCGGGTAAAGGAAGGAGAGTTGTGCAGTGTGTACAGCATGTTGCAGGAACTGTATGTCAGGACTGGTCGCTAAGAAAGACAAGATGGCGGACACAGACAGTGGACCCTAAGTTCAGCCCCGCCCACTGTCCCTACCTACTTGCCGCAATCTACCCTAAAATGGCAGAGGGCAACTTGGCGGCGGTCCCTGGCCTGGATAGGTGGAACACAAAACAAGACAAGACAAACAAAGCACAATAAAGAAGAGTCGACAGTGTGGGTCACAACAATCGGGCAGCACAGTACAAATAACAATCCAAAAAGCAAGGTTAATAAACAGGCAATATGGTCAGGGGCAGGCAGCTAGCAGGGATGGTCACAAATACAGGCAAAAGGGTCAGAATAAACAGAGCAAGAGTAGCAGAAACAGAACCAGGTAGAGACAAGCTCAATATCCAGCAGTGAGAGGCAGGCTTGCACACACTATATAGGAGACCAGAGGTCCAGTGCAGAAGCTGATTGGACCAGACCCCTAATCTCCTCAGAACACCTGGGGCAAGAGCAACCTGACTGGCAGGGAGAACAGTCTAACAGACTAGCTAACCAGCATCAGAGTTAACTCCGGAGTAGCCAGGAGTATCTCAGGCAAAGCGGGTGTTCAGACAAGGTTCAGGACACCGCACAAACATACAAAAACACTAAATATCAGCGCCATCTCAGCCGCGCAGCACGAGCTGAGGGGCGCACGGAGTTCGGCACAGGCACGTTCATGACACTGTATCATTCTGTCAACATGAAACATATCTATGCATAGACCACTTTTATTACAAAGGTCTAACATACACATAATGTATTGCTTTAAAGTGACTTTTTACCCACAATTTGCCCCCTCCTAACCGCTTGTACCTTCTTATAGCTGCTTTCCTGGAGTCCGTTCAGTGCAGCTATTATCCTTAAAAACAACTTTAAAACTTGAAGCCCTGTGTCAAATTGGCTTGGCCTATAGTACCCATGCCCTAGGATTTCGGGGGGGAGGTTAGCTACTATATGGGTATATAGGGCACTGTGGGGAGACTAGCTACTATAAGAGGCACTATGGGGGGATTAACTACTATATGAGGCACTATAAGGGGGAACTGGCTACAATATGAGGCCCTATAGGGGGGACTGGCTACTATATGAGGCACTGTGGGGGGATCGCCTACTATATAGGACAATATGAGGGGGGGGACTGGCTATTATATGAGGCTTTATAGGGGGGACTGGCTACTATATGAGGCACTATGGGGGGATTGGCTAATATATAAAGCAATATGAGGGGGGACTGGCTATTATATGAGGCACTATAGGGAGGACTGGCTACTATATGATGCACTACAGGGGGGACTGGCTACTATATGATGCAATACAGGGGGACTGGCTACTATATGAGGCACTATAGGGGGACTGGCTACTATATGATGCAATACAGGGGGACTGGCTACTATATGAGGCACTATAGGGGGACTGGCTACTATATGAGGCACTATGGGGGGACTGGCTACTATAAGAGGCACTATGGAGGGATTGGCTACTATATGATGCACTATAGGGGGACTGACTCCTATACGAGGCACTATGGGGATTGGATATTATATGGGACACTATGGAGGGATTGGCTACTATATGAGGCACTATGGGGGATTGGCTACTATATGAGGCACTATGGGGGGATTGGCTACTATATGTGGCACTATCGACGAGACTGGCTACTTTATGAGGCACTATGGAGGGATTGGCTACTATATGAGGCACTATGGGGGATTGGCTACTATATGAGGCACTATGGGGGGATTGGCTACTATATGGGGCACTATGGGGACTGACTACTATATGGGGTACTATGGAGACTGGCTACTATATGAGGCACTATGGGAAATTGGCTACTATATGAGGCACTATGGACGAGACTGGCTACTTTATGAGGCATTATGGAGGGATTGGCTACTATATGAAGCACTATTGGTGGTGACTGCCTACTGTATGGGGCACTTTTGGGCATGGATTCGCTACTATGTTGGGCAGGTCCAGGGGAAGGAGTAGGGTGGCTTCAGAAGTGACTGGGAAGATGGGAGAGGTTGCAAGGTTGGGGGTTTTGGTGCCCCTTTTCCCCCGGACCACACTGAGCTCTGTGTTGAATGTTGGCACCAGCCAGCACCCACAAAACCCTCCTTCCCTGCAAACCCCACTGATCTCCCCAAGACCACCCCTCCTCAGATCTCATCTCAAACATCACCCTCTCTGATCTTGCCAGCAGAGGATCCTCCAGCTGGAAAGGAGAGCAGAGAGCCAGAAGATAGGCAGACCAGCTCCATGGCAGGATTAGGTGAGTATTTCAAAATCACTCCAATCCTAACCAATTATTGCTGACAATATACAAATCAATTGCAGCCAGGGGCTTTTACACAGTCAAATATTGGTAAGGAAAGTTGCTAGAAACCCTCCTGCGGTCAATAATCGGCCAGTGTAAAAGTGACAGCGATCAGCCGAAGACTTGCAAAACGTCTGATCCGTGGCTGATCGCATCTTATGATTTGCAGTAAAGTTTTACGCTATTGATTGATACATTGATAGATAGATAGATAGATAGATAGATAGGGGGACTCACTCGCCCCCCCCCCCCCCCCCTAGGCTGAACCCCTAGCTACGCCCCTGGTGCCACCCGAATAGGAATAATTGCCTAAACTGTGCTCTGTTTTAGAAAACAGCCTAGAATAGGTTGATGTTCCCACAAAGTCATTCAACCCTCTCTTTCAGGGCAATGACATCATTGAACATTGTGCATCATAGATGTTACAGGGAACCTGGAAAGGCTCAATTGGGTCCAGTTTTGCATCCTACCTGGTTTTGTAAACTGAATCAGCTTGTCATTTTAACAACTCATTTTGGGGAACCTGGGAGGAACAGGTGCGGTGGGCATTTAGGGTGCAATCCAGAGCTTGTGGACCCTGCTGTGTGTGCAGAACTGATGTCTAATACTAAATAGGCCTTTAAAAGTTCTCTTTATTGTGTATCTTGTATCCTTTATGTTGCCTTGCTGAATATATATATAACTTTTTTTTTATATATATGTTTATACAAATAAGCAGTGGCATGTTTGCTGTGTTATTGCTTGTGTGTATGTGAGACCTTTGTTACTAAGGAATACAACTGCTACTTTCAGCATCCTTTTAAACAAGCTAAACAAAAGTCTGTATTCCCATAACAATTTACACTGAAGTGCATTTAATTTACTCACTTTCTATGTATAACATATGTTAATTTAATGCTTTCCTTTCATGTATACCGCTATGCTGGCCTTCTAAATTAATGTGGCTTAAATCAAGACTAGACTTGTATAGATCTTGTAATACTCTATCATGAAGTTTTCCATATCCCTTTTCCCAACAGCTACTCAAGACAAGTATTTGCTTCTCCATAACATGTAATTATTATTTGGCTATGGGGATACATGGTGAGCTTGACTGAATGTTTATAAGGTAAGGGATGGTTTATGCAATGCAGATTTAGATTTTAAAGGGGTATTCTAGGGGGTAACACTTTTATTTTCGATTGTGTTTAGGCTGCTGACAAATAGAAGAAAAACATATACACACCTTCCTTGCTCCCCTGACCTCACAATTCTCAATGAGCCTGGTCCTGCTGTAAAGGGTCAGGGTTGGCAGGTAGAAGTGCCTGCTCAGCCAATCAGGTATTGAAGCAGGAAACCACTCTGATTAGTGTAAGGGCATTTGTGTATGTTGTTTTCTATTCTTTTTGCCACTTCAGTAATGTCAAGGCTTGTTAAAGGGAACCTGTCACCAAGACAATACTATGTAATCTATTTCCATCATGTTATAGAGCAGGAAGAACTGAGCAGATAGACATATATCTTTCTAGGAAAATATTCAGTATAACTTCTAACATGTTGATTGAAATCCCTACTCACTCTGTGTTATGCCGCTGCCACATTCCCTTTTATTTGCTTCCAAGCTCTCTGTATCCTACTGAATATATATTAGCAGAAAGTAAGGGACGAATGGAAGGAAGTATAACTAAAGAAATATACTAAAAAGAAATTAATCTATCTATGTAGAAAATGAGATTTATCAAACATTGTGTAAAATAAAAATTGGCACTACCTGGGTATAAAGTTTTATATTTATTTGTACTTACAAGCTCTGCAGTTTTAATATAAGATTTATTTTTTGTGATTTATTGTGGTTTTCTATGAAATGTATTACTATTAGCTCATTATTCTCCAATAAATATTTAGGGTTTTTTTTAACAGTTACCAGAGGGACAATATTTTTTATTTGCATAGTTCCACAGACTGACATCAGCTCCTACACAACATGGTGTAAAGTGAAATTGGCTCAGTTGCCCCTAGCAACCAACCAGATTCCACTTTTCATTCCCCACAGATTCTTTGGAAAATGAAAGGTGGAATCTGATTGGTTGCTAGGGGCAACTGAGTCAGTTTCACTTTACACCATGTTTCACAAATTTCCCCCATAGTCTGTGTAGGAGCTGATGTCAGTCTGTGGACCTATGCTAATAGAAAATATTGTCTGTTAGGGTAACTACCAATAGCTGGCACTAGAGAGTCATTTTTTTTTACATCTTAATTACTTTTCTGTCCGTAAGACTCTTTATCCAATATACTGTAAGTTAGATCTTTGCAAGGAGAACCAGTACCCCCTTCCAGTTGCATCAAAGGCATCTCACCCAGTAAACAACCAGAGGTGCCCCTGGTTTGGCTCATGTTTCTTAGCTCTTTTTAGAGTCAGGCATTGGCTAACAGGCTACATGCATATAGATGGCACTATACCGGTTTTCATTTCTCCGGACTATCATCTATGTTTACAATCAGGTCAACATGTAAAAATGTTTTTGTTTTATATTGTTTGAACCTGTTAAGTTCTCCAAAGACCATGGTTACCTTAAACAAAGTTAGGGTAGCTTTTTCATTCAACAGATATCTCCTTTGCTTACTCCCAGCAGGAATATGTAGCTCTTCACTACTCACACAGCAAGCAACAGGGGGAAACGTACATTGTAACAGATGTTTCACCAGGGAAGCCTGACTTGACTTGAACTTGAAGCCCTCCAGATGTAGCTTTCTCCATGTGATGAGCAGAGGTGAGCCACATACACATACAGCAGGCTACTGATTCTCCTTTTTCTCAGCTAGTAAAACATGTAAGTGTGAATCCAAGGGGTTTCACTAATATTTAGTTGTTTATTTCTGTCTCCTTGTTGTCTGGACATGGTGTGGACTGTACAGATGGATAAAAAGGATTAAGAATATTGATTTAAGAATTTATTGTCAATTTACCTAGAAAAAAATAGAAGGTGCAACAGCAACCAACAGGTGCAAGGGCTTACCGTATATATACTCCTCCCAGTGTACACACAATAAACACCTGCTCTGTAGATATTAAAAAGTGAGGATCTTAGCAAACGATTTGACCAAACCGAGTGTACCATGTCACCAACGTTAAGGTGTCCTCAGTGACATTTTCACAATGGCCTCTCCTGGGCTGAATAGGCCTACAACTGGGAAGATAGGAGCCAAATGATCTCTTTTTATAGCACCCTTGGGACATGGGTGGAGTGCAAGCCAACAGGGGGTAGCTACCCCCCACCGCTCCACCCCACATTCAACAGAAAAAAAGGAAACAATTGGCAGTACATTTATGAATCTCCACCCATGTCCCAAGGGTGCTATAAAAGAGATCATTTGGCTTCTATCTGCCCAGTTGTAGGCCTATTCATCCCAGGAGAGGCCATTGCTAGTGTGAAAATGCTAGAGTAGAACCATGTCTCTGAGGACACCTTAACGTTGGTGACATGGTACACTCTGATCAAAAAGGTTTCTAAGATCCTAAATTTTTAATATCTACAGAGCAGGTGTTTATCATGTGTACACTGGGAGGAGTATATACGGTAAGCCCTTGCACCCGTGGGTTGCTGTTGCACCTTCTGTTTTTTTGTCTGTACTTAAGCCACAAGTAGCATGCAACCTGCAGTGTGAACAGAGTCATAGATGTGCTGCCAATTTTGTCCTTTTCTCAATTTACATAGGTTACCATAACAATAACACCAAGACAATAAAGACATTTATTGTGTAAAGCCCCCTTACGCCACCAAAACAGCTTTGACCCATCAAGACATGGACTCTACAAAACCTATGAAGATGTCCTGTGGCATTTGTCTCTATGTAGAAGTGAGCACAACTCAAGTATGCTTGAGTACGATCGTTCGGCATTTGAATACCAGTGGCAAAAGAAGTCTTGTGCAGCCCTAGGGAGTATGGGAAAACATAATTACAGCCTATGGCTAGGGCTGCATCCAACTTCTTCAGCCACCGGTATTCAAATGTTGAACGATCGGACTTCAGCATGCTCGAATTGTGCTCATCTCTAGCAATATGATTAAGACAGATCCTTTAATCCCTATAGGATGCACTATTCTTTAGACTTTACACCCTGTTAATCTCACAAGGTCACACTCTCCTCAGTTGGTCATTGCATGTACATGATTTTCAATTGTGTTTAGTATGTACTAAGGAACATGTGGATGCTGAGATCTAAAGTTTCCCAGAACAAGATTGCCCAGAGCATCCCACTGCCTCCACTGGCTTGCACTTTTCCTATAGTATATTTGTTGCCACCTTTCTTTGGTAGGTGATAAAGATGCACCTTACTGTGCACAGGATATAAAAACAGGATTTATCAGCAAAAAAACCCTTCTTACAGTAATCATTATTACAGTACATGCCCCTTTTGGCAGAATGTAGCTTTGTAGCCTCATACACAGCAACATTACTATAGTGACTGTTCAGTGGGTATGGATTAGCCAGGCTAGCCTTTGCTCCACATGTAATAAAGTGTAACTGTCATTTTAAACAACCTTGCAGAAATCAATAATAAAGGAGATTATAAGAAACTATGTATTAGGTTTTATTAGGCAAAATATTTTCCTTCTGTACTGACAAGGCAGTTTCCAGCCTAAACCTCACTTGTTATATGTTGCAGAGAAGAAAAGTGAAGACCTGTTTGCTGTGTCCATTATAACCTTTGGAGGGGAAGGGGCTAAGAGGGATGAGTGAGCAGGGAGAGGAGAAAACCAGCCCATGCAGTTTGCAGTATAGGAGCCAGCACAGCACAATATCCTGCAATCTTACCTCACCAAGTTCCCAGACCAGCACTGACCTGTCTAGCCTGCACTAAGCACTGCAGGGCTCATTCTCTCCTCTTCCTGCTCACTCACCCCCCCCCCCCCATAGTTTATAATGGTCAGTTTAAACCCATCTTCACTTTGCTCCTTTGTAACATTACGTTTGTAACGTTAACAACTTTGCCTTGATATGTATATGTTTTTAGTGAAGTAGTTTACATTCCTGTGCCTTTTCTCTTCCCCATGGATCCATTCCCTTTCTGGTTTCCTCTCTGAAAATCAACTGCCAGTACTAATGGGACAAATCAGGTGACTGCAGTTGAACTGAGACTAAGTGACCCAACCTAGTGGGCCTTAACCAAGGGCAACAGGTTATTAAAAATGCAGTTTAAGAAATGCTTCTACATTTGAAATATGTTTTATTTAACATAATTCATCAGTATAGACTAGTTTTCCTTGTGACCCAACCCCTTTAAGTATCATTCTTGTGGTCTTCTCACCAGGAGGCAAAGAAAAGTCAGCAATAAGCACAACATGACCAGCAGTTCCCCTTCTTTATCTTCATGGCACAAAAGCTGTAATTAATGTGCCCCCATTAACTCAACAAGCTTGACAGATTTTCATTATTCATGTAATTTCTGTCCACATAATGCATAGTGTCATATTCTGCCAGTTTGCAATGACCTCAATGATAGATTACATGCTACTGTAGACAGCTTAATCGGTTTAATGAATTATTAACTGCAGGAGAGCAGCAGAGTCAGATATAATGATATAGTACAGGTCATCTTCTTGTAGAATGACAGCGGAGGATCAAGTTGATCTTTACATGTACAACACATATTAACCCTATAATAAAACACCTGTAGGGCTGATATACAATGGTAATATGTTGTAATAACAGAATGAGTACACACAGGTTTACCTGCAGTATATATATGTATAAAGTTATCATGACGGTATGATTAGGTGAGTCATTCTGTAGAAAATGTATAATATCAGAGTGTGGTGAAAAACAGGCTCAGCTCCTCTAGAGCTCTACATTTTAACATAGCTTGTTTGGTTTAAAATAACCTATTGTAAGTTAATAGGAGGGATTTAGTAGTTTAACCCCTATATCAATTAGCAAGAACAAAAAAAAAATACTTTTTTTAAAGAAATTAATAGGGGTTGTGATCATAAGCAGGTGGTATATTAAATGAGGGCAAATTTTATTATTAACTTTTGCTAATTATATGATAGACTATGCATGCTTACTAGGGGAGAATGTTCTTTGTTATGCAACAATTCGGTCAGTATAATGTCACTGTGTGGTTACAGAGGTATTAGTGCTGTGTGAAAGGAGAGCTGACCATACAATGCGAGAACCCTCAGGATTCTCTGCTACTGAATATGTTTGTTCACATGTGCAGTAAAGACTTGTCCCACCCTGTGCACGTTCAGGAATGACTGTCAATCAATACCAAGTCATGTCTTTGAATGTGCAAAGGACTGGGATTTCCTCTGTTTGGTCTCTTTTTTTAACAGAGAAATTACCAAATAGCAGCATGGAAGAAGCATGGAGCACAGTTCGACAGGAAGGGAGACACCTAGTGGCCATATGCATACCATTTATTTAAACATAGAAAACTTGTTGATTTCTTAAGAAATCAAACCGACCTGCCCCAATCCCCTGCAACAGTCATTCTTACAGCTCTCGGCCCTCATGCTCATGGCTACTTCCCACTTCCTTTAACATTTTGTATTAAAAAGAAAAGCCCTCTCAGCCAATAGCTGGCCAAGGTGGGTGACAATTATACCCTTACCTGCTTTTTCTTTGATCATATCTATCTACATGTCTGTCTGTCTCTTTATCCACCCGTAGTCATATTTCTATTTGTCTATCTGCCTGTCTGTCTATCAGTCTACAAATCATTGATGGGAATTTGGAGTCTTAAGTTAAGATATATTGTTTATTTTTATGTTTGTATTTAACACTTGAATCTGACAATTGTCTTTATTTAGTACATACACATATCTATTATTTATATCCTGGGAGGAACAGACCTGTTTCTTGAGGGTTACAGCAATTTACAGATCGATAGTTGTACTTTCTCTCTCTCTCTCTTATCTCTGTAGATTTCTAAACTAATTTTAAATGACCTTTAATAATTTAGGGAAAGTCAACCACTAGCCCATATTAAAGTCATCTGTAAGATCCTCTCTGTTGAGAATTGTCTATATTGTTTACCTCTTTGACTGACTGATGCAGCAAATATTCAACACTTGAATTCCACAAGGGGGAAATGTGATCCTCGCTAAAAAAAAAAAAAAAGAAAAAAAAAAGAAAATATGTAAGATTTATTAAATGCATATCTATATATCTAGCTTTTACCCCACTCAACACAGGAAAAGTCAAGGTAAAGAATTAGAGAACACATTGCCTGTATGTAATCAGTAATACAGTTCTGCAGAGCCTGTGTACAGGTGATATCCAGAGAGTTCCGTGCACAAGCCCCATTAATTAGTATTGGGTTTGTGCATGGAACTTGCCCAATTTGGGAAATATCCACAACAACCTGATCTTCTAGTGTCTAATGTGACTGCATGCCAAACTGGAGAGAAAATCCATAAGTACCCTTACAAATCTTTCTGTGATATCCCTGATTATTTATGTATTAGGAGTAGTGATGAGCGAACATGCTCGTCCAAGCCTGGTACTCGTTCGAGTATTAGGGTACTCGATGGTACTTGTTACTCAGACGAGCATCTCGCGATACTCTTTGGTACATCCTGCGATCACGTGGGACCCATACATGTCGATAGCAGCGATTGGTTGGCCAGATCAGATGACCCTGCCATATAAAAATCTCGACCGCCGAGGCTCGGCTCACATGCATGCTGGAAGAGATTAGGGACAGAGCTGCTGCTGGTCAGGGAGAGCGTTAGGGAGGCAATTAGCGTTCCAGTAGGCAGGGAATACTAGCGAAACAACCAAACAGCCCTTGTAAGGGCTTCAAATTGTTTTTAAATTGTATTACTACAGACTGCTGGCTGGGACTTGCAGTGCAGCTACCACGATTTCAGCAGCACACTGTAAGGATCGGCTGCTGGCAGAAAGGGGACATTAGGTGTTGCATACAGACCCCTAAGAAGTGCTCAGTATTATTTTATTGGGACCTCTACTATATTTTCTGATTTCTGTATTTCTTACACAAGGCATATCTAAGTTCACTACTGCTTGTTCAGTGTAAAGGGGGTGTCACAGAGTGTGTATAGGTGTAGCCACCAACAGATTGTATCCCACAGCCCCCTAAAAACTAGTGGGCCCTCTACTATATTTTCTGATTTCTGTATTTCTTACGCAAGGCATATCTAAATTCACTACTGCTTGCACATTGCAAAGGGGGAGTCACAGAGTGTGTATAGGTGCAGCCACCAACAGATTGTATACCACAGCCTCCCAAAAACTAGTGGGACCTGCCCACCAGTAAATTTTCTTATTTCTGTATTTCTTACTGTGGGCATATCCAAGCTCACTGCTAATTGCCCTGTGTAAGTGCTGATATACACCATATAGCAGCACTTACACACAGACTCAATACGGCTACCTCCAAAAGTAGTCTGAGTAATATATTTTCTTGGCTTGCTGTGATCTGTAGTGCAGCTATCTCAGTCTTGACTGTGCAGTGTCCATAAAATGGTGAAGCCCAGGGGTAAGGGTCGACGGGCATGGGTGTGGGGTTCCAAGCGATGCAGTGGGCAGAGGCCGTGATTCTGGGCAGGGTGACACAGCAGCACCCGTGGAGGAGAGAGCTGTGGCCCACCGTAGACATTCAATCCCTAGCTTCTTCTCGCAACTTACGGGGTCTCAGGGTAGACCACTAAACCGCAGCAGCGTTAACAGGTGCTGACGTGGATAGTGGATAATGTGTCCAGTAACTTATCCACCACCCAGTCTTCCACGCAGTCCACCCACGCTAGCCAAGGGAGTGGAACCCTTGCTCTAGAAGCTCAGCCTCCTTCCCCACAGCCTAGCCCCTCCAGGGAAAGGAGTGATTCAGAATTGGAGAAAGGGCTGGTGGTGGATGAGGACGAGGTGACTGACCCTAGCTGGGTGGATAAGCCTAGTGACAGTGCTTCCGAAGGGGAGTCAAGTTCAGCCACAGGACAGGTTGGAAGAGGAAGAGGGGTGGGCAGAGGGAGAAGCAGGGTCAGAGCAAGTAGATCAGTCAAACCCGTGGGCAGGCCTAGATGTTCGCAAGTCTGGAGGTTCTTTAAAGAAACTGCGGATAACCGACAGATCAGCAGGGGAGCCACCACTACCAGGCTAATGACTACCTGCATGCGTAGGCATATGAGTGTAAACACCCCACTCAGTGGAACCAAGGCCATTCACTTAGTGCTCCTTCTCTGTGTCACATGCTGGTTCTGCCAGTTACCCCACCCAGGCCCCAGGCACGAGCGCCTCCCGCCCTACACCACCCCTTCACCTCCCCTATGCTCAAAGTCAGACTCCTGACTGCTGGCTGGGACATGCACACTGGTGATTGGCTGCTGGCAGAAAGGGGACAGCAGGTATTGCATACAGACCCCTAAGAAGTCCTCAGTACTATTATATTACTATTGCTATTATATAGTATATACCACCATCTTTCACAGGGCAATTAGCAGTGAGCTTTGATGTGACTGCAGTCATAAATGAAGAAATAAGAAAATATACAGTACGGACAAGGAGAGAAAGGAGCGCTGCACCTCACACCTATGGCTGACACTAATGCCTATTGGCTACATTTAAAAACCAACGCCAGGATGTTTGTATATAATTTGATCAAACCATATTTCCCCATGTACCGTGTGCAGGTCCCCTGGTTCACATGGGTCCCTAAACTAATTCACCACTGTGTCAGTCAGCGAACGCCAACCCCGCAAGGCATGCACAAACAGGTAAGGTAGGCCATAGAACGTCCCTGCTACCCCACTGTCACAGGACCAATCCCCAAGGGCCCCCACAAAACCCAGCAGGCACCGCCGGCGGAGAAAGCTGTCACCAAATAACACCAGGGTGAACAAGGTCTAAAACGCTCACCATACTCCTGCAGGTAGAATGGGAGAGATAGGAGGTACCACTCATGTGTGTACAGGTGTCCCCTGCTGATTGTGGTCATGTGGGTCTTACCAGGTGGAGTGCAAACACTTAGAAAAATGAGAAATGTAAAATACGGACAAGGAGAGAAAGGAGCGCTGTACCTCACACCTATGGCTGACACTAATGCCTATCGGCTACATTTAAACACCAACGCCAGGATGTTGGTATATAATTTGATCAAACCTTATTGCCCAATATACAGGTCACACTAGTTTCTGGAGGTTGTCGTATACAATCTGTGGGTAACTGCAGCTATATAGTATATGCCCCCACCATCTTTCGCAGGGCAATTAGCAGTGAGCTTGGATGTGACTCACCACTTCTCCCCAACGCTGATTGGATTTTGAGTTTGAGTTTGACTTGGAGGTGCTGGGCTGCCCTGCCCCTAGCGTGTTGTCAGAGCAGGTCTTCAGTGCAGCTGGTGGCATTATCAGTCACTAATAAGTGCACCCGCCTGTCAACTGACAGCGCTGACAGGCTGACGTTTATTATTTTTTTATGTCTTATTGAAGCCATATCCAAGCACACTACTAATTACCCTGTGTAATTAGTAGTGAGCTTGGTTGCTTGTGACAAGGGGCGGAACCTGGTGCCGGCTCTGCAACTCACACATGTACCATGTCTGGCCCACGTCTTCAACCTAGTGTTGCTGCCGTTCCTTAAAACCTACCCCAATTTGCCTGACTTGCTCACCAAGGTGCACTGCATCTGTGCGCATTTCCGCAAGTCAACCAGGGAAAGTTACCCCAACTGCTACAGTCAAATTCAAAGTCAAATTCAAACTCAAAACAGTGGTGGGTGGAGAAGTGGGGAGTCACATGATGCCAGGAATGTTACCCCAACTGCTACTGTCAAATTCAAAGTCGAAACAGCGGTGGGGGGAGAAGTGGGGAGTCACATTATGCAGAGAATGTTACCCCAACTGTTACAGTCAAATTTAAAGTTGAAACAGCAGTGGAGGGATAAGTGGGGAGTCACATTATGCAGGGAATGTTACCCCAACTGCTACAGTCAAATTCAAAGTTGAAACAGCGATGGGGGGAGAAGTGGGGAGTCACATTATGCAGGGAATGATACCCCAACTGCTACGGTCAAATTCATAGTCAAATTCAATTTAGCATCCTTGTTTTGTCCATTTAGAACCATATTATCTGTGGATGTCATCTTACGGATGTCCTCTGCCGTCCTTTCACCAGTACATTCTACCTTTTTTCAATGTTGTAGCCGTTTTGAAGGCAGGATTGACCAGGCCTTTCAACAGTAGCTTCTATCCTTCCTTGGATGTTGTTGTAGCCTTTTCAAGGGCAGGATTGACCAGGCCTTTCAACCGTAGCTTCTATCCTTCCTTGGATGTTGTATTAGCCGTTTTGAAGGCAGGATTGACCAGGCCTTTCACCACTAGCTTCTATCCTTCCTTGGATGTTGTATTAGCCTTTTTGAAGGCATGATTGACCAGGCCTTTCACCAGTAGTTTCTATCCCTCCTTGGATGTTGTTGTACCTTTTTTGAAGGCAGGATTGACCAGGCCTTTCACTAGTAGCTTTTATCCTTCCTTGAATGTTGTTGTAGCCTTTTTGAAGGCAGGATTGACCAGGCCTTTCACCACTAGCTTCTATCCTTCCTTGGATGTTGTATTAGCCTTTTTGAAGGCAGGATTGACCAGGTCTTTCACCACTAGCTTCTATCCTTCCTTGGATGTTGTTGTAGCCTTTTTGAAGGCATGATTGACTAGGCCTTTCAACAGTAGCTTCTATCCTTCCTTGAAAGTTGTATTAGCTTTTTTGAAGGCAGGATTGACCAGGCCCTTCACCCGTAGCTTCTATCCTTCCTTGGCTGTTGTAGGCTGTTGGCTGTTTGCCATGATTAAGAGGTGTATTCCTCGCAACGCGTCGGAGTGTTTTTAAAATACTTGTACTTTTTATGATGCCTTATAATAAAACTTTGGATTTTTACTAAAGAGCTGGAGACGAATTTTTCACTTTCATGTTGGACTGAACGGGATACGGCCCGCAATAAAAGTCTTTCGTGCTCGGAATTGGGAGAGCCATACACACCATTGAAACAAAGTTTGGTGAGCTGATTTGCATTTTCTTTGTTTGCTGAAACCTTTTTTGAAGGCAGGATTGACCAGGCCTTTCACTAGTAGCTTTTATCCTTCCTTGAATGTTGTTGTAGCCTTTTTGAAGGCAGGATTGACCAGGCCTTTCACCACTAGCTTCTATCCTTCCTTGGATGTTGTATTAGCCTTTTTGAAGGCAGGATTGACCAGGTCTTTCACCACTAGCTTCTATCCTTCCTTGGATGTTGTTGTAGCCTTTTTGAAGGCATGATTGACCAGGCCTTTCAACAGTAGCTTCTATCCTTCCTTGAAAGTTGTATTAGCCTTTTTGAAGGCAGGATTGACCAGGCCCTTCACCCGTAGATTCTATCCTTCCTTGGCTGTTGTAGTAGCCTTTTTGAAGGCAGGATTGACCAGGCCTTTCACCAGTACCGTCTGCCTTCCTTGGATGTTGTAGCCTTTTTGAAGGCAGGATTGACCAGGCCTTTCACCAGTACTTCTACCTTCCTTGGATGTTGTAGCCTTTTTGAAGGCAGGATTGACCAGGTATTTTTAATAGACAGGCTACCGCATTTGCCCTCTCTTAGAGACTGTTTAAAGGATTGAAAGTGTATTCATTCGATCAAATCAAATTTTGGGGCCTCTTAAGAAGACTGTATTGTTATTCTTCGTCCCTACCTCCAAGGATATGCCTCTCACGCACAACTGCATGAGGGTATGAGGCTAAATGTAGCCATAATCGGGCTATTTTTATTGGATGATTGTATTGTCCATCTTGGTCTGGGTCTGTGGTGTCAGGCTAAGTTTTTGGATGGTTCTTATGCTACCTGTGTTTGAATGGTTCCCTGTGTCCTCACTGCAATGCTGTGTCAGGCAAAGTTTTTGGGTGGTTCATCATATGCTACCTCTGTTTTAATGGTTCCCTGTGTTCTCACTGCCATGCTGTGTCAGGCTGAGTTTTTGGGTGGTTCATATGCCTACCTTTGTTTTAACCAGGCTGTTACCCAGAATTTGGCATAATGGTGCGATTAGACAGCCTCAGAGGCATCCATACATGCTGCCCCTGCTGTTTCCTGTCCATTTCCGTGGTGTTTCCATCATTTTCTGAGGTTGACAGGTTTTCACACAACCTTCCCTCTACCGAACTTGGGTCCCTTGTTAAAATGCTTGAGTTTCCCATTGACTTTAATGGGGTTCGTTACTCGAAACGAGCACTCGAGCAACGGGAGATATTCGTCTTGAGTAACGAGCACCCGAGCATTTTAGTACTCGCTTATCACTAATTAGGAGTTTAGAGACACCCAAAAACTTTCTTTGTTTAGGATCATTCATGAGTCCATTATTTGTGATGGTCTAGGGTGGGTTATGCAGTGAATATTATAAAATTATGTTATTTTATAATGACTAATATATGTTTTAGAATGATCAATCAAAAATAGTACTCAGGAGGGGTACTATCAATGATCAATTAAAAATGCAGATGTGTAATCAGTCAATTACAGGACCAAGAGTCGAATCCACACCAGGTATAATAAGCGCAGGAGTATTCAGATTTGCACACAGCGGTGCAACCAGGGATCATCCAGAGGTAGTTGGCATAGTAAACATATACTCGTTATTGCAACGTGTTTCGGCCCTATATTGTCTAACATGGGCCTTTCTCAAGTTTTTATCTTTAAACTTTCTTTATTGTTTTTTCCCCCCAAAGAAAACAAATAACACTTGCTTACTTGCTTGATAAAGGCCCATGTTAGACAATATAGGGCCGAAAAGCTTTATGCTGCATATAGAGTTGTGCCTAAATTTTGCACAACCTATCCAGGTGAGTGGATCCCTGTAAGACCCTGCTACCATTTACCTGGTCATCTTTTATCACACGAGGAAGCACCCCCTGTCTCTCTCTTGCTCATCAATCAAAAATGGTACTCAGGAGGGGGGAAAATTGTGTTTTAAACCAACTTTTAAAAAATCTCAATTCTTCCAGTGCTTATTAGTGCTGCATGCACTGCAGGAAGTCTGACACAATGCTGCCACCTCTGGCTGTGTCAGGAATTGTGCAGAGCAGCAGAAAATCCCCATACTGCTCTGGACAGTTCCTGTCACTGACAGAGCTGGCAGCAGAGAACACTGAGTCAGACTGGAAAGAATACACCACTTCCTGCAGGACAGCAGCTGGTAAGTGCTTGAACACTTTTAAATAGAAATAATTTACAAATCTGTATAACTATATGCCACCAGTTGATTTGAAAACAATGAAGGATTTATTAAGGGCTTTGCACTTATTTTTAGGCAAATTATTGAATTTTTTTGCCCATTTTTGTTTTATTTTTGGTCTAATAATTTTTAAATGCAACTTTTTTTTTAATCTGCCTGTTTTGAGTATTCACCAAAAAGTTTGCATAATCTGGGATTAGTGGCCAATTTATCATTTGCAACTTTTTAAAAAGTCAAACAAACCGCTGCAGGCCTACGTCTGGTCAGTACCGGGTAAATGTGCTTGCGTAATTTTTGCTTTTTTTCTGCATTTTTTTCTGTGACTTTTTACTTTTACTTTTTAATAAATCAGTGACTAGATATTGGAACAAAATATACACCAGTCCTCATTAGAAGAGTCACACAAATTAGACTCCTTAGTAAATGTCCCTCAATGTTTTTTTCTTCGGAGTACCCTTTTAATCTACATAGCTCTAGAACTGATTATAATAGTAAGAGCTCTGTTTCTAATACAAAGATCCAAACGTCAGCTCCCGCACACACAGCCAAACTATATAATAAAGGTTTACCCACCTGTAGCCACCAATAGTGGAAGCACACACTGCATAGTGATTTACAGAGCTCCCTTTGAACTCTAAATCTATATTGAGCCCCCACCTAGTCATGGCCGAAAGAGTTTTATCATTTAACTTAATGTTTTTACCGTAAGGGCTCACAGGGGGCTTCTGGATACTAGGACCCCCTCATCTACCCAAGTGCACATCTGTATATGCTTTTATTTTGTAAAATATGTAAATAGAAATTCCTTATGATTGGAATTTCATCTTTTAAAAAGAAAGACACTTGATAATATAGCATGAAAATTGGGAGAATTCAACATTAATGTGGCTTCACTTTAAACCTATTAGAGGAAGTAGACTGTTTTATGAGAGCCTGTATCACTACAAAGGACAGAACACTGTATGGGCTAAGTGGAAACACATATGAAATATTTATGTTTTTTTCTCCAGCTAACTGTGTGAGATTTTCTAGAAAACATAGTTTTGAAAGATTTTCTATTCTAAAAATCAGATTATTTTTTTTACCTATTGATGTACTTTAATGTTTTTAGAAATTATTGTAGACTAAGGAGCTAATGAATAACGTAAATTGTTAAAAAAAGGTAACAACCTATCAACCAATATCATTTTAGTTAGAAGATTACCTTTTACTTAGATGTGAAGACTGACAAACAGCTCCATATGTCAGCACATACCAATAAAAAACACATGATGAAGAAGAAAGAGATGGGAGCATAAAAACCGCAGAATTTGGAAGAATGATTGAAACTAAGAAATAGTGAATAACAACGATAAATGATGACAATAGTTGTATAAAAAACATATATAATTATTATTAATAATAACAATAATAATCTGAAGAGGAAAAAAACTGTGCCTGCTATTGTAGTCCTCCTTGAACAGTCTGTCTCAGTCAAGTTGTACAAACAGAATACACAGATCAATGTAATAACAATGATCAGTATAATCAGTCTAGTCATTGCCATTAAATGTCCCTGTTAGAACTAGTCACTAATAAAGCAGGATAGACACAGACAGTGAGCCCTAAGCTGAACTCAGCCCACTGTCCCTGCCTACTTGCTGTGATCTGCCCTAAGCGGTAGCGAGCAACTAGGTGACAGTCCCTGGCCTGGATTGGTGTAACAAATAGTGCAGACAGGACAACAGACACAATAAGAAGAGTTGACAGTCCGATCCACAACATATGGGTAGCGCAGTACAGAAATGTAATCCAAAAACAAGGTCCAAAGGCAAAAGGTATAGGTCAAGGCTGGCAGCAAACAAGAATGGTCAAAGAACAAGGCAAGGTAAGAGTAGCAAGATAATAGCAAAGACACAGTAGAAGACAAGAGGCAAAGCTCAATAAACAGAGATGTTTAATAGGAGACCAGGAATCCGGTCCAGAAGGTGACTAGACCACAGGCAGAACAAAAACAGCAAAGAGAATGGAGAGACCAGCTGTCAATCACAGAGGCAAAAACATGTCAACCATGACATGACCGGAGGAAACATACCAGAGCAGACAAGGGTGGGGCAGATCACAATCAGCAGAACAGAGGAACAAAGACAGCGTTCAGACTGGGCACAAAGGCAAACAAAATACAAAATAGGTAGAAAATTATGGCCAAAAGCACAGTCATGATCATACCCTACATACCAAGGAAGTCCCATTATGTGCATTCATAACAGTTCACTAGGACAATTTAAAAAGCATAAAAGAAATATTTAAAAAAGGGTTTTTTTAAGTACAGAAAGTATTTAAAGTCTTTTTAAAAAAAGTTTAAACCCTTCCTCCTTTCCCAATTTTCAAATCCAAAAAAAAAATACATTCATTCATACATTGTGTGTGACCTCAGAGAAAGACAAACAATGGTGTGTATGTACATACTTACAGCTCCCAAGGATCGTGGATACCCAACTGATGTCACAGCCTGGACAGGACTCGGAGTAGAGAGTGGTGGTCAAGAATCAGTACAGGGAGACAAAGGGGCCCAACTGCAAAACAAAACAATTCTGCTTATGCAAACCACTTGCAAGTTACTTTATTTTGTATTCTCTATCACCTAACAAAAGTTTAGGTGATGGGAATACTATTTAATAGATAAGGCCTTCTTAGTTCAACCATATGTAATGATTCTGTGGTGCACAAATGTTTTTCAAATTCAACAGGAGTCTTCCAGAAGGTAAATTATGTTGATGAATGCGGTTACATTTTAAAAAAAAAAAAAAAGCTTGTTATGAAATGAGACCATCTCTGGAAGAATGTGCTAAATCATAGGTTTTGGAGGCTTAAGTCTGCCACAAAAATGTTCAATATTTTGCTCATTAATCTGGTAATAAAATGTGAATGAGCTCAATGTACTAACTTCACGTATTTACTTAATGCTGAAATGTTCACTTAGAGCTAAAAGTATGATGAGCACAGAGCCAAAAACAGCCAAGAACAGAAAAATAATATTATTGCGGACCAGATTTTTTTTAGTGACCATAGTGACAAATTTAGATTTTATTTTTGTTTGTAATAAGAATCTGATTTCTACTTTCAGCATTCAATCTGCATCAGATGTCTTGACATTAACCTGTGTCCAGTAAGTACATTACTTATGGTCCTAAATTATTATGAAGAAGCTGGAGAAGAGGGGCTTTAGTAGTATCATGATGTAGGCCAGTAATTCCTGAATAGAGATAAGCACAACTAAAGCATACTCGAGGCTGTATCTATGTTTTCCTCCACTCCCTAGGGCCGAACAATTGGATTAGAGCATGAGTTGTGCTCATCTCTATTCTTAAAGTGATACTGTTACCCCGTTTGTGCATTCTGACATCTCTACACAGGTGTAAAGGGTAAATTTAGCGTTTTTAATACCTTATTTTATATCATACGTCATGGTGCTTGTTCAAGTAAAAAGTGTCCTTTTATCAACTGCAGATTATATTAGGCGGGTGTGGCCTCGCGGCATTAGCGCCACTTAGTCCCGCCCACAACGACACCGTTGGCCCCGCCCCTTGAAGCCCATTGGTTGGCCAACGTAAAGGGGGTGGGGTCTATACTTTTCGGCCAGCCTGTTCCAATGGCTGGCGAGGGGGCGGGGCCAACTGTAGCGTTGTGGGTGGGGCTAAGTGGCGCTAATGCCGCGAGAATAAAATAAAATAAAATAAATATAAAATAAGGTATGAAAACCGCTAAATTTACCCTTTACACCTGTGTAGAGATGTCAGAATGCACAAAGGAGGTGACAGTGTCACTTTAAATATTCAACGCTATTTTATGCTATATGTTCTATAATCAGAAATGATAACGCACGAAAATAGAGGAATGAGAAATTATACAAATAATGGCCCAAAACTTCCACCAATTCCAAAAATGTTGAAATGCTGGGTAAAATGTACATAAATACACAATGCAATAATTTGCATATTTCATTGACCCATATTTTATCCACAATAGAACATAGAACACATACCAGTTGTTGAAAGTGTGAAATTCTACTATTTCATGAAAAAATATACTCATTTAGAAATTGATGGCAGCAACACTTCTCAAAATAGTAGTGACAGGAACAACAAATAGCTGATACTTATAAAAAAAAAAAAAAAAACAGATGTAGGAGCAATTCCCAACTAAGTCACATGATTGTGTATGGAAGCAGAATGTTGGTGTCTCCCTGAAGTAAAGGTGGGCATTTAGAAATTGTGGATGATAATAATAACATGATCATATGATAAAAATTTTATTTGCCATTAAATGACGCTCCTTTTATAATAAAATCCGTTATTTTTTTAATGGCAGAGGTAAATAACGATCATGATCATTAAATGCCGTCATAATAAAAAATGGCCGTTTTTTCACCACAAAAAGTCATTGTGTGAATATTGTCTAAACTGCTAAAAACTTTGAATATCTCATCATCTACATAATATTGTCAGGAGAATGAAGAAATCCATGTTCGCAAGGGACAAGGCCGATGGTCAATATTGGATACTTATGATCTACAAGCACTGCATTAAAAACATGCATGATTCTGTACTGGAAATCACTGCATGGGCTCAGGAACACTTCTAGAAATCATTGTCTGTGAACAGAGCTTACTGTATAATCCAAAGATGCAAGTTAAGCCTATGTTCCCACAACGTATCTTTTCTATTAATTAGGCAAATTGTAACAACGGCTGTGATCAATAGAAAAGATACAATGCATTGAGGTCAGAGGGAATCCCAGCCAGAGTGAATACACATAGTATACAATACAGGAGAGAAAAGAGCACTGGACCCCACACCTATGGCTGACACTAGTGCCTCTCGGCTGCATAAAAAACATCACAAGTTTGTGAATAAATTGATCAAGCTACACTGCCCCATATACCGCGTGCAGGTATCTGATATACATGGGTCCCTACACTAAGTCCACACTGTGACGGTCAGTGACCACCACCCCCGCAGGCGTGCACAGTCAGGGAAGGGAGGCCATGGAACGGCCCTGGGTCCCCCATATCAGAGGACCAGACCCAAAAACGCCACACCAGAACCCGGCCAGCACCGTTGGCGGAGAAGGTTGCCCCCAAACAGCACAAGTCTGGATAAGGACTTGCGCTCACCATTGCTACTGCAGATAGAATGGGACAAACAGGAGGGATTAAAAGCACATGCACTCAGGTGTCTCCTGCTGATTGCGGTCATGTGGGTCTTACCAGGAGGAGTGCAAAAACACTGAGAAAGAAAGCAAAATGCAATACAGGAGAGAAAAGAGCGCTGCAACTCACACCTATGGCTGACACGATACATGGGGCAGTGTGGCTTGACCAATTCATACACAAAATTCTGATGTTTTTTATGCAGCCGAGAGGCACTAGTGTCAGCCATAGGTGTGAGGTGCAGGGCTCTTTTCTCTCCTGTATTGCATTTTGCTTTCTTTCTTAATGTTTTGCACTCCTCCTGGTAAGACCCACATGACCGCAATCAGCAGGAGACACCTGAGTGCATGTGCTTTTAATCCCCCCTGTTTGTCCCATTCTATCTGCAGTAGCTATGGTGAGCGCAATACCTCATCCAGACTCATGCTGTTTGGGGGCGACCTTCTCCGCCGGCGGTGCTGGCCGGGTTCTGGCGGGGCATTTTTGGGTCTGGTCCTGTGATATGGGGGTCGCAGGGCCGTTCCATGGCCTCCCTTCCCTGGCTGTGCACGCCTGCGGGGGTGGTGGTCACTGACCGGCCTGCACGCGGTACATGGGGCAGTGTGGCTTGATCAATTCATACACAAAATTCTGATGTTTTTTATGCAGCCGAGAGGCACTAGTGTCAGCCATAGGTTTGAGGTGCAGCGCTCTTTTCTCTCCTGTATTACACATACCTAAACATAAAATGCCTAAATAATGTAGTCCAAAACGCACAAGCAAATATAAATCCAAACCAAAGGTCCACAGGGACCATACAAAGTGCAGGACAATCAAAGAAAAATGTACTCAAATTCTTTATTTAAACAATTATATTTAAAATACACAATAATAAGTAATGAATGAAAACAATAAAAAACAGGAAAAATGAAACTGAACCAAATACATAAATTAGTGAGGGGACATAGAGATATGTTTTTATGACATCATATATTGCACTTGCATAGCAATTAATCAAAGTAACTGTGGCAATGCAGGCAACCTCCAATGAACACTAAATATTATACATGATAGCAACGGAAAAATGGGTTTGTAAGCCAACAAAGTCCTTTTTAAAGCTACAGTGGCTAAGCAAAAGTAAATACACTAGTAAAGTCACCAATGAAATAATCTAAAGTCTAGGAGGGAGCATGCATTGCAACAGGTCCCACTCACCCACTCAGTGGGTGAGTGGGACCTGTTGCAATGCATGCTCCCTCCTAGACTTTAGATTATTTCATTGGTGACTTTACTAGTGTATTTACTTTTGCTTAGCCACTGTAGCTTTAAAAAGGACTTTGTTGGCTTACAAACCCATTTTTCCGTTGCTATCATGTATAATATTTAGTGTTCATTGGAGGTTGCCTGCATTGCCACAGTTACTTTGATTAATTGCTATGCAAGTGCAATATATGATGTCATAAAAACATATCTCTATGTCCCCTCACTAATTTATGTATTTGGTTCAGTTTCATTTTTCCTGTTTTTTATTGTTTTCATTCATTACTTATTATTGTGTATTTTAAATATAATTGTTTAAATAAAGAATTTGAGTACATTTTTCTTTGATTGTCCTGCACTTTGTATGGTCCCTGTGGACCTTTGGTTTGGATCTGTATTACACATAGTATACACCCTGGCCAGGATTCCTATTGGCTGGCAAAAACTGACATGTCCATTTTGTGCGGCTGCTATTCATTGAATAACGGCAGCACAGAACTGTCAGCCAAACTTTCCATTAAGTGCTATGGTGAATTGAGATGAGGGCGCACACGGGTGTACCCACATCCCAATTCAACATAAATAAAGTTTATCTGGCCGGTATTACAGTACTGGCCAGGATGATCTTCACTGACACCGGCCGTTCTGCGACTTGGCCAGGTCACAGAACGGCCGGTGTTTCACACTGTTTGAGCCCGGCCTAAAGCTGTATCATGGAAAGAAGAAGTAATAAGAAGTCAAAATGGAAAACTGCTGTTTGGTCAGATGAATCACAATTTGAGATTCTTATTTGAGATGCTGTGGTGATTTAAAGGATTTGCTTACTTTTTTCTTGCTCTATATCTATTGCTTAATGCTTATCTATTGCTATCACATGTATTAAAAACAACTCTACAAAGACACTAAACACATCAAACAAATTGGAAATTACATAATAGGATTACATAATAGAGATGGTTAAAATGTTGTTATTAAGAGTTCCCCATAATGTAAAATACAAAGATAGGCTATGTTCTCACCAGCCGGTACTGCCGTAGTGGCTGGATGATCTTAACCGCTGCCCACAATGTGTGAACTGACAGTTTGAACTGAGAGTGAAACTAACATGTCAGTTTCTTGCGGCGGCGCTAGGGATCCTGTCTGGAGTGTATACTATGTATAAACACTCTGGCCGGGATTCTATGCTTTCACATACAACGTGTGTGCTGTATAAATCATGGCCGTTGTTGCAACGGCTGTGATTTCTACAACACATACATTGTGTGAACATGGCCTTAGCATGTAACTACAAACGCAGCATCCCCTAGTAAAATAAATGGCCCAAGTACCAAACATAGATGGAGCAGAACTGTGAATGCTAAGATGAAGGGAACTAATAAATATTTATTGCTCTTTACATAGTAGGTTCAAAACAGGTGATTCAAGTCTCTTGGATGACAAAAGGCATAACTATACATATGAATGCAAAGCACTGCAAAACAAAAAGTATGAAAACTTTATTGATGTATGTCATATATACAGATACATTCTACATGCTAGAATTAGTATGAAGTATTTATTAAGGCACAATTCCTACTGGGAGTCTATAATGGTTGTATCTGCTGCTGCTGTTTCATCAACCTAAGTGAATATGACCCCTCCTGAGCTTTCTGTCTGTGTTCTTGTCCTCTATATACCCAATGTCAATATTAACAAAAAATTGTTTTTATGCATTCTACAGATCTTGACAGACATTTGAGTGCATTCAGTGGATGCAGGGATAAACCTTTAGCCGCCTTTGGAGTAATTGATAACTATACGGGCAGAGCTTGGGCTACTTTAGAGGTTTTGGGCATCGCATTGACATAAACTGCTGGTAGAAAGATACATAATCAGCTCAGTTTGGGTTATCAGCTCTGGCCAGCAGTGACTGCCGCGTTCTTTCCATATTATCCAGTCCTCTGGGCATGGGAAGGAGGAGAGCATCTGCTGCCTGTGTTCATTATTGTTACCTTATGCCACCTCTTCCCTGCAAGTACTTTAGAATCCCCTGCTTTGATTCAAGCTAAACTTTACTTCTTAACCATACTTCATACCATCCATAGCTAATAATGAGGCTATCTTTAACTAAAGAGATTACCAATATGACAATTCATGTGTCAGGAAGGTTAAAATGTGCTTTTTTTAGGTTATAAGATTTTTTTTATTTTAGTTTACATTTGATTCTGGGGAAAAAAAAATTACATACAACCTTAGAAAGGTGACATTCTTTGCAGTCAGTGTTTTACTTTTACAAGGAGTACAATTTGGAGCACAAATGGCCTTTAAAGGGATACTCTGGCAATGACCCCTTTTTCGGCATTGCCTGGGGAGAAGGTAGGTGAAAACAATAACATCTACTTACCCCCCCGACTCCAGCGCTGCTGCTTCCTCTCCGCTACTCTGGTCTGCTGTGTTTGGCCGCTTCCTCGTCTTGAGACAGGACTTGAGATGTTATGTGGCAGGCTCTTTCAACGATTCAGTGGCTGTAGCCGCTCTCCGCTTCTGTGGCTGAATTGCTGAGTGGGACTGTCACATCATGTCTCAAGACCAGGAAGTGTCCGGGAACCAGAGCAGTGTCATGCGAGCTGCAGTGCTGGAGATGGGGAGTTAAGAAGATGCTATGATTTTCACCCACCTCCTCCCCCGGCATTGCTGAATAAGAGGTCCTGGTTGGAGTACCCCTTTAAGTCTCCACATGTCTTTTTGACACTCTCCCGAAGGATCCCTTGAAAATAGTCCTCTCAACACACTTCTCTGTATTGATGAAGGGCAATAAACCCGAAATAGCTGTCTGCAGATTATTATTCTTTCCTCTTGCAGAGATTTTTGGCTGGGCATATATTCCTTGTCAATGAGAGAGCTATTTTGCATATACACTCACCGGCCACTTTATTAGGTACACCTGTCCAACTGCACGTTACCACTTAATTTCTAATCAGCCAATCACATGGCGGCAACTCAGTGCATTTAGGCATGTAGACATGGTCAAGACCATCTCCTGCAGTTCAAACCGAGCATCAGTATGGGGAAGAAAGGTGATTTGAGGGCCTTTGAACGTGGCATGGTTGTTGGTGCCAGAAGGGCTGGTCTGAGTATTTCAGAAACTGCTGATCTACTGGGATTTTCACGCACAACCATCTCTAGGGTTTACAGAGAATGGTCCGAAAAAGAAAAAACATCTAGTGAGCGGCAGTTCTGTGGGCGGAAATGCCTTGTTGATGCCAGAGGTCAGAGGAGAATGGGCAGACTGGTTCAAGCTGATAGAAAGGCAACAGTGACTCAAATAGCCAACCGTTACAACCAAGGTAGGCAGAAGAGCATCTCTGAACGCACAGTACGTCGAACTTTGAGGCAGATGGGCTACAGCAGCAGAAGACCACACCAGGTGCCACTCCTTTCAGCTAAGAACAGGAAACTGAGGCTACAATTTGCACAAGCTCATCGAAATTGGACAGTAGAAGATTGGAAAAACGTTGCCTGGTCTGATGAGTCTCGATTTCTGCTGCAACATTCAACATGCAACATGAAAGCATGGATCCATCCTGCCTTGTATCAACGGTTCAGGCTGGTGGTGGTGGTGTCATGGTGTGGGGAATATTTTCTTGGCACTCTTTGGGCCCCTTGGTACCAATTGAGCATCGTTGCAACGCCACAGCCTACCTGAGTATTGCTGCTGACCATGTCCATCCCTTTATGACCACAATGTACCCAACATCTGATGGCTACTTTTAGCAGGATAATGCGCCATGTCATAAAGCTAGAATCATCTCATACTGGTTTCTTGAACATGACAATGAGTTCACTATACTCAAATGGCCTCCACAGTCACCAGATCTCAATCCAATAGAGCATCTTTGGGATGTGGTGGAACGGGAGATTCGCATCATGGATGTGCAGCCGACAAATCTGCGGCAACTGTGTGATGCCATCATGTCAATATGGACCAAAATCTCTGAGGAATGCTTCCAGCACCTTGTTGTATCTATGCCACCAAGAATTGAGGCAGTTCTGAAGGCAAAAGGGGGTCCAACCCGTTACTAGCATGGTGTACCTAATAAAGTGGCCGGTGAGTGTACTTTCTTCAAAGAATTTCTAGTGGAGCAGGAATGGACTTAAAGTCTCCATATGTCTTTCTGCCGCTTTCCTTAGGGAGAATTAGTATCCTTTTGATGTTCCATGATGGTAGTTATGATGTTGCTGATGGTTCGAAGTATATGGGGGGGATTTATCATCCCTGTCTTAAAAAGTAACAATTTCTTTAGTTGTTTTCGTAAAATTTGCAATTCTTTCCGGATTTGCGCTCTATACATCTGATCCCCTGCAGCCAATTTACTATGATTTACTGCTGAGAACAGACATCAGCGTCACATGCACCGGATTTATTTAGAAGTTTGCACCTCTTAATAAATCTCTCATGGGACACAGAGGTGGGATTTAATTAGGAACAGCATATACAGTAAATATGGTAGTCTTGATAAATCCCCTCCATGATTCAATCATGTTTTTGATTAACTTTTTGCATGTATAAGTAAGTTTCTGATATTGAACGTGCCTATAAGGTTACATTAGCTATGGGTTTTGGACGCCATTTTGGGCATCAGTTGAGGTAGCATTTTCATGATTTTAATAGGGTCTGTCAGTGTTTACTTTTGTTGGTACTGAACAAGATCATTTACCAGCATCCATCCATGTAAAAAAGAAAACTAATTCTTTTATTTAAAAAATATAAAACCTCTTGAGGGTTGAAATGTTGTGTGTCAGATTTCTCAATAAAGGAATCTTTATTTTACCTTGATTCATTATTATCTGTATGGTCAATATTTAATCACTATGAGATTGTTGGTGTTTGATGCTGGATAAAATATTAATAGTATGGCTATGTGTTAATGATGTTGGACTCTTTGCTCTTGTACTATTCTTGCTGTCTAAAATACTGGAATCCTAGATGGATCCCCTAATTGAGGTGCAAGCAAGTAAGTTATCAGGGTGCAAAATTAAAAAGAACTAATGTGTTCTGGCTTAAATCAATAGAAATTCATGGGATAAAACTAATGTGTTCAGGCTTAAATCCATGGAAATGCATGGGATAGTCTTTCAAAGAAGATCTTAAAAAGAAACTTTGATCCCAAAGCCACCATCAGAATATGGTAACACCAAAAACCAAATGTGATCTTTCCCAAAGATTCGATTAACTGTGACATTATACCGAACATGAAAGTCATGTGAGTGTCCCCTGACACCCCTAATAATTACATGCACGTATTTGTGGGTGTATTATTTTCATGAAATTACCACTTTGATCTAGACTAGAATGTTAACCCTTAGTCACCTCTGGTCTATTCCCTGTTTGGTTCAAATTAAGAAAGCATGTCATAATGGGGAAATTAACCTCCTATTACAACATCTGTAGATTTTTTTTTTATCCCTATCAGTTTCCTTGTAGAATTATGGCTAACCATCAATTAACCCATGTGAAACCTGCATTTCTTCATTCTATTATCTCCCAATGTGCACTGAAGAGCGTTTATTGAAATAATAGGATAACAGGATTTGTGGTCAGCATTAGACTGCTTAAAATATATTTAGAACTATAAAGCTGTACCTTTATTTATAGTGTTTTTCCATCATTGGTTTATTTTTATTCTGTTTTAGTTTTTTGTATGATGGTTAGAAATTGATTAAAAAACAGATTTATTTCTAGGTACTTCTATGAATTTTGTTTTATAAGATGCAAAGATGTAACATGAACTCTGTCAACACTGACATGTTTGTATCCATTTTTCTGGCTTTGTGAATAAATGAGTTTCCATGCAGGCTGTGATTGTACAAGAAATGGCCATCATTTTGAAGTAATGACTGTTATTTGGCTTCAAGATTATGGCTGTCCTAAAAGACTGTCGTCAAACGGCCAAAAAAGTGATGCTCCCACAACAGGATGATGAAGTCTGCCTTTCTGGACAGCTGTCATTTTAATACCAAAAGATGGCCATCTTGGCTGAGACAAATAATGATCATGATCATTGTTTGCAGCCATAATCAACAAAAGACGGGCATCTTTTCGATGGCCACAAAAAACACATCCGTAAAAAAACTGTGTGGGAACTTAGCCTTAGTCAACAGGCTTTAAAAGTGGCCATACACCTTCAATAAATGAAGGTTATCTCTTCCATGCTCTCATCCTCCCACCATCTTCCCCATACCCAGGAACGTTTAAAACGACCGAGTGATCCTATGTTCTCTATGGGGAGGGTTAAGCCACAGCTTAACTGTAAGAGGTTCTTCAAAACCAAACCAGTACAATATGCATGCTGTATGGATTAACATAACAAATAAACATGTACCCGCCTCCCTTGTTGACAGTTACTTGATTTACCTCTAGTCTTTATTTACTTGGCAATTGTGGCCATGTTAATATTGACCAATATTTGGCCAATGAATGGATTGTGAATTGGTTATCCTTACCATATGCCATACAACTTATACTGGAGGTTTCCTAAATGGTGGATAAAAATTGCATAATATTATGCCCAGATGTACACTTTATTATATTTTAGTGGTTGAACATTTCTCAAAAATCTAAATTTTAGAAAGAACAAAGAGAAAAAATGATGTTTTGCGTGCCAATGGTAGATAAATATTTGGAAATCTTGTACATCTGAAGCCACTTAGGTAATCAACCATCAAATACTGTAGTTTCTGAAGAATCAAAAAGTTACACCTGTTTATTTTTTAAAATGTCAAAGTATTTATCTATTTTTTTGCTAATATCAAGCTGAAAACCTTCAAATTATGCTAAAATGATGTGGGAGAAAAAGTAACCTTCTGACCATAGAAAGAAGGAATCAATTAGAGGGAAAGAATACTTTCATCTGTAGCGCTCTAGATATCAGTCTTGTCAGTCCTTTACCTGTTCATAAGTAAAGTTTATTTAGCCAGTATTCTGAAAATATCTTACTTTAATACATGAAATTCATAGCATATGACACTGCATGTGCAAAATGAGAAAACAAAAATTTTATAAAAAAAAATAAAAAAAAGAAGAAAATATCATATAGTGTATCTGGTACTTAGAGTATATGCTTGGCAAATACTTGGCATGCACTGAACAATCTTTTGATGAACTGAATAATTTACTTTGACAAGAGAAATGCTTAAAGATGTGGAGGGACTTACAAATATAAAGACAGGGTCTGGATCTTCTATGTCCTTCTGTGTAATTGCATGATAAGTAGCACATATAATACCATATGACCACTTTTCATTTTTAAGGCTTTGGAAAACATTATAAGGTTCTAGCAAAAAAAAAAAAAAAAGAAAGGAAGAAAGAAAGAAAGAAAGAAAGAAAGAAAGAAAGAAAGAAAGAAAGAAAGAGAAAAAAAAATTGGCATCCTGTAATAATTATCCAACCCTGAATCAGGATATTGTCTAAAGGTTTTTGGTTACTTAACCATCTATCAGTTTTTGCTATCATGCTGATATAAAGGCTCCATATAATAACTTACTTAAAGGCTATGAACACTTTTGAATGCATTTTTGCCATTTATTCATTATAGTACAAAGATAATTATTGACACAGGTCTTTATTAAAAATGTTGATCAGTTTCTCTTTTACATAAAGCGCAGGGAATTTTATCCAAGGAGTTGCAACTGAACAATCTTGTAAACTAATTTAAGGGTGCCTTCACACCTACCGACTCGCAGCAATAATAACGCTGCAAGTCGGCTAGGTCCTGGCAGATCACTGTCAGTACATACACGCAGCGGTCTAAACGACCGCTGCGTGTATGTAAATCTGCCGGCCGCTTAACCCCTTCTGATGCCGCCCGCCTCCCGCTCCGCTCTGTATACATACCTCCTCGCTCCACGGGGTCCCGGCGTCCTGCTCTCGTGCCCGGCCAATCAGTGTGTTGCCCTGCGGCAGCCACTGATTGGCCGGACGGGAGAGCAGGACGCCGGGACCCCGCGGAGCGAGGAGGTATGTATACAGAGCGGAGCGGGAGGCGGCCGGCATCAGAAGGGGTTAAGCGGCCGGCAGATTTACATACACGCAGCGGTCGTTTAGACCGCTGCGTGTATGTACTGACAGTGATCTGCCAGGACCTAGCCGACTCGCAGCGTTATTAACGCTGCGAGTCGGTAGGTGTGAAGGCACCCTAAAATTGGATTTTGATCTGTTGATAAAGCAGCTAAGTAGATTGTTTAGGAGATTAGAGACAGACTCTAGAGATAGAGATGTCAGGCAGATAAATAATATTTTTACATTATAATAAGTACAAAGCAAAAAAAATTTTAAAAGTTAAATTGGATAAAGGAATGTTTATAGATTTTAAGGGATCTGTTACATTTTGGTGGTAGATATCTTCAGAGGTCTTGTGAAGATGATGCATCGATGGAATAGAGCTGTTGTGTAGGCAAGAACCTAAACAATATTAGGCAGATGATTAAAATGCTATAACTGTGGAATAATTTGATAAATCTGTCTGTTTTATAAAATCATGTGCTTTATAATATGATGGGTTAACCCTTCTCTTTGTTCTCTAACATCTATTTTAAACATAATAAAACCTACATGCATGATGAATTAGATATGTAAACTTGATAAGATTTTTTTTTGTTTTGTTTAGGTTTTGTTTTTTGTTTTTGCTCCCTCCCAGGCAATGGTGAAAGTAGAAAGAAAGTTGATGTAATACACAATAACACAAAGCAATGCAATACAAGAATAATAAAGAAGGCACTGAGCAGAAAGACCATAAAAAAACCTTCTAGGTAAAATTTTCAAAATGTTTGTTGATAAGATGAAAAGAACAAACAGCAATGAAAATAAAGTCAGAGTCCAGGAAATAACAAGGCAGGCGAAAAGACAAATGGTATTCTCCCTGCCCTAGAAATAAGCTTAATTTTTAAACATTGACAGCCTTTAAATGGTTATTCTAGCTTTAAAATATTTTGACATTTCTGGGGCTTTTAAGGACCGGAGCATATAATGTATTGGTAAATGCTAAAGTTAAAATCCCCTGCATTTAGCATTGAATATCACTCTAGTGTCAGCCATTCGACCATGCCACAAAAAAAACATTTATGGTATCTAGGCTATATATTGGCCTTTTTTGTATATCAATACAATATTTAGTAAAATGAAGGGTGCCAATAAAAAATATAACTTGTCCCACAAAATATAAGCTATTTTATGGCTCTATGAATGGAAAGCTAATAGAATTGTGGATCTTAAAAGATGAAGAGATAAAAAAAAAAAAACAAAAGTAAAAATATCCAGTGGGAAGCAAAGGGGTGGGGGGTGGGGTAAACCTTCCTTTGACAAAGCTCTCTGATCGTTTACAGCATATGCTTTCAAAGGGGTTATCTAGAGGGTCTTGTGGATAGGGGACAACTTTTAATATAACCCCTTTAAGATTTAAATATCTACAGTCATAAAAAAGAAAAAACCTTTTCACATGTCACAGGGACTCAATCAGGATCAGGAGAATCAGCTGGGAGAAACGTGGTAGTGCATTTCATCTCCCAGCTCACAGCAACTCCAATATAAGTCTTCTGTTTAACTTGTTTATCAATGATATTGAGAATGAAATTAACAGCAATGTTTCTATCTTTGCAGATGACACCAAGCTTTGTAGTACAGTACAGTCTATGGAGGATGTGCAGATGTTACAGGATGACTTAGACACACTGAGTGTTTGGGCGTCCACTTGGCAAATGAGGTTCAATGTGGATAAATGTAAAGTTATGCACCTGGGTACTAATAACCCACATGCATCATATGTCCTGGGGGGAGTTACTCTGGGAGAGTCACTGATGGAGAAGGATCTGGGTGTACTTGTAGATAATAGACTACAGAACAGCACACAATGTCAGTCAGCTGCTTCTAAGGCCAGCAGGATATTGTCATGCATTAAAACAGGCATGGACTCGCGGGACAGGGATATAATATTACCGCTTTATAAAGCTTTGGTGCGGCCTCATTTGGAGTATGCCGTCCAGTTTTGGAACCCGATTCATAAAAAGGATGTTCTAGAGCTGGAGAGGGTACAACGACGGGCAACTAAACTAATAAGGGGAATGGAGCATCTAAGTTATGAGGAGAGATTAAAAGAATTACATTTGTTTAGTCTGGAGAAGAGACGTTTAAGGGGAGATATGATTAATTTATTTAAATATATAAATGGCCCCTACAAGAAATATGGGGAAAAGGTGTTCCAGGTAAAACCCCCTCAAAGGACAAGGGGGAAAAGAGGTTCAATCTCCGGAGGCGACAAGCCTTCTTTACCATGAGAACTGTGAATCTGTGGAACAGTCTACCACAGGATCTGGTCACAGCAACAACAGTAGAGGGCTTCAAAACCGGCCTAGACAAGTTCTTAGACCAAAATAATATAGATGCATATGTATAGAACCTATCACCTCTCCCCCTTCCCTGTATCCATTCCCTCCCTGGTTGAACTTGATGGACATGTGTCTTTTTTCAACCATATTAACTATGTAACTATGTAACTTTATAAGTCTTCTTGGACAGAGGTGATTGAAAGTGTAGAAGGGGAGCACACAACCTAGTGCAGCTGTCTCGAGAAACAGACCTAATGGTTAACATGTCCAACTACTGGTGTATTAGGAAATCTCCGATCAGTCAATAATACCTGGCAGACTAAAGTCTATGTAACCAACTAAAAAATAGGTGATTACAAGAGATAAGCAAACCTCAAGCATGCTTGGGTTTGTCTGAATCCGAGCATGCAGTATTTCATTACCAGTGACTGAAGAATTGGATGCAGCCCTAGGGTGTCCTAGAAAACATGGATACAGTCTAGGGATATGTTCACACACTGTCAAAATGACATCCATTCTTAATGAACAGTTGCCATTTAATGGCAAATAATGGCAGTGGTTTTGAAATAATGGTCATTATTTGCCGTTAAATGGCGACTCTTTAATTTTGATGGTGTTACCATAGCCTATGGCTGTATCCATCCTTTCCAGGACACCTTAGGGCTTTATCCAACTTCTGCAGAAATCGGTAATCAAATGCCAAACACTTGGTTTGGGATGAACCTGAACGTGCTTGAGGTTCGCTTATAGTGATTACAAAAATCAGAGCTATTAATCTACTTGTAGGCTAAGCTGTCACTGGACAACTAGGAAGGATTTGGGAAGAACACAGACAGTGTCCCTGCCTATTTGTCTCTAAACATCTATAGGCTACGAGCAACTGGGTGACAATCCGTTACCTGAGTCAAACCTAGCGATGTAGTACAAAATCAGAATCCAAAAAGAGAAATCAGAGATACAATATGTGAGCTAAGAGTAACCAGATAAAGAGACACAGAGATGTAACAAGGGAAAAAATTACCTTACTCAGGTGAGACTAATAGCTAGCATAGAGTATACAACAAATAGACACTTTTAAGGAGGTCAGGGACCTGGTCCAGAATGTGATTGACCCAGACATGGACTGATGAAGCAAAATGAGTGGAGAAGTAGGATGTCAATCACAAGTAAAACAAAAGGTCATTGTTAAATCACCAGAGGGAACTCAGCAGGTAAGAGATGGGTATAGTAAAGAATCAATACTAAAGCAGAAAGAACTGAGCTGTGTCCAGACAGTGTTCACACTGGTGCAACGTAAACCTAGAATCAAAATACTAAATAATAACTAAAACACAGTTTAATCACAGAGAGAGAAAGTCAGGGAAAAAATATCTTTTTGATAATGTTCTTATTTTGTAGGTTTTAGTTATAAATTTAAGATTTTCCCTTAAAAAAAATTTTAAACTGAGTGTCAACAACCTGTCAGGTTTTATTATGACCTAAACATAAATTTGATGAATTGCACTAAATAGGTGTGGTTCTGAATATTTTTGTGAATATTTGCAAATTGCTAAACTTTGACATATGGTTTGGCTGAGACTTTATAGCTTTAACACAACTGATGCCATGTAAACATTTATGTTATAACTGACAAAGAGATTTTAGTATAATTAAAACAAATGTGTAATTGTAAAAAAGGCAACTTTATTTTTTCTCAGTTTTATTACAGTCTTCCTTGAAATGATTCATATGGTTAATATATTGATATGTAAAACAATATTAGAGTTGGTTTCACAGTCAACCAGTCATCTTTGAAATGCTCTGGACTAAGATTCTTTTTTTGAAAATAAAAACTAGAATCTGTTGACATCTCTCTCTACTTTTTGTCAGGTCTAATGGACACAAAATTATTGTAGGACCCTAAAGGAAAGTGATGAAAGATGGGTAGAAGGTTGGCTGATAATACCTCATGGCAGGGTAAGGAACTGAGGGGAGGGTTGTCATATGATATAAAGAGTGGACTCTTAGGACTCGTCCTGATATGCCTATTCTTTCCCTTCTCCTGGTTTTAGAGCAGAGTGGTGGTCAGTAACCTAGACAACAAGCTGTCAACAATATTTCCAAAAGTGTTTAACATGAAGAGTCCTACATGATTAACTATATTAGTTAAGATGGGAAAACTCCTTTAGGATGCGTTCACACAAATAGAATCCACAGCAGATTTTTTCAAATCTGCTGCAGATCCTGTATATGTGAACACACCCTTAAAGGGATACTGTGTCCAACCCCCCCCCCCCCCCCCACGTACGGTTTTCCACACCATCTGCAAGCTTAGATGTTGCACATTTGATATATACCTGTACAACCCAATAGCTTAATTTCATTGGTGGACAGTGTCACCTTTACCGGCTTCACAGCAGTTAGGCTCTCTCTACTGCCCGTAGATGGGGCCCAAATGCCATGAAGCCCCGGCTAGGTGACACTGTTAACCAATGAAATGAAGCGAGAATAAGAGGGGTGACAGTATCACTTTAAGGCTTTGGCCTTTAATTTGATTTCACAGATTAGTTTTTATTTCTCTGCAAATGTCTTTACTGGGTCTGTTTTTTGTTTCTGTCAGACGTTTTTGGCATACCTACATGTCTGCTTCTTCCCAGTGTTCTGCATTCTGGAAGCCAACTGTTATACACCCTGCAAAATTTTAGGAAAAGGTTACAGGTATAGTGGTTGTTAAAGTTATATGATTAATATACTCCACTTACCCTTTGTACCTTTGTCTTAGTAGTATATTTTGCAGAATATAATAATAATAATAATAATAATAATAATAATAATAAACTAAAAAAGGTTGTATCTATTGTGACATAGGAAGGGTCAATTAACGCTGGGGAATGCCATCTTTTTTGTTGAGGTGGTTGGTACATAAAGAAAAGTTTTCTCCAATGAGTTAGGATATGGTTGCAAACTAGCTGCAGCAAATTTTATTGTTCAGAAAGACAACAAAAAGTATACTTTGTACCAGTCTTTTGTTTTTCTCTTGGTGTCTGCACACTGCACCTTTTGGTCACTTCCATAGCAGAAGCATCCTCTGAGAGGCTCAGCAATCTTCTACAGTGTGCTCCCAGGTGGCAGCATCAAATCCCTATGGCAAACTATTCATGCTCTGGACAGTTCCTGACACAGACAGAGGTGGCAGCAGAGAACACTGTGTCAGAGAACACACCACCAAGAATACATACTTGATTGACATACAGGAAAGAAAAACTTGGCTCTGTGCCAATCCACTTTGTCTCCTGCTCCCTCTGCTCTCCCCCCTCAGGAGACAGAAATTACATGGTTCACATTGCGTGTGTTTGCTGCGCACAGGATGATGATGCAGACAGGGCGTGATGTCACAGGAGGCTTGGCTGGATCTTGTGTCCCTCCTACCTGTGTGATTTACCATCTCTGACCAGCCCCTCCAGCCTACACCTGAGCAGACAAGGAGTGACAGAAGCAGCTGCCACAACTTCACTGGTTGTGCAAAAGTCTGCAGTGAAATTAGGGCAATGTTGACACATGTTGGAGTTTCATTGCAGTACTGCAGCATCTTCACAAAAATGATGCAGTAACACAATTAACTGATGCTAAAGGGCAGAGAGGATCAGAGCCGGCACTGCCAATCTCACCTGGAGAAGTCATAAACAGTATATCCCGTGTAAGATAATATCGGATAAAGTCCTTATTGTGGGGCTCAACTTTAAAGAAAAAAAAAAGCTTGAGCATAATATGTGTGAGGAAATTAGAAGAAAAAAACTAAATTAAATTCAAAAAGTTCTTTACTTTATTCCAATATTGGCGTTACAGCTAGAGAATAGAGCGTGCTGTGTGGTGTAACAGGTATAGAATACAGCGTGCTGTGTGGTGTTACATGTAGAGAATACAGCGTGCTGTGTGGTGTTACAGGTAGAGAATACAGCGTGCTGTGTGGTGTTACAGGTAGAGAATACAGCGTGCTGTGTGGTGTTACAGGTAGAGAATACACCATGCTGTGTGGTGTTACAGGTAGAGAATAGAGCGTGCTGTGTAGTGTTACAGGTAGAGAATACAGCGAGCTGTGTGGTGTTACAGATAGAGAATACAGCGTGCTGTGTGGTGTTACAGGTAGAGAATACAGTGCTGTGTGTCGTTACAGGTAGAGAATACAGCGTGCTGTGTGGTGTTACAGGTAGAGAATAGAGCGTGCTGTGTGGTGTTACAGGTAGAAAATAGAGCGTGCTGTGTAGTGTTACAGGTAGAGAATACAGCTAGCTGTGTGGTGTTACAGATAGAGAATACAGCGTGCTGTGGGGTGTTACAGGTAGAGAATACAGTGCTGTGTGTCGTTACAGGTAGAGAATACAGCGCTGTGTGGTGTTACAGGTAGAGAATACAGCGTGCTGTGTGGTGTTACAGGTAGAGAATACAGAGTGCTGTGTGGTGTTACAGGTAGAGAATAGAGCGTGCTGTGTGGTGTTACAGGTAGAGAATACAGCGTGCTGTGTGGTGTTACAGATAAAGAATACAGCATGTTGTGTGGTGTTACAGGTAGAGAAAACAGTGCTGTGTGGTGTTACAGGTAGAGAATACAGTGCTGTGTGGTGTTACAGGTTGAGAATACAGTGTGCCGTGTGGTGTTACAGGTAGAGAAAACAGCGTGCTGTGTGGTGTTACATGTAGAGAACACAGCGTGCTGTGTGGTGTTACAGGTAGAGAATAGAGCGTGCTGTGTGGTGTTACAGGTAGAGAATACAGTGTGCTGTGTGGTGTTACAGGTAGAGAATACAGCGTGCTATGTGGTGTTACAGGTAGAAAATAGAGCGTGCTGTGTGGTGTTACAGGTAGAGAATACAGTGTGCTGTGTGGTGTTACAGGTAGAGAATACAGCGTGCTGTGTGGTGTTACAGGTAGAGAATAGAGCGTGCTGTGTGGTGTTACAGGTAGAGAATACAGCATGCTGTGTGGTGTTACAGGTAGAGAATACAGTGTGCTGTGTGATGTTACAGGTAGAGAGTACAGTGTGCTGTGTGGTGTTACAGGTAGAGAATACAGTGTGCTGTGTGGTGTTTCAGGTAGTAACAGTGCGCTGTGTAGGTGGGACCACAATGACATGTTAAAGTACTGCAATTAAATCAGTAATTGAATGAAACTGCAATTTGTGAAAACAGCCCGCATGTTCTGCAACAGATTTGGACGGGGAAAGGCCAGGGTGCAGGACTGTGAGGAACAGCTGAGGGAAAGCATTGCATTCTGTACCATGTAGTAATGTGTACAACTGCTCAACCAGGAATTACAGCCACAAAATACTGAACGGAGACCCCTAAAACAAATGGATTTTTGGTAGTTTCAAAACTGGGTTAGACAGGTAAGCAATGCTATATGCTTCTGTAGCAGGTTTATTTTTTTTATCTCCACTTGGAGTTCTCTTTAAAAGGCCATTCATTGCAACCACCATAAAGTGCACATACCCAATGTAGTGTACTTTTAAAGGCCTAAATCAACTTAAATAAAAAGTGTCTTTGTCACATGATCAGGTTTAATTTCAATTATTGAATAGAAAGAAAGTAACAGATTTATAAATGGAGGACAGAATGAGACTCCATGAGACGCCTTTGAGTAAAGATGTGTCCATTACTGTGTTAATCTCTAAATGTACTTTCTTCAAAGTGTCAGGTCAGCTCATAGCCAGTTATAAGACAGGCTTGGGACTACAATCAATAGCCACTCTGAAAAGCTTGAGTGTAACATTAATCTAAGGGCTAGAACAATGTAAAAACAATTAGTAGTGGCAAATATATCAAAGAGAAAGACAAGGCTATTGCCAGGAGAATAAGGGCTGTGAAGATGTCTTGTCTTTCTTTGTTAATGATTAAAGCGACTCTGTACCCACAATCTGACCCCCCAAACCACTTGTACCTTCAGATAACTGCTTTTAATCCAATATCTGTCCTGGGGTCCGTTCGGCAGGGGATGCAGTTATTGTCATAAAAACAACTTTTAATCCAGAAGCGCTGTGTCTAATGGCCGGGGCTTACATTTTTATATGCATTAGGCTGGCACCACCTCTCCGTCCTTCCTCCCCACCCTCCTCATCATTAGGAATGCTCCAGGCAGATTGCTTTCTATTCCTCACCTGTGTGTATAATGAACATGGGCTGGATCGTTAATACACCTGTGCAAAGCTCAAACAGCAGTAAATGTTCCTGGATCATTCCTAATGATGAGGAGGGTGGGGAGGAAGGAAGGGGAGGTGGTGCCAGCCTAATGCATATACAAATGTAAGCCCCGGGCATTAGACACAGCGCTGCAGGATTAAAAGTTGTTTTTAGGACAATAACTGCATCCCCTGCCGAACGGACCCCAGGACAGATCTTGGATTAAAAGCAGCTGTCCGAAGGTACAAGTGGTTTGGGGGGGACAGATTGTGGGTACAGAGTCTCTTTAAGGGCAAGTAAGACTATAAAGGAGCAAACAAGTAAAGTTGGAAGTTTATCCAGGGTCCATCTTGCCTTAGAAGTGTGAACTGCTTTGTGCACTAAAGATGTTGCCGGACATACCTGGTGTTCCTCACTGCTCGATAAGCTCAGATCAGACCTGTTTCTGATATCTCTAAGTAGGGATAACCCCCTACCTCTCTGCTATAGGGGACCTTACAGGCTAAGCCTTGCCTATTTAGAGTAGGCCTACTACCTTTTGCCATCTCTCAGGTGTATTTTTAAAGGATCTGGAATAAATTAAAGGAGAACTCCGGCCAAAATCTACAAGATTTTCAAAAGACTGTAAACCTCAAAAACATGTAATTTATCTACTTCTTACATTTATCATTTATTTCTATGTTTAGTGATCCTGTAAATTATTCCTAGTTTAACATTAAACCATACGCCCACTTCAAGTAACTGAAATAGTCCTATAAGGCCAGATTCACAGGTAACGCATCTGCAGTGAATTTCACACTGCAAATTGGCAGTCCTCACCTCTGGATAGGGCATTTATTAGTTTATTACCTATTTTCATCTCTTTTATCCATTATATGTTATATCATTTTTGTAAGTTTGGGTGCAAGATGTCCCACTGTAGAGCTTTCTAGGCATTTGATATAAATTTCATAAAAAGTTTCTAGAAAAATAGGATTTAAGAATTTATAGTAGATCTGGTTGCTTACATCTCAACTATCACAACATTTCTTCTTTGTGAATGATCTAGATATTATATATGACATACTGTACAGATGAAACCATGTTACAATAGAAAGTATGATGGTAGGAAATGAATACTATTCAACTCATACATAATTCAGTGCACATTTCTCAACACTGTATTCCGATCACATCAATCATTCAGCAAATTCTTTGAAGAGTCCCAAAGTATCAGGCTCTTCCCCTAACTAGACAAACCTGGCGAGTTTAATATAAACCTCCTGTGCGAGGACATGATGCAGACAATGTATATTTGAGATATTCCACTAAATACCTTTACTTATACGAAAAAATAATTGATAAACTGATTAATAAAACAGCAATTGGTGACAGGACCAAAGAAAACTAAACTAAAAGAATGCAAAGACATATTTCACATATACTACACAAAAAATCTGAGAGGTAAATGACTTGGTATTTTGCATCTGGACATGGATTTACTAACCTGCATGCACCAAAATAATATTTTACACAAAAAATACACCTTGCACACTGCAGTCGACATTTCAGACAAACAGCAAACAATAGTAAATTCCCCCATTACCTTTAATGGTACCAGACTGGGACGCCGTTGGCCCATCACAGGTATGATTCTGTACCCTTCATCTATACAGATCCTGTGAAGTTACAATTTAAAACGACTCTGTACCCACAATATGTCCTCCCCAAACCACTTGTACCTTAGGATAGCTGCTTTTAATCCAAGATCTGTCCTGGGGTCCGTTCGGCAGGGGATGCAGTTATTGTCCTAAAAACAACTTTTAATCCTGCAGCGCTGTGTTTAACGGCCGGGGCTTACATTTGTATATGCATTATGCTGGCACAACCTCTCCTTCCTTCCTCCCCACCCTCCTCATCATTAGGAATGATCCAGGAACATTTACTGCTGTTTGAGCTTTGCACAGGTGTCTTAACGATCCAGCCCATGTTCATTATACACACAGGTGGGGAATAGGAGGCAATCTGCCTGGAGCCTTTCTAATGATGAGGAGGGTGGGGAGGAAGGACAGAAAGGGTGTGCCAGCCTAATGCATATACAAATGTAAGCCCCGGCCGTTAGACACAGCGCTGCTGGATTAAAAGATGTTTTTATGACAATAACTGCATCCCCTGCCAAACAGACCCAGGACAGATCTTGGATTAAAAGCAGCTATCTGAAGGTTCAAGAGGTTTGGGGGGGGGGTCAGATTGTGGGTACAGAGTCACTTTAACTACCTGGTAATCTCTGCTGTTTTTAATAATGATCCCATAAGCTGAAGTCCCTTGCTCTGTCCCCTCTCCTCTGTCATCTGCCGCTGTAAGAAGCCTATACCAGCAATGGGGGGAGGGCAGAGCTCACAGCCGTGAACCAACAGTGGCCGCATGCCAGCCTTACCTCCCTCTCGTTCTCCGATGGCCTCCCTAGCCAGGACTCAAGAAGCCTGAGGCTTCCAGTGTCCATGGCTACCACTGGGGCTCTGCAATCACATCGAAGAGCCCCATCGATGGAGAGAATTCTCTCTCTGTAAAAAGAGAATTCTCTGTCTAAAGCCTTATAGATGCTGCGGTCGTATAGTGTGGCTCCGGTGCTGACAGTTGCGGTGGGTTCTCAGCTATCACTAACAGCCTGGGTCCACCACGGGTGAGACAAGCACAGCTTCTGTGCCTGTGTCATCCTGCAATGGAGCATGGAGCATTGGGACGGTGGGAACATTGTTAAGCCTGGCGCAAAAATGGCAGACTTAATGTCCTCAATCGTGTTCAAATGAAGATATTTAGTAATGGATCGGCCCTTTTATAAGATGAGTTAAAAGCTATGATCAGTGACTTCCTATAGAATCTCCCTTTCCACACAAGTAGGTGCGGAAAGGTGCTATGCTCAGTGTTTTACATTATAGATTTTTCTTTCACAGAGCGAGATCGCTAGGCTCCATACTGTATATTATTCTAGGATTAGGAACTTAATTCAGTCCTATGTCACTATGAGACCAAGAGAGTCATGAAACCATGAAACCAAACATCCTCACATCAAGGGACACATAAGAAAGAGGAAGACTCTATTTTGTTTTGGGATTAGGCATTTAATTCAGTTCTATATCGCTGTGTCATCACATTATTTACCATCACTTTTACAATAGCTTGCCAGCTATTGCAAAACTACAACTCCCATCCAGGTCCGTATTAACAGCTGCTGCTGCCCTAGGCACTAAAGCTGAAGACGCCCCATCTTCACTCCAGATCACATTAATATATGATTAGTCTTAGGCTGTGTTCACACATTTACTGTACGTCACCACATGCAACAGATAACAGTCACTCATGTGGTAACCAATAGGTGTATGGTCAACAATCCTGGTAACAGCACATGACTAGTGGGAAAGAAATTGGAGTGTGGTTTCCGCCACATGCATACCCTTAACACGCCCCTACCACCTTGAAAATACACCAGATTTACTGGCAAGTCTGAAGGGGAGGTGGAAGAGTAAAAAAAAAAAAAAAAAGTTTTTTTCTTCCCCCTGCTCCCTGGTGCTGTCCCCCTGAAAGCTGCTGCCCTAGGCACCAGACCACGGGTGCCTAGTGGTAAATACGGCCCTGCTGCAATCATGCCTGGACAGCCAAAACTTTAGCTTTGGCCTTCCAGACATGAGAGGAGTTGTAGTTTTGCAGCAGCTAGAGAGCCAAGGTTCCCTATCCCTGTGATAGCCCATATGACTTCACTTCACCCTGAGCAGGATATAGCAGCCTGAATGTATGTGAAAGTGTGTATTCGGAAAGTGTGTTCTATACAGAGGCAGTTTTTGTTTAATTTTTTTAAGCCAACGCCAGAAGGTGATCCATCAGGAAGAAGGAGTATAAGTTCTTCTTTTATATTTCCCATTCTTTTAGAATCCACTTTGGGCTTTGTCTCAAAACACTGAATGAAAAAACTAAAAAACTAGAAAAAAAAAAGATATATAAGATGCAATAATAATAAATAAATGTATTCTAAGGTGTCCATAGCCTTTCTGCTATATATGACGTATGCTATATTAAGTATGTAGAACTGTAATTATATACGTGTTATGGTGATTTTTGTACCTTTAAAGGTTTGTGCGGATGAGTAAAACAACTCTGGGGAGCAGTACAGATGGAAAAGATTATTGTGCCGCAGGCTTAATCTTTTACCTTGGTAATAAAAGACATTAATTCTCCTTTTTATATTCTGCTATCCGTTTACTAATTCTTACATGCTGTAAGTAGATTATTTTTCTAAGGCCTGTGTCTTCTGATATAATGTTGTACATTTAGTGTAACAGGGAATTCATTACCATTAGATCCTTTTAGACTCCATTGGTAATAGTAAAGGAAATAAGAACCAGAAGAAATGATAGGGTAGCAGATGGCTTAGTTTACCCTAACCCTCTTATGAAAAAGTCTAATAAATGACATCAGTTTGGCATAAATCCAAGCCAGGTCTCCAACCTTAAACATTGGGATCTGAAGGCAGGAAGAGTTAATTGTTTAATTTTTTCTAATACATTAGCTTTCTCTAGTAAAACATACACAACTCGGATACAATTATTTCATGTTCTGCTTTCTAGGATCTCACTTTGCCCTGGGTTATATTAGCAAATTATTTTTTCCCAGAATTATCTATCATGTTTCCAAGAACAAGATGCATGAACAACCCGAAAAATGTCAAATGAATTAGAAAAAAAAGAGTCTGAAAAAATCATCTGAATGTCAAGATTACTTACTAAAATGAGACAAGAGAGGATCTTGACATTTACAAAATTGCTGTCGATTACTTGTATATTTTTATTTGTTCATCTTTATCAGAAGAAATATGTGAAAACTGCATACAACGGCAATTTTTAGATTTTTTTTTAAGCAAGAACTTTAAATCTAAAAATAGAAGGCTTGAACATATGTTTGTAGCGGCACTCCATGTAATGTATAGGCATATATGACATAGTTGTTTTGCACAAACCACACCTTCTCAATAGGCAGTACCAAGCAAGTGGATTTTACATTTACTGCACAAGTGTGCCTGTGTGCTTTCTAATACCAGGGTTGAATTTCAGTGACGTCACAGATACCTGATGGCACCCCTGGAAACCATTGACACCGCAGGTCTGCGTCTATTGGTAGGAGATTTAAATCTCCCTCTTTGTAGTGTGTGGACTGGCAGGTCCTCCTGCTATCCATTGGCCCAGCGCCCTGATCTCCAAACCAAACCCAATCATTCTGGACCACACCCCTGGCCTCCTATATAACGTTCTCTTGGTCTGTTAACCCTTGCTGGCTATTAGACTACAGTTTCTAGAGTGCTCAGTGTTCTGCATTATTCATCTGATTTTGTTATCTGGCTTTCCTGACCTCAGCTCTTGTTACTATTTTTGGGAATCTGATTCTGTACTTTGCTACCCCTCTCTACCCCTTATCTGTAAATTTGTCTGTGTTTTGTGATTTTACATATCGCAAGTTAGGGACTGTCGCCCAGTTGTCCGCAGTCCTTTAGGGCTGTCCGAGGCAAGGACAGTGGGCGTGGACTAGTTCAAGGATCATTGTATTCACCCTGTCCCTTCCCTGACCATAATCTACCTGCAGTATTGTGACAGAACCTTAGCAATTGGTGACCCTGCTCTGCCACTTTAAATGGTCATTGACATTATACATGTTTTTTCTACACAACCTTATATCTGCTAATAATAATCTTTGTAAAGCACTTTCATTTTTTTTCCATCCAGAAGAGGTTTTAAATCAATCATAAACCTATGGCCAGCAGGGGTCACTGTTTATATGAAATCCCTGATCAGTCTTCTTATGGGCTCTTTTTAGTCTTCTGCTAAATGTCTTTTTTTGGGGGGTGATGAAACTGTAAGAGGTCTCTTTCGCAGTTCAGTTGCTGTGGTTTATAGATGTTTCCATATTTTAATTAAGTAAAATCACAAGGTTAACTGTATGGTTCTAAAAGTTTTCCAAACTAGAAATAAATATTGGGCTATATAATATGTTTTAGGCTATAATGTACAATGTTAGTAACATTCATTTTATTTTCTAAAAGGGTAAAAACCTTTGAAGTGCAAATAATAGAAAAGGCCACTATTCCCTAACAATGTATAAAGGTGATAAAAACAAACATGGTCATATTCTCTAAAAATACACAAGATAAGAACATGACTATTTTCTATAACATATGACACAATAAGACCTATAGCTTGGAGCGTTCATGAGGAATGACACAGTGCCACTGTTGTTGCTGCAACTTTAATTTTGTGTGTATAGAAAATTTACACTGATCCCACAAACACATTAGGATAAGTAAGACGAGAAAAATGGTTTATTTTATGAGTAGAAGAAACAAAGCTTCTATGCCTGCTGGATACATTATGAACAACTGTCTCTAAGGAGCTGATTAGGTTCAAAGGCAAAGTCAGTAGATATAAGACTATGCCAGGAGCAAGCCTGCAGTTAATATTCTTGGCTAGAAACTGCTCCTACAGTCTCTACACACTGGGGAGCATTTGCCAGCAGGTCAGCACCTGCCTCACAGCAACATCAATGACTGGTGAAAGACCCTTTCCACTTAATTGGATCATTTAAATCCATATGTAAAGGGGGGAAAAGCATTGGCGCTTTCATGTCAGTGCTGAACACTTCACTTATTTAGAGCTGTTTAAAAATGTATATTTTGCCATAGAAATGGTAGGAGAATATCAGCGTCAGTGCAGCACTAACTCTCAGGATGGCAGGAGATGTAGCCGATCCGGTATATGACACACAAAGGCCCAAGGCCTTGTGTCTGTGTATGATCTCCAGTGCTCATGTTTAAAATATGGAGACACTTCTGTTTGAAGAATGACATATAGAAAGCTTTTTCCTGCAGCTGGGAACATTGTACTTGTTATAAATCCATTGGGGGATTCAGGATTAGGTATCATATTGATAGACACACACACCGGTTCCTGTTTCTGTTACCGTGCACATGATGACAAGTAGGTTCAACTAAAGTCCACAAAAATAGTATTTTACTAAGCAAATATTCCATGGAAACAGATATCTCTTAGACAAACTAGGAACCTGTGAATATGGAAATGCTGTTTAATCTACTTGGTAACATGTTATGCAGTAGGATAGGCTGACTAGATTGATATAAAATATTAATAAATGTTTGGTATAACTTGATCCAAATTTCAGCTTGTTCTCTTTTTAGGAGTCCAGTGGGTGGTCCTTCTTGCTATGAGCATGCACTCAGAAAAAAAACATTAATAACCAATTGGTCTGCTCCCTGGACTCTTAAAGTCAGAATGAGCTGAGATTTAATTTAATACTATATGAATAATATACTATATCAATATAAATCTTAATGGATCTTTTCCCATAAAATTATATATCAGTCTGCTCAGCTCCTCTTGCTGGTAGATCAAAAGGCATGTTCCATATGACAGGTACCCATTTAGTTATCTTAGTCTTCATACTTAAAGGGGTACTCCAGGCAAGGGGTGTTTTTTGCTATATGGTTTAAAATGTGCCTCTTTTAACATAATAAAACACACTTACCTCTCTGGCTCCAGCACCAACACAACTATCTCCGCTGCAATCCTGCTGCACTGTCCCCTGTTTGGCCACTTCTGGGTGCTTGGGACGTGATGTCGCAGGCCCCTCAACCATTCAGCAGCTGTAGAGGAGTGGTGGCTCTGCTGCTGAGTGGCTGGGAATACCTGCAATGTCCCCCACACCCAGAAGTGGCCAAGCAGGTGACAGAGCAGCAGGATTGCTGGAGCCAGGGTGGTAAGTTTTCTTTATTATGTTAAAACAGCCCATCCTGGCCCTTGTCACCTTTAACGCAAGAAATTTAAAGGTGATCTATATTCAGTAGCTGCTGGAACAAAGGGACTAACAAAACATAGAAAAGAGCAAAAGTTAGCATTACCCTTGGATTGGTTCTATATACTTACTATATGCCCAGATGTGCACTCAGTTGGACATGTTGTTTTGTGAACACAACGCCAGAACAAGCTTGTATCAAAGTCGGTATTGTTGACGGGTGTCATTTGGAGGTGCTGATACGTTATTATCATTAGGTGCCATTCCTCATTTTTCTGACTGTTCCTGTGTGGGACTTAAAAGTGTGGTCTCATATACATATGGGAAAACAAGAAGGTTGCTCATGCATGCCAGTGAAGTGTGCAAAAATAATGAAAAGAAAGAGGCCTAAGAGTAAACTTTACTTCTCGTTGACTCTCTCTGTCATAGACTTTCTGTGCAAAGACTGATACACAGGCCTATGCTGCACCACAAGCAAGTGCAGATCAGCGAGATTGATGCTAGTTTGCAGAGCTCAAGGCTCAATCAATCATGCAGCCTAATAACTTCATGATATTCTTCAGTACATTCCCATTTACATGGTAAGATGAGCAGGAAGCTACCTACGATTTTATTGCCTGCAGAAAAGATGCGATCAGTAGAAGAAGAAGAGATTTCTCATTCATCGGCTGATCATTATCACCAGTGTCAGACTGGCCCACCAGAGGACCTGAGGATCCTCCGGCGGGCCCCCAGCTTTAAAACCTGCACTAACACTGACTAACATGTTGTTTCTCACTGGTTCTTCATTGGTGGGCCCCTAGGATCATTTCCTCTGGTGGGCCCCAGATACACCAGTCCGACACTGATTATCGCCAGTAATGGTTCCTACCAACAATAGTCGGGCATGTAATAGGACCCTAAATCATTGCTGGGAAGGGCAGGAGTAGAGCTAGAGAAGAGAAAGGAACCCTGGACTATGAGTCCGCTCTATTCTTCCATGGTGGCTCTTCTGCAAATTGCACAATAATTTACCGATAAAAACATACAGATAATTGATTAAAGACGTAGGTAAAAACCTCATTCATTGTTGTCCATGTCACATGCATTTTCTTAAACTTTATTGAAGACCTTGCTCATAATGGATTTTTATTGGTATAGAAGAAATAAACAGATTTTTATAGTTTCAGGATTGTTCTAGTGTCCGGTTTCCTCCCTGTATAATATACATACAGCAAGACAATACATTCTAACATGTTATGGTACAGTTCTATTGAAATTGACTGATAGCAATTACTGTGTATGACAGCTTGTCATTCCTAATACCAAACACAATTCCAATACTTTGACAAACTTAGCTATTTTTTTTTCAATTCTCTTTATTAATTATGACAAATAAATACAAAAGCCTTTTATTTTTTTTCATTAATAAAAAAATACTGGGATTGGTTGATCCTCTTTTCTCAATACTCTAGATAAACCCTTCACCTTGTTTATACATCACCTCTTTGGTGGTTTAGCATATGGAGAGAATGTGTGTGAAATAAATCACTTCTTGCCTGTGTTACATGTGAATCATTCCAGATGAACGATATAATAGTAAATTGCTAAATACATTGATAGTTGGGTGGTCGTCTTGCTCCCCATACCATATGCGAGTCAAGAGCTAAGACTTCCCATTGTAAAGTGTTATTATAACATTAGATAATATGTTCTAAACATTGATCGTTATCACTGTACTTAGCAATATATGGTGGTAATGCTGATGAATAACCAGATGGTTGTAGCATCTGTCGCCTTAATGAATAGCACAGTATAAATGTGTCTATAGCTTTATATACTCTATCTTTAGTATTTCTAGTACTTAGTAAGAAATGCCAGATTCCATATTTATCAGAGCACTTGGGAATAACACATACAACTCTACAGACGCACTGCAGTTGCTCTTCATAAATATATTACAAGTCGCCTAGGAGTTGGAATAGTAAAAAGGGACTGAAGTAAATTAGAATATCCCCATGATAATGGAGACAACAGGTTAATGAATATTTTATTCCCTTCTTGCAATTTATAACTTGTTTGCAGGGATTTACTGAAAGAGAATGAATAAAATTACTATATCCCACCCTTTGGTTTGCCTAACGGCAATGGCAATTTTGTGTCCGTCCTCCGCATGCTTGTTTAATAAAGTGTAATAGATATTATTTGATTTTTAATGAAGACACTGTATGCAGAATTAGGCCATTGGAAGCAATGCTGTTCACATTATTGTGTTTTCTCCATTATCTTAAGGGGTTTTACAGTTATATGAAATGAAGAATATTCTTTTTAAAATAAAAAAGTGTATAATTTTCATTATGTATTGTGTTAGTTTCTAAAACTCTCTTTCTGAATCCATTGAATAAGAACTTTCAGTAGTGCAGTCAACTTACTGTACTGGTAGACACAGGGTGCTTATATGCTCACTAGCGCTGTATACAAAAACAAGTGCTGCTAGGTGTGTGGGGATACCCTATATTCCCCCATTTATACAGAACATAGACTATACATATAGAGGCACCCAGCGCAGACTGTTAGTGGGTCAGTAAAATGAGGAAGTCCAGTAAGTATAAGTAATAAATACCTGTATAAAAGTCCAAGTGTTAAGGTGAATATAAACTTACATGGATGCTGATATCAGTGTAGTTCAACCAGAGTCCACATCCAGCTTTTGGGCAATGTAGAGAGATTGATCAGCAGGGAGAAATCTCCTTAACTGGGCAGATACTCCGGCCGGTAGCACTGCACACAGTTGATTTTCCGTGGCAATGTGGAAATCTGAGTAACATCATTCTCCCTAGGTAGGAATCCTAGCGCAAGCCAAAAGATATCATATGCATTTCAGTGTACACGGACACCTTCATCAGCAGTTCTGTGTTGGTAAAGGCTTCAGAAGAGAAGGATATAGGGGTAGTGATTTCTGACAGCCTTAAAATAAGTCACCAGTGCAGCCAAGTGGTAGGGAAAACAAATCATATGCTGGGTTGTATAGCTAGAGGTATAACCAGTACGAAGAGGGAGATTGTGACCCCGCTGTACAGTGCTTTAATAAGATCACATCTGGAATACTGTGTCCCGTTTGGGAAACCTCACCTACGAAAAGATATTGATAAACTAGAAAAGGTTCAAAGAAGGCTTACAAAAATATTGGGGGGTCAGACGCAAGTCTGGAAGAAAGACGTGAAAGGGAGGACATAATCAAAAGATGACTTTTTACTTGAACAAGTTCCATGACTTATAATATGAAATAAGGTACAAAAACTGGTAAATTTACCTTTTACACCTGTGTAGAGAAGTCAGAATGCAAAAAGGGGATGAGAGTGTCACTTTATAAAAAATGAGCACAAGAATAAGAGAATACAGTGAGAGGTTAGTTGGGGGAAAGATCAGAATCAACATTAGAAAATATTACTTTACTGAAAAGGTAGTTGCTTGGAACAAACCTCTAGTAGATCTGGTGGGTATATCTAAAGTAACTGCTCGGGATAAACATACATCGTTCCTAACATAATAGTAAAGAAAATACTATAAGGCGGACTAGATGGACCAGGTGGTCTTTTTCTGACATTCTTGTATGTCCTTATAAGATTTATTTTTGAAACAAATTCACTTGACGCTTCTAGGCTATATTCCACTTTTGAAAACATAGTGGATAGAGACGGCTGTTTTTTATAATCATGGCTGTGAATAATGATCATGATGATTATTCGCGGACATGATTCTAATGAGATGGCGCCTTTCCCCACTATATTTCCAAAGTGGAAACATAGCCCTAGGGTGAAACAGCTCCAAAACAGTTCAAATGTTTCAGTATAGTAGTGCAAAGTTTTAAAAAGTTTTGTTGCAAGTTTTGTTTTTTTGCCGTTTCACGTCTGTTTCTTTAGATGACCGTCATTTTGGTGCCAAAATGTTTCATGGAAATTGTGGCTGCAAAACGGCAGAAAAAGACGTTATGGGAGCAAAGCCATATTGCATCGGGTCAGTTTCCAATAGTAAATAATGGAAGTTTTTTTTATTGCTGATCCTGATCATGTGTTTTCCCTACAATAGAAGATTGCTGGATTATCCTTGTAAATTCTAGTGAAGTTAGAGTCATATTGTTAATTCTCAACAAGGGTTTTGTTTTTTGTGCTACATACTGTATATACATTTATTTTAACACATGAAAAATATGGCCACATTTATGAATAAAAAGTGTTGCTAGTTAAATCTGTGTATATTTCTCTGTATTTAAATTGTTAATGGTTATGCAGTTTTGTAGTTAAACAGAGATTTACTGCTTTCTCTTGATAACTCTCCCCCAGTCTTCTTACCCGCACAGCTTAGCTCCCATTAACAACAGAATTTAAAAACGGCACAATTATTTTGGGAATTATTTTGCGGCCATCTTTTTGCACTGCTGTCATTTTGAGCTCTAAATGCGTCTGTCTTTTATTAAATGGCAGCCACAAATAATGATCGGGATCTATTTCTTTATGTTGGGGGGGGGGAGTTTGAGGGGAGCTTGACAACTAAGAAAAATTTGTGCTGGCGGCGTTTGTTAGGTCATTTACATGGTTGTGTTTTTAGCTGCATCATTAATAATTGTCAGGAATTCAGCAGTGCCATTAATAACTGTCGTGATTTCATTTGTCATAATGAAGGCTTCTGAAGGTCAAAACGTTGTTTCTATGTCATATCATGAGATACTACATGGTAGCATTTTGCCTGAAATATCTATAATCCTTGCTTAGAAACATGCTTGCTTACCGTAACCACCTTTCTGCAAAATCCAGTTTTGGCGTTACGGGGTACATATACCATATTAACTTCTGTTTCTGGAGGAAATGTAAAGAAAGCAACCTTTACGATTTTTCAGTGTTACATATATAAATGAAGAAAGATTTAGTTTAGCTTGAAGATCATAATATGTAACAACTTAAATCCTTAGAGGGTGCACAGGCGTCCGGTGCTGGCCGGGCACTTGAAACACAAAGCATTAGCGTAGATGAGGACTCCGGCACTCCAGAACGTGGAAACTTCTTAAAACATGACCTTTATTAAGTGCAAGTTAAAATACAAAGGTGCAAGCAGGCAGACCAATGCATTTCTCACAGGTGCGCTTAGTTATGAATCCGACCATGATTAAGTGCACCTGTGTGAAACGTGTTGGTCTGCCTGGTTGCACCTTTGTATTTTAACTTGCACTTAATAAAAGTCATAAAAGAAGTTTCCACGTTCTGGAGTGCCGGAGTCCTCATCTATGTTATTGCTGAACTTTGTATTTTTCAGTATGTTATATATTTTGCACCATTTACCATGCAACAAAAATAACACATCAAGGGTTATTTATCCAGATTTCTGGTGCAAAAAAAAAAATTGCCAAATCTTAGACAGGCCTCAATTTGCCCAGGCAGGAGACTTGCAATGTGACAGCCCCACAACCTGGAAGTTGCCAAAACTTCAAATTCTAGTGATCATGCCCTGAGGATCCCAGAGATGCACAAAGGTAACAACGCAATGCTTGTTGATTGCAGTGTTGCAAGGGTTAAAAGGTTAATATTAGACATGGCTGCAATCTTGATGATTAGCTTGAGAGCAAGAAGCTGGGCCCCTGCCGGTGATCACTGTGGAGCACATATATAGTCTTTGCCTTCTCATTTGGATTTACATATTTTATGTAGGTAAATCTACCGCCTACACTTTTAATTTTTTATTTTTAGTGTATTGTTATGGGGCAGCCTTCTCGACTGAGCTTTTAAACAGCATTTAGAAAAATGTTTAAAAGCAAGCATCATAGGCATGAAAAAATAAACTAGAATGGACCCTATTCATTTTTATTGGAAATTGTGCTAGCCATTCTCTGTAACCTGTGCAGAGGTCATTGTGCGGAGAGAGGGGAAAGCTGAGCTCAATCACTTATTGGGAATGGTGGTAAATAGAGATGAGCGGACCTTGAGCATGTTTGGGTTTGTTTGCATGTGGTAGTTGAAGAATTTGGATGGAGTCCTAGGGAGTCCTGAAAAATATGGATACAGTCTATGCTATTAACCGTTTTGATTTTGACATAAACTGGTGGGATCGTGGACTGACCTAACATGGCATAGGTGCATTTTATGGTTCAGGTTGTTAGTGCTTCAGTGCTATTCTACACACTCTTTGTAATACCGTGGTCCCTCAAGTTACAATATTAATTGGTTCCAGGATGACCATTGGATTATAAAAATATTGTATCTTGAGACCATAACTCTCTGGAAAACTGGTAATTGGTTCTGATGCCCCCAAAATAAAAAGCTATTTAAAGTCCTCTGTAAGTAGGATAAAGGATGCTGATTTCCATATCTGTGATAGATAGAATCGGCGTATACACTACTGATGTATAATGTATTGAAAAACTTAATTTTGCGGGTGTTTAATCTATTAAAACACAATGTCCCTGTGCTTATGAAAATAAATTTTGACATGTTACAGAGATGTAAAAAAAAAACAAAAATAAAATATGGCCTGTGCATCAATGCAGGTGCACACTGCTGTCAATAATAAACAGACAAAAACAGAAAAGTGCAACTGGCAGGACTTACCGCGTATATTCACCTGCCATACACTCAATTAAAATTGCTCTAGAGATTTTTTATGAGGTTCTTAGCAGGCCTGTATTTAGAGTTCATGCTGCCCTAGGCACTTTGCATGCTGAGGCGCCCCCCCCCCCCCCACCCACCGGCACTGGCAGGGGACATGCATGGTATATACCCTGGCACTTGTGTGCCACTCTGCTTGATGCCCGCTATTCTCATCAAACAGACGTCATGAAGGAAGGAGGCCGGGGACGTCTTAGTTTGGGGACCGCTTCTATCCAGTGTCGGACTTGGGTACCTGGGGCCCACCAGAGGAAATGATCCTTGGGGCCCACCAATATAGAACCAGTGAGACACGACATGCTGAGCCGCTCCTCTCCTGGATTTATCTGTATCTGTGACAAATCCCTCCATTTATACAGCTCTCAGGGTATGCTGAGAGTCGTAGTTTCTCAGTGGACAACCCTTTAATAAATCACTGTGTGCAGAGTCTCCTGGTGGCTGCAATGTGTGGGTGACAACTATCAGTCCTGAAGGTCCAGCAATACATCTGTCTACTATTGTACTACAACTCCCAGCATATGCTGAGGGCTGCAGACTGTCAGTAAATGCTGGGAGTTGTAGTGCCTGCAGCTGTTGTAGTTGGGTCCTAGGTGCTTTATACACTGGATGTGGCATATAAGAATACATAGATCTGTGGTGGCTCAGTGCAGGGAAGTGACCCCAGAACAGCACTAATAGGGGAAAGAACAAAAACATCTACCCCTATCCCCTGTTAGTGACGTTCTGGGGTCACTTCCCTGCACTGAGCCCCCACAGATCTATGTATTCTTATATGCAACCTAGGGCCCAACTACAACAGCTGCAGGCACTACAACTCCCAGCATTTAGTGACAGTCTGCAGCCCTCAGGATATGCTGGGAGTTGTAGTGCCTGCAGCTCTTGTAGTTGGTCCTAGTTTAAAAGTTTGCACTAGTGTACTGTAGTGTCCGTGGGGCTGTGTCAGTACACTACCGCAAACCATACACTGACCCATTTAGACCCCAATGGTACACAGGCTCTGCACACTATAGAGGTGATTACAGTGCAGTTACTAATGACTCACAGGTGACGTCCTCTCCGATTGGCGTTGCTCACTTTTTGCTTTCTTCTCCATCTGGCGCAGCCATCATGAAGACTTCTCCGACCACAACTAGTCTGCAGGCGGGCAGCTGGAGGTGATTGGGGAAGGCAGGCAGCTGGAGGTGACTGTGGAAGGGAGGCAGCTGGGGGGGACTGTGGAAGGGAGGCAGCTGGGGGGACTGGGGAAGGGAGGCAGCTGGGGGGACTGGGGAAGGGAGGCAGCTGGGGGGGACTGGGGAAGGGAGGCAGCTGGGGGGAGACTGGGGAAGGGAGGCAGCTGGGGGGAGACTGGGGAAGGGAGGCAGCTGTGGGGAGACTGGGGAGGGGAGGCAGCTGGGGGGAGACTGGGGAAGGGAGGCAGCTGGGGGAGACAGGGGGAACAGCTGGGGTGACGGAAAGGGGGAGCAGCTGGGGGTGGCAGGGGCAGGGGGAGAATCTGGGGAGGCAGGGGGAGCATCTGGGGGGGGGGGGGCAGGGGGAGCCGCTGGGGTGGCAGGGAGAGGATGGGGGCAGCTGGGGTGGCAGGGGAGAAACTGGGCTGGAAGGGGGAGAAGATGGGGGGCAGGAGGAGAAGCTGGGGGGCAGGGGAAGAAGAGGGAGCAGCTGGGGGCAGGGGAGAAGCTTGGGGCAGGGGAGCAGCTGGGGGCACAGGCAGGGGGAGCAGATGGGGCAGGGGGAGCAGATGGGGCAGGGGGAGCAGATGGGGGCATGGGGAGCAGATGGGGACACAGGCAGGGGGAGCAGATGGGGGCACCGGCAGGGCAGGGGGAGCAGATGGGGGCACGGGGAGCAGATGGGGACACAGGCAGGGGGAGCAGATGGGGGCACAGGCAGGGGGAGCAGATGGGGGCACAGGCAGGGGGAGAAGCTGGGGGTGAAGAGGGAACAGCCGGGGGCAGAGGCAGAGGCAGACTGGGCAGGTCCCCCCAAAGCAGCTTCGGGGCATCTGGGGTGAGCTCCTTCCGGCACACACTGCCTCTATCAAAGACCGGAAGCTTACCCCTGCAGCCCCGCGGTCCTGAACTTCTCTCCTGCTGCAGCGCACGTGACTTCATCGCGCCGAGTAGGAAGAAGTTCAGGCACCGCGGGTCTGCACAACGTCGTCAGACACACACCCCCCCGGCCGCAGACCAGGCACCCGTGGTCCTGTACCTAGGGTGGCAGGGGTTAAAAAAAAATTTTTTTATAAAAAAAAATATATATTTTGATCCCTGCAGGTGCCGCCCCCCCCCCCCCCCCCCGCAGGGCGAGGCCCCCCCCCCCCCCGTAGGGCGCCGCCTTAGGCACCGGACCACGGGTGCCTAGTGTCAAATACGGCCCTGGTTTGATCTTCTCACTACATTAAGGTCACCTCAGAGAGAGTAATGGTTCCCACACACCCCACATATGACACAACATATATATATTTTTTTTTTAAATGGCCAGCACACCAATACCACTATTAACACTATGCAGGAGCACACTGCTGTGGCTAATCGACAGACAAAAAAAAAAAATTGCAACAGCAACCTGCAAGTACAATGTTTTGTCTGTTTATTAGCCATTGCAACATGTACCTGCATAGCATCAATTGTGGTATTGGTGCCCTGGCCATTTATTTTTATTATGTTGTATCTCCACCCATCTTCACTCCACCCATCTCCTGTGGGTGTTTTAAAGTTAGATTTTAGTTTGATCCCTCATGCACATATTGTCAGTATAGGAACAATTTTTCTCTAAGGTCACCTTAACGTGATGACACTCTTTTTAATCAGAGGATTTGAGTGATCAGACATGAACCAATCACTAGATATAGTCATGCGCTTCACTCCTTGGCTCCCTGCGACCTTTAGCTTGCTGCTCAAGACTAGCACCATAGACTTTTAATACATTTTGAGGTGGAGATTGCAGAGAGCTGGGGAGTAAAGCTTTATGCTTGGCTTTATGTATGTAGTGTCCCAGAACCCAATGTGCCACTGCTGGGTCCTGTTTATGTCAGTTGGCACTGAGGTATGTGTTCTTACAGGGCTCCTCTGTTTTATGGTGTACAAGGTGTAGTGCTGCTTTTTGTCCACAAGATGTCACTATTTTTCACCTCTAACAGCCAGAACATTGAAGGTCTCAGGGGTTAATTATATTGTATACTATGATACACTGTGAGTGCAAGAGAATAATTGCCAGCACTCTCTCAGGCTACCAGAGGCTGCTTCCAGAAGGTTCCAACCTATTAGGTACCAAGTTACCTCAGGCTGCTCTCAACCAATAGCAAACTAGCCCAACCTTAGCCTATATGTAGCTGGTGAAGACAGTCATAGTCATAGGAAGCCATAGTTCCAGTATGTGGCTCTAAGTAATATTAAATCTAAGCTTTCCATTCACTTTAACTGGCCCAGATTTATCCAAGTGTGTAAAATGAGAATAGGTGAAAATTGCCCATAGCAGCCAATCACAGCTTAGCTTTTACTTTAGCAGAGCTGAAACCTATGTAAATACACAGTGCAAATGTATATATTTGTGTTAAAATTTTTCTTTTATACAAGAATTTTTTTTTCTATTTTACTGTGTGCTGCAGGTTACATTTATTCACAATGATCGATTATTTTATAACACTTTATGGAAAAAGGTAAGGCTTATTTATAAACAAAGCAATGTTTTAATATCTTATGTCTGACACAAACCATGTCCAAATTGTAAAAGGTGCCTTATTCAAAAAATTGTTCTGGCTGTCATTCCTGCATGAATCCCATGACAATCACCCCTGCTCGCACCACGCTATACATTTAAAGGAATATTTTTCTAATAAAACACACTTCTAAGAGCTCAGGCTCCCCTGAAAGTGTTAAAGTTCATAGATTACCCAATGGCCACAGGCTGCGTATTATTCATTACGACCCACATATATCACAAAAATTAGGCTTCACTGTAGTTTATGGAAACAATCTGAGACTTCAAAGGCCATGTCCCCTCCAGTGATACGAGAAGGAAGTAGGAGACATGAAAGCCATGGAAGCTATAGAGAGGCAGGAGGAAATGCAGCGCAATGGGTCAATGCAAGGTCCAGTGGAACTCATTTAAAACTTTTTTTTTTTCTTTAAGCAGCTGAACTCCTGGGCAGCTATGTATTGCAATATATCAGATTCTCCAGATCTGCTTAAATGAATCCTATGTGCCGCCTGCAACATTAAATATATGTATCTGCTTGTGGATATGGACTGAAGTACACGCTTTGTGGTTCCTGATTGAAAACAGAAGTGCTATCCTTATCTATGAGCAGAGCCTAGTGAGGAGGCTGGGACCACTGCGACTGCTCCCCAGTCATTTTCAGCATGTTATCATGGAATCTTTACGTTGGTGCAGCTGAAAGGACTTAAGATTTTGTAGGATTAGTGTAACGTTTTATTGCTAAGGAAAATTGTTTATGTCCTCCATTTTAGATGGAACGGTCATGCAGAGATAACGTCAAAAAAAATCTCTGCTTGAATCAATTAGGTTAGTAGGAGAAAAAGTTCTAGATAATGTTACTTGACTCAACAAACTGATAAATGTCCGGAAAAGAGAGAGTGGAAAATTTCACTGACTTCTACTGTGTGATCACTTGCTGTCATGTCACAATGACACACAAGCTTCTGTCCATGAGTGCTCATTTGACAAATGCTATGTTCTTCTTAAACAATCTATTAAAGGAGAAATCCGGTGAAAATTTTCATTAAAGTATTGTATTGCCCCTCCAAAAGTTATACAAATTACCAATATACACTTATTACAGGAAATGCTTATAAAGTGCTTTTTTCCCTGCACTTACTACTGCATCAAGGCTTCACTTCCTGGATAACATGGTGATGTCACAACTCCCAGAGCTGTGCGGGCTGTGGCTGCTGGAGAGGATGAAGGCAGAGGGATGCTCAGTGTCCCTCCAGTGCCCTGTGTCCCTCAGTGTCCCTCTGCCATCATTCTCTCCAGCAGCCGCAGCCTGCACAGCTCTGGGAGTCGGGTCGTGACATCACCATTTCATCCAGGAAGTAAAACCTTGATGCAGTAGTAAGTGCGGGGAAAAAAGCACTTTATGTGAATTTCCTGTAATAAGTGTATATTGGTGATTTATATAACTTTCGGGAGACAATAAAATACTTTAATAAAAATTTTCACCGGACTTCACCTTTAATTCAGTGTTGAGTGGGCGACCAGGCAGCATTTGCTTGACCATGTGATTTTGGTAAAATAGTCATCTATAAATTGTCCCATATAGTTGCCAGGAACTGTTTGCTATCTCTTTGGGTTGCCAAGACTTGAGTCTCATGGCAAGAGTGGCAAGTCATTATTAAGTGGCTTTGGGTAACACCAGGGAGAAGAGTCTAAGGGGGAGATTTATCAAACTGGTCAATCAGATTCCACTTTTCATTCCTCACAGATTCTTTGAAAAATTAAAGGTGGAATCTGATTGGTTGCTAAGGGCAACTAAGACAATTCTACTTTACACCAGTTTGATAAATCTCCCCCTAAGTGTCTTCTAGGTCTTCAGCCTCTGTGCTTCTCCAGAACACGGAGGATGGACTTTGGCAGCTAGAGGATGCCAGGTCTCTCCACAAGCGTCATCTGGTGTGGGCAGCGTCTGGTCCCAAGAACCAGGCAGTGCTAGTGCGAGGCATAAAAAAAGGCTGAAAAGGCACAGTCAGCAAGCCGGGTCATCAATGAAAGAATCAGCACAGTACAAGGGATAAGACAGCAGTGCAGTCAATTAGGTGCAGGATGAGAATAGGCAGATCCAGATGCAAGTCATAAGTAGCACAAATAGGTGGGGAAAAGCTGTCCATTTAAATCCTCAGCTATCGGTTGCACGTGCACCCTCGTGCTAAGGTGGCATTGCAGCATTAACAGGAAGGAAGTAGCAGAGAAGCAAGGTTGCTGGTAGACAACAACAGACCTGGGACCAGCACAGAGTAGGGCAGAGGAGATTGCAGAAGGTGGTGAACACGAGTGGGAACTAGGCGGTTTACAAACAGTTCCCTCCTCCAGAAACGTTGATCCAGCCATCTATTACATGGTCACCAATTTGACTGGTTATTTGACTGGTTGACGTTTCCCCTGCAGCGAAACCTTCCCTGACTGCTGCAATCACAATACATATCTATTCCTAACGTTATTGTACAGATATGAGAATTACTAATTTTGAAAAATTTAACAAAAAGTTACATACTTGCCATGGTTAAAAAAAACTGTAGTCTGATCTATATTGATCAAGGGAAATGAATGCACAAGCAGAAGGTTACTCCGGTGGTAGCAATGCCTACATGACATGGGCACCCTGGAAGCTAACAATGCAATCTTACTGTTTCTACCCATGTCAATGAAGGTCGTAGCCTGGGAAAAGCTTCCATACAATTTGAAGATGTTTTTGTTAATAAATTATAGAGTATTATAATAGAGCACATTGTAGGGAGGCTGATCGTGTGTGACTTTACAGCCCCTTTTGTTGCCTAAAATTTTAAATCATTTACGTCATCCTTTATTATATTCCTTCCCCTTCATGAATATGGAATAATGTGCACAAACCACTGCTCTATATCGGTTATCATCATAAAAATAGCACTATTGCTTTGTCCCATTGAGAACAGGAGACTACAGTGTGACCCGACAGACCTTACATTTGGATAATGTTATGTATTGAGTGCAAAATGTGGAGGCACAATTCACTCACAAGAAATTCTCATCTGGACGGCTGCAAAGACCAGGTTTTACAGCTATCCCCTAGAGACATTTTGTTTGACCACAAGCAAGGACCAGGATGTTTTCTTAGCCAGATGATCAATGACACATTGAGTGTGAGCATGCAGGAAGCTGAGGGAATGTACACAGCCCCATGCAGCCATGTTAATGTAAAGTAGTGCATTAACTTAGAATTATTCAATGCCCTTGGGTGGCTTATACAAATATGGATCCAATGTAAATTCTTACAAATGTCTTCTTATATTCTAGAGAAAAATGACCATTGATTCATGCACCCTGCGAGTTATGTTTCTGCATTATGTACACCTATGAGCATGACCTCATTGCTGTACAGATCAGCCAACAACAGGTGAAGTGAATAACACTGATTATCTTGTGACAATGTCACCTGTCAAGAAGTAGGATATATAAGGCAGCAAGTGAACTGTTAGTTTTTGATACATTGGAAAAAGGAAAAATGGGCAAGTGTAGGAATTTCAGAGAATCTGACAAGAACCAAATTGTTTTGGCTAGATGAGTGGGTCAGAGCATTTTCAAAACTAGGGGTTTCATTCCTGGTATATAATAGTAGTACTTACAAAAAGTTGGGACACACAGTGGATTGCAGCTTGGTACATATGGGGCTGCAAATACTGGAAAATACCACTAAATACTGGTCAACATGCCCAGACTGATTTCTGCCCACTGATAACAACACCTACAATGAGCATTAGAACTGGACTGTTACCAAATAATACCACTACGCCATGACTGCATATTATCACTGTACTGTAACTTCAGGAAAAACACTGGGGTGAATTTATTAGGACCAGAGTAACCATACGGTTCTCACAGTTAATGATGGAATTACGCTTCTATCTGCCATTAACCTCTTAAATGCCACAATCTAAAGCAATTGCTTTTTTTAAGTGGGTCAGTGACAGAAGTGTGATTGTGGGGGTCCTGATCAGTTTTCCTCCATCCTGTGAGGTCAGCAATCCACATCTAGAGTTAATAAAATAAACATATTTTGTATCATAGCGTGAGGAATTGTCCAAACTATTCAAATATAATAATATTGTTCACACAAGGTGAACAACATAAATGGAAGGAGGAAAAAACACCAAGATTGATAATGTTTTGTTGCATTATAAATTAGAAAAACAGTCAACAAAAGTGATCCAAAATTCCCATCTACACCCATTAGGTACCAACAAGAACTATGAAAAATAAAGATCATGGTGCAAAAAAACGAGCTTCCGAATAGCTCTGTAGGTGGAAATATTAAAGGGTTATAAGGGTCAGAATGGGTCAAGTTGAATCATATTTATCTGTAAAAAAAGAAAAAAAGTTTTACTGTTTTAAAAATAGTAAAATATTAAAAAAGCTATGTTAACATGGGTTTTGTTGTATTCAGACTGACCTATAGAATAAAGGTAACATGTCAGTTTTATTGTAAAGTTAACTGCGTAAAAATGCTGGGGTTAACATGGCTACCAGGGACAGGCACTGGGGTTAACTAGGCTACCAGGGACAGGCACTGGGGTTAACAAGGCTACCAGGGACAGGCACTGGGGTTAACTAGGCTACCAGGAACAGGCACTGGAGGTTAATTAGGCTACCAGGGACATGACTGGGGGGGTTTAACTAGGCTACCAGGAACATGACTGTGGGGGGTTAACAAGGCCTACCAGAGGCTTCACTAGGGGTTAACTAGACTACAAGGAGCATGACTTGGGGTTTAACTAGACTACAAGGGGTGTCAAAGGGGGTTAACTAGACTACCAGGAACATCATTAAGGGGTTAACTACAGCTAGCAGGGGCATCACTGGAGGTTAACTCTGGCTACTGGGCATCACTAAGAATTCACATCAGGTACAAGGGGCATCAAAGAGGGTTAACTACAATAGCAGGGGCACTAGGGGAACAATAATTTGCCTTGCCCCAGGTGCTGCAAACCCACGCTACTAACTGCTGCGCACGGTATGCGGCCCTCAAATGATTTTATTAATGCCTGACCGGCCCTCGACATGGAAAAGGTTCCCCACCCCTGCCCTAAACCCTCTGGCTGCTTATTGACAGTTGTTTGCCTATAGACAGCATAGATAGACAACTGCTAGTCAGTGGCCAGTGGGCAGAGTGTGCTGTTGCTCATGAATATCCAGGACTACTAAGCACACACATAATAAATAGGACGACTTATTGTCCTTGTTATTCAAGAGGATATCTCTGGATCAGCTGCACAGAAGGATGTCAGTGATACATCATTCTGTTCAGCTCTTATGTTACTAGTTTATATTACCCTTAGATAGGACAGAATAAACCGGCTGACAGAGTATATTTAAGGAATTGAAATATCTTTATTTATGCATGTCTCCACATTTTGTGGCACTTCTGTGACTTTTTAATATCCTGCATAACCGCTTTAAGTTTAACCCACCTAAAGCCATCTAGTGTTACTTTGCTTTGTATGGTTGTACTGTTTAGGTATTTGCAGCATTATGTTGCCACTATATGTCATTTGTAAGGACAGGGGAGGTAGGGACAAGACACGACAGTGAGCCCTGATGCTGAACCCACCAACTGTCCCTACCTCAAACGGCCCTAGGCGGCCGGGGACGTTCCCTGTACTAGATACGTGCACACAGAACAAGACAGACAAACAAACACAGTAGCGGATAGTCAAACAAGCAAGGTAAGAACCAACCGGGCAGCGTAGTACAAAATCAAGTTACAATCGAATAGTCAAAAAGTCAAGCCAGAGGTCAGGTAACAAAGTCGAGCAAGCAGAGGAAGTTAGGACGGGGATCGCAGGAATAGACAGGGGGAGCTGGGACCAGGGTATGAAATCTAATAGCTAGTGCTGAGAGACTGCCGCAGCTTTTTTTATGCTAATCAAGAGCCCGTTCCGGTTCTCCATAGGACCGGTGCTCTGATCTTCCAGATTCCAGATAGGCAGAGAAACCAGTCAGTCAAAAGACTTACTCAGCTGCATAAATCAAGTCTCCCAGTGATCAGTTTATCTCCCGCATTGTCAGGAAGTTGAGAAGCAAGTGGGTGTGGCACATAAAAGTAAAAACAAGCCCAGCTCACACCAGTTTACTGCATGACAACTTTTTTTTTTTTGTATCTACTTAATCAGTCAGGTCAAACTCTGGCCCGCGGTGCCATTATTTTTGGCCCGCCAGGCAATTCAGAGTTTTAATTACATCTGGCCCGCCATGGCTACTATGAACAAGACTATGGGGGAGGGCTGGCTACTATATAAGAGACCACAGGGGAGGGCTGGCTACTATATAAGAGACTATAGGGGAGGGAGGGCTGGCTACTATTTAAGAGACTATGGGGAGGGCTGGCTACTATATAAGATACTATGGGGGGCTGGCTACTATATAAAAGACTATGTGGGAGAGCTGGCTACTATATAAGACTATGGGGAGGGCTGGCTACTATATGAGACTATGGGGGAGGGCTGGCTACTATATAGGAGACTATGGGGCAGGGTTGGCTACTATATGAGACTACAGGGGAGAGCTGGCTACTATCTGAGACTACAGGGGAGAGCTGGCTACTGTATGAGACTACAGGGGAGAGCTGGCTACTATGTGAGACTATCAGGGAGGGCTAGCTACTGTAGGAAACTATTGGGAGAGCTGGCTACTATATAGGACACTTGGGGGACTGGCTACTATTTGGGCACTACTGGGTGGGTTGACTACTATGTTGGGCAATTTTGGTTGGGTTGGCTACTACATGAGGCAATATTGGGGGAGGGGCTACTACATGGGTTGGGATTTAATCATATTATAGCAATTTATCATGTCATTTATCATAGTGCACAGTGCTGGGAGACGCACACCACTGACAGTGCCAGCACCACTGCATTCGCGCTTCAATAATTATCAAGGTTGGCCCTCGACTTTGTCCAAATTTTTATTTTGGCCCACTGTGTATTTGAGTTTGACACCACTGTTCTTAATGGTAGCATTTTTTGAGCCCTATTTTTTTTCTTGGTTCTACACTGTTTCTCCAACTACCATTAACCAATATTGGTTAATATAAAACAACCTGTTCACCTGTTTTCAAAACTCCCAACCACCCCCAGCCGCTGCAAGCAGGATGGGCCGGGGTTTGTCACTCTTGAGATATGTGTGGGTCCCATAGTATGATAAGAATACCTTTAAATGACACTCCTCATACAGTAGGTCACAGGCCATCCTGTGCTGTGTTTCTGGTACTGACTTAAAGAATCTATGTTAATACAATCAGCTGTGTGTAGCATCTAGGTAAAAGAAGGAGACCCCCTTAGTGCTATTAGTTATAGAACCTTGTTCTAGTTATGTTATAGCTCTCTGTAAACCAGTCAACCACATGTGCTCATTAATTTTAAGCACATTCAAGTTCTTTGTGGCTTAACTCTTTTTCATTTAGAACATATCATGCAGGGATCACATAAACATTTATGGAAATTTATCAAATAAAATCTTTAACGTTAACATTGCATTGAATAAATGAAACTCATGCGGTATCCAAATAACAATCGAGCCTATATTATGTTGATTGACACATTTACACAAATTCTTTGAATCCTACGTCACTTGCTTCTGTACCAAGGACTGTATGCTAAAGGAAAGTCCTATGTATTCTCATATTATTATTATGGTCAAAGTTACTGGTATCTGTACTTTATGAATATGAGAATCTGGAGCAGGATATCTAGGCTATTTTGTAGCAACAATTTATGATATTCCTGGTTCACAGTTGCAAGTCCTATGTACAGTAAATTGCAATTGCACATGACTGAATTTTGGTGCTGTCCCTGAATATTATTTGGGTTAAGTCCTGTGTCACATACAGTAGGTGATATAAGACTATTGCCAACCAATCTTAGTTCTCACCTGCAGCAGGCTTACATTTGTACAGTTTATGCTACAGAGGTGTATCAGTAGTTCTTAGTAGGATTTGTAGGATCACAATTTATTTGATTGATATAACTATGGCTAAAAGGAATATTGTAAAGCTCGCTTAGCGTTTCTTTCTGAAGCATCATGGAAGCCTGAGTTCCCTATCGAATGACTGCTTTGTTCCTGTCCATATTCCACCCATCAGGCTGAGGGTCTTCAAAGTCTGCTCCACTCTGTGCTGCTCCTCCTTGGGTGCTGGTAAAAAGATGGATCTAGTCCTGGGAAACTGGGAGAAGATTCCCAGGGCGGGATCCATCTTTTCCTAGCACCTGTGGAGGAGCGGTATGGAGCAGAGCAGACCTCAAAGCCCCACAGACTGATGAACAGAATGCCAGTAGGAACAAAGTGCTTCACTTTGTTTCTTCGGTAAATTCGCTCACCTCTAACCTCTATAAAGATGACTGAGCACGCCAATAAGGCTTTCTCATTCATGTGAATAAGACAGGTCCTGTCCATTTTGTCCTGTGGTCCATTGGGCTTGCTGTAAAGCATATCTCAAAATGCTGTTATATTAGCTCAGACAAGGTGGCAGCCCCTATGATGATGTACAAAAAAAGGAAATAAAAGAAATGACAATCACCAACATAGAACTATGTTGCTAAGATGAGCACATAGAAGCATAGAAGAGGCAGCTGTGCTTTCCTAAACACAGTGACATTTAAAAAAAGCTGATTATTGGGCGTGCCAGGAATTGGACCCCTACCTACACTAAAGACCTATCCTGAGAATAGGCCTACATTTTGAAAGCCCAAATCCCCCAGTGAGCAACATAGCCAACATATTTAAAGCATAACTCCAGTGTTGTTTCCCTGCCCATAATACAAAGTTAATCATGGAGACACAGTACACATACTGGGAGGCTGACTTGCTTGGACAACTCTACAACACCCAGCACATTCCGTGCACAAGCCTTTTTCTAATTAATACTTGTGCATTTGAATTTGTTGGGTATTATTTAGTTCTACAACCCAACTGTTCAGCATGTACAGTGTCTCTCTGTTATGAACTTTGCAGAACAGGCTAAAGGCTAGGAGTTAGGCTAGGGCTACAAAACCATTGCTGATCACACAACGCCATTACTCAAAGTGAATGGAATTAAAGGGGTGCTCCAGCCTGGGGGCACTTTTTTGGGGGGATCGGGGAGGAGGTGGCTGAAATAAAAGACGTCCACTTACCTCCCCGGTTCCAGCGGCGGGTCCCGTATCACGGCGCTCCGGTGCCCGGTTCCCGGCCGCTTCCTGGTGTCTGACGCCGCCCGAGATGCTACGTCTCAGGGCCGCTCAGCCACTCAGTGAAGGAGGCGGGATCCGAGCGGACTTCAAACGGATCCCGCCTTGAACAAGCACCATGACGTATGATATAAAATAAGGTATGAAAAACGCTAAATTTACCCTTTACACCTGTGTAGAGATGTCAGAATGCACAAAGGGGGTGACAGTGTCACTTTAAATAACGTCCGTTATTGCTGTGATTTAATTTACTTCAATGAATTGCATTGAAGTCAATGGAATGACGGACACAATGTATAAAATGAAAGATGTTGTTTGTGCAGAAGTCAAAATAACGATCATGACAAGTATTTTCGGACGTCTATTGCAAACAGAAGACGCAATTTTTTTAGTTGTTAACACAGTTTTTCTTTTCTTACCGTCCTTTCTCCGTTCTTACTATTAAAATTTAATAGCTTTCCAATTAAAGACATACCCAAAGGTCAATTAGTCCAAGGAAAATGAGAAAAGGCGGACGCTATTTTTTTCTTAAATAACATCTTTTATTACAGAATTATCTTTATTAAAGTGACACTGTCACCTCCTTTTTGCATTCTGACATCTCTACACAGGTGTTACGGGTAAATTTAGCGTTTTTCATACCTTATTTCATATCATACGTCATGGTGCTTGTTCAAGTAAAAAGTCATCTTTTATCAACTGCAGATTGTATTAAGTGGGCGTGGCCCCGCGACATTAGCGCCACTTAGCCCCGCCCACAACGGCCACGCCCACTTAATACAATCTGCAGTTGATAAAAGATGACTTTTTACTTAAACAAGCACCATGATGTATGATATGAAATAAGGTATGAAAAACGCTAAATTTACCCTTTACACCTGTGTAGAGATGTCAGAATGCACAAAGGGGGTGACAGTGTCACTTTAAGGTTGAGGTAATGATGGCCGCCCAACAGATTTAGTGTATTGAATAACGGGTGTCTTTTGACACAGCCATCAAATAATGTTCATGTCCTTTAATTGCTGAAGTCTTTTTGGCAATGACGTCCGTAATTCTATGTAGTTCAAACACAGATTTTTTTTTTTTTATTGGCCATCCTTTCACCGTCTCTTTGACAAAATTCAATGGTTCTTTAATAATAGCCATACACAAAGGTTGTTGAAAGCGGCCATCATTCCACCTAAACTTGAATAATGTACCAACGCCAAAGTAAGTTAAACAGTATTAAATAACGGTCGCTGAAAATCGCTGTGTGAACATAGCCATGGAATGCTACACATTTTTCCAATAAATGTGCTTATTCTCATGGATATAGAGTTTTCTATAAACTGGACGTGGTATGTGACATTGATGTCTGGATGGCCATATTTTACGTGATGTGTTACAAGCTATATAAAACTACACAAGCCGTGATCAGGGTAAAATAAAACTAACACAAGATCTGTAAACAGATCTTCTACTCAGTAACAGCTTCTAAGTAACAACAAATGTGTTTCTATATTACTAGATGTACTGTATTACAGCTATGCTGCATTTTATGTTTGCTCACTATATAGACAATTTAGTCAAGTATGGAGCCTCACTTTAAAACATTGCAATACAAATATTCTGTACATGCAAGATGCTTCCTATACTTCTTTATCGTTTCATCTCTGTCGTCGAGTTTAGAATTCCACCACTGTGATTGGATGACACAAGCCCAGTCCCTCCTATTGAATTCTAGGCTACCAATATTATAACTAATACCACTCATTGGCATTGCAGCGATCACCCAAGCAAGGCTGGCAAAGTGGCATAGAGTGTAAACACTTGGGTTTTTAGACCATCAAGAGTTTTTACTCAAAAAGCCTCAACTAATGTTTAAAATAAACATTTATGCAAAGGAGAGCGCAAGAATAAAAAAGGGGGCTTTGTAAACACTCCAATCTACATGTACTCATATTTATGTCATTAAACCTCATCGGAACATAAGATGTATTTTTTCTTCATAAAGAACCCAGATGGTTTGGAAACACAAGATAAATCATGCTTATTTGCTTATTTAGTGACAGTATATGTTTAAACAATGCAGTTTTGTTTTACTTTTTGAGATTTATTATGGCAGACATCTGTTACTGACTTATGGAAGACAGACATAAGGATAAATGAACCCAGGCTAACCTAGGAAACAAAGCCTTAAAGTTTTAACACTTTCATTGAGGATTCAACCTAACATTGTATAATAGATTTGTTTAGAAACCTGGAGATTAATAACTATTCCAGATACAGTAGCACATTCTATCACCATAGGGTTTGATCCCTTCAGCGGAGATTACTCCACCTAAATAATGGATTGCATTAGACTGTAAGGACAGGAGTTGCGTGTAAAGGAGATAGATATTATATATTGCTATAGTATTTTGGCCAAAATACTTCATGGGAGACTTCTAAATCCTTCCATGGCCAGACTAAACCAAAAGCAATGATGTATCTTGTCTGAGCAGTATAAAAATGTCAGCAGCTGGATAGAAATATTAATGGGAATATCCTAGAGAGCTACGCCCTGATATCACTAGGGAGTAAACTTTTCAAAGGAAATTCAGAAAAAAAAATTGAAGAAGATAACAATGAAGTAGTTGGATTGCTTAAATTCTATGAAATGAAATTATTTAAGATTTGACATTTTACAGCTACAATAAAAGTAATTTTTTTTATTCATAGAATGAGTCTATGATGGTGTGAACACGACACTCCCAAAAGAGATAATCACAGTAGTGAGTGTTGTGGCATGTTGCAATAGCTCCATCAGCTTCTCCATTACACATTGAAAACAAGCAGCTGTACTTAAGGCCGTGACCTAGAACTAAGCCTTCACATAACAGAAATGTAATCTACGTCAATGATTGGAGAGAAAAGGAAAGAACGCTGAGTTTTTTAAATTTTAATTTTAATTTTTTTTTTACAATTTGGGTTTGATAAATCATAGCAGGTTTACCCGGCTTCCTGAGATGGGAAAAGATCAGCGTTTTATCCTCTTCTTCTACCATCATGACACCCTAAGCACCTGCAAAGAGTGATGGCATAGGATTCAGTAAGATTATTTTGAGAGGCAAAAAACTTTAAAGCGTACCTATCATTTCACATGACTTATAAGCTGTCCTGTGTGTACATAAAGAGCACCACTATATCTGGCTGTTTTTAATCTTGTATATGGCATTTTCAGCAGATTTCTGCTCTGCAAGTTGCCTTTTAGCTGTCTCTCTCTGTCATTTTGCACTTCCCTTTCCATCTTCCTTCTCCCCCTTCATAAAGTCTATAGTTAGTAGCTAGCTCAGAGATAAAATTACAAGTCATAACCAGTATAGCCAGTTAATATTTTATATATATTTTAGAGTTTATACTTAAATGGCCACATCATCCATTTATTAGAAGAAAATCTGAAACATATAACAAACATGTTACTTACATCCTCATCCAATATTGCATTACCAATCCATATGAGACAAAGATACACATGAAAGCAGGGGAAGTTGTTGGAGCTACTAAGTCTGGCAGCACTCTGCCCAATTTTAAGTTAGCTCTAGCCATAAACCCAGCTTAGAAGCACAAGAGAACCACCTGCAGAGGCCAAAGTAACACTAACCTCCCAGGGCTAACATCCGTAAGGGGCCCCAATGTAAGGCCACACATTAAAACTATTCCAATTCTAGGGGAAAGCAAACCCACAATGCGTCTCCCCCCCCAAAAAAAAAAATAATAATTTGTCAACAAATCCAAGGACTCCTCCCACAGCTGCCATGACAACTGACACTTTAAAGAGATGGACTCCCGGAAACATAAAAAAAACCCTGCTATTAAATTAACAGCAGGCGGGAGATGCTGTCCTAGCTGAGGAATGCCTCCAGGAAGATGTTGTTCCTGCTCCCACCTCCTCCCAACCCTTCCTCCTCAGCTGCTCTTACCCCTCCCTTCTCCCTCCCTCATACCGGCCTCCCTTCTCCCTCCCTCATACCGGCCTTCCTTCTCCCTCCCTCATACCAGCCTCCCTTCCAGCCTGTGCTGCGTTCTGGATGCTATTTGATAAGAGAAGGAAGAATTTTTGTGAAATAAAATATATTACAGACTTGGTTTGCTTGAACTCTTGACCTATGAAACAAAAATGCCTATTTAACCCCTTCCCGCATGAGGGCATAACTGTACGTCCTCGCGCAGGAGGGGGAGTTAAGAGTGGGGCCGCGTCAGATAGCCGTGTCCGCTAATTAAGTCTTCAGATGCAGCTGTCAAAGTTGACAGCTGCATCTGAAAACTTCCTGCAGCTGTTCCCTGGTGGTCTAGTGGGGAGATCGCCCCCCCCCCCCCCCCCCCCCCGGATGTGGAGGAGCAATCTCCGCATCTGGTGCCGGCCGGGGTCTTGCGCCATAATGGCGCTGATCCCGGCTTTGCATTCTATTGCTTTTGGCTGCAGCAGCCAAAAGCAATAGAACACTGATCTCAGCATACAGCATAGATCTAAATGAGAGATCAGTGTACTTATACTAGAAGTCCCCCAGGAAAAAAAAAGTGTTAATAATAAAAAGTGTTAATAATAAAAAGCCCCCTCCCCTAATAAAAGTCTGAATCACCCCCCTTTCCCCATGTTATAAATAAAAATAAATAAATAAATAAACATATTTGGTATCGCCGCGTGCGTAATTGCCCAAAATATAAATTTATCACATTCCAGATCTGGTAAGGTAAACGGTGTAAGCACAAAAAGATCCCAAAGTGCTTTTTGGTTGCATCAAATCCAGAAAAATTGTAATAAAAATCGATCAAAAAGTCGCATATGCGCAATCAAGGTATTGATAGAAAGAACATATCATGGCGCAAAAAATGACACCTCATACAGCCCCATAGACCTAAGGATAAAAGCGCTATAAGCCTGGGAATGGTGCGATTTTAAGGAACATATGTTTGTTAACAATGGTTTGAATTTTTTACAAGCCATCAAATAAAATAAGAGCAATACATGTTACATATGTAATCGTAACGACTTGAGGAACATATAAATATAACATGTCAGTTTCTTTCTTTTCTAGTTTGGTAAGCATATTTTATGCAAAAATTCAGCCTGTCATTGCAAAGTACAATTAGTGTCGAAAAAAATAAGGGTTCATGTGGGTCTGTAGGTGTATAAATGCAACTGCTATGGCCTTTTAAGCACAAGGAGGAAAAAACAAAAACGCAAAAACGAAAATTAGCTCGGTCCAAGTCAATGGAATGATGAACGTTCAATGCACACAGTGTATGAAATAAAGGACGTTGACTGTGCAGACGTCAAAATAATGATCCTGACAATTATTTTCGGAAGTTTTTTGCAAACACCGGATGTTATTTTTTAGTTGTTTTTTTTACCATCCTTCCACTGTTTTTACTATTAAAGGACAACTCCGGCGGGACCCCCCCCAAAAAAAAAAACACACAGACACACACAGACACCATACTCACCATCCCTCCGTTGACGATCGCCACTCCATTCGCCCGCCGTCCGCCTCACCGTCACCTGCCTCCGCCGTCCAGCGATGTCTCTTGCTTCCGGGTCCATGATAGAGAAAAGGCTGCCAGTGCGCTTGCGCACCGGCAGCCTTTTCATTGGCTGGAGCGCATCACATGGCTTCCAGCAAGCTTAGCCAATCAGGGCTGAGCAAGCTGGAAGCCATGTGATGCGCTCCAGCCAATGAAAAGGCTGCTGGTGCGCATGTGCACCAGCAGCCTTTTCTCTCCCATTCACTCTCAATGAAGACGCCGAGGAGGAAGAAGACCCGGACCGCCCCCAGCTCTGACATCACCCGACACCAGAGAAGAGGACCGTGACGACCGTAATAGGTAATGTATATATTCTTTAACTTCCGGGGTGGGGGGTCGGGGGTCGGGGGTCGGAAAGTGGGGGAAGGGGGCCAGACCGGGTATTTAACCACATTACAAAGTTATATAACTTTGTAATGTGTGTTAAATAAGCCAAAAAAAAATTTCGCCGGAGTTGTCCTTTAACTTCAATAGACTTTCCAATTAAAGACAGACCCAAAGGCCAATTAGTCCACCTAAACTAAAATAATGTACCAAGTCTACATTGCACTGATGGGCGGCCAAACAGCAAAATGACAAAATGACGTCATTGTTTCTTTTCGAAAATGGAGAGAAAAAAACATAGTGTAAACAAACTGTAGCCTTAGGGCCCTATTACACAGGACGATTATTGTGCGAAAAATCGTTAAATCGTTCGAATTTAAACGATAATCATTCTATGTAATTGCAGGCAACGATCAAATAATCGTTTGTATGTCGTTGATCGTTTATTTAGATCTGAACCTATAATTATCGTTAATCTGTAATTCCACGTTCGTTCCAAGTTCTGCGTTTTTTTCACTAATCGTTCAGTGTAATTACACATTGTTAATTGTTTTTATGGGATCAGAAGGAATAAACGATCGTAGTAACGATTGCAATAACGATCATAGTAACGATCGTGACTAACAATTATCGTGCTGTGTAATATGGTGAACGATTTCAGGTTAATGATACACAATCTTGTTTGCGATCGTTTATAGTTAGTCGTTTATCGTTAAAAATCGCTCAGTGTAATAGGACCCTTAGGCTATGTTCACACAAAGTTTTTTCATCTCCATTTAAAATTACGTCCATCATTTTAAGTGTAAAATAACGGACGTTATTTTGCAGCTTGACCTCCCCTTAGTGCAGTGGAGTTATTGTCCTTTGCGTGTGGCTTAATTGAAAAGTCCATTGAATTTAATAGTAAAGAGAAAGAACGGTGACAAAAGGAAAACTGTGTGTGAACTACAAATAAAAAACGTCCACTGTTTGCAAAAGACGTCCGAAAATAATGATCATGTTCATTATTTTGACGCCCGTGGCAAAAACGTCCGTTATTCAATACGCTGTGCCCGTTGGACGTCCATCTTCCCTTTAACTTCAATGCATTGCATTGCAGTCAGTTAAATCTCGGCAAAAACGGACATTATTTTAAATATGAAAATTGTACGCCTTTTTAATATTTTTGACATTGTGTGAACATAGCCTTACACTGTGTAAGTGAACTTTAAGTATTCTCCTAGAACTTAACTTTGTGCCAGCATCCATCTTTTATCTTTTTATTCAGGTTAACTATACCTCTATTAATAAAATCTATATTTTGACTGCTACTCCTCTTAATATGATACCATTACCTACCATAAATATATATTTTTAATAATGCATGTTTTACTGCTGAATATGTAACTGTGCAACCATGACATTTCCCAGGTTTAACCGCAAAGCAGTAAAATGGGTGCCTAAATAATATGCATCCTGACAAGCTATCATAATGTTTTGCATACCTAAACATATGAAAACTTAAAATATACAGTGGTATAAATCCACCCTTAAACCAAAGCAAATTTTCCCTTAGGAAATCACTTAAGGGTACAAACCCACTTGACGTATTTGCCTTAGTGAATCAGTCTTAAAAATATGCAGGCAAAACGCAGGTTGGCTTTATACAATTGTTCTGCTTTAAAATACGCAATTGCGTATTTTTGAAGCGTGAAGCTTGTTGTTAGCAAAGCATCAGTTGTTAACAACCTGTGCGAAAAACGCATGTAGCTTCACACTTCAAAAATACGCAACTGCGTATTTTAACGCAGAACAATTGTATAAAGCCAACCTGCGTTTTGCCTGCTTATTTTTAAGACTGATTCACGCAGCAAATACGTCAAGTAGAAACAAATAATGAGAAACAGCTAAATATTTCATATTATAAGTTACTGTAAAGTAGAGCAATCAGCATGTGGAGTATAATGTATAGTAAGTGCATAAGAATGACAAAAAAGCAGTTTGTAGATACAGGTTGGAACTGCAGATCCCCCTAATGCAGTAGCGTAGTACATAAGGCTAGAATAGAGAAGCAGGACTGATGTCAGAGGTCTGTGTGGTCACAAGACAGCAATGGGGAAGGTGATGGGCTCAGCATGGACCAATCAGGAAGTGGGAATCACAGAGCAGTGCAGGAGGATAGTGACAGAAACTTTTCTATACAGCAGTGTGTATAGCTGAATGTAATTGCAGGAACATTATAGCAGGAATGGAGAGCATGGGAACACAAGGGCTGACAGAGACTGCAGGGAGCATGAAGTAATGAGCAGGGCAGATGTGGACACATAATGCAGCACTCTCTGTCCAGGGAGAGCAGGGTTACAGCTATGAAGAGATTACCTCCACAGTCCTGTCCCCTGATGCAAGCCCCAGCCTGAAGTGGATGTATGATTTGGAAACTGAGGGAGATTTCCTGGGTCAGAGTACAGTGCTATAGATTATGCTATGCAGGCCTCCTCCACTTTCCCTCTCACCCAGTACAAGGCTTGGCATAGTCTCTACACAAGAAGAAAACTGCAGGTCCAGTTTTGTGATTCACAACGTACCTCATTTATCAAGGACTTCATTAAAGGTGTTAGCTCATCAGTCACTGATCAGCGGGTTGAAGACATCTGCCTGCTACTCAGGGCCCACACTACACCCTGCTGGTCAGTGACTGATGTCCTGTGGATATCAGTGTACAAATGTACAAATATTACATATAATAAACCAAATCTAATCAATCTATTTTTAAAAAATTAATTTTGTCATTTTTAGTTTTTCCGCTATATATAAAATCCATACTGAATCTACAATCCAAGAATCCGCCTATAATCTGAGCTTCTAAGTTTAATTAGTTTCTAACCTAACGAAACATGATTTGATTTTTAAATAGCCGTAATAAGATTTTCTCCGTGCCACTTATTTCAGATTGTTTTAGATTCAGATTGATTTCCCGAGGTTGCTTGCCTCTAATTTTCCAATACAGTTATTAACAACACAAAGGAAGGTTTCACTTAGCCTCAAGGCTCCTCACTTTGATACATCTTATTAGTGGTTATTATAAAGGATTGGAGAGTATAGTAAGTTCAATTGATCAATAGTAATGGATTGCCTTAGAAATTTTAAACATGGAAATGCTTTATTCCCATAGCATTCAGCCCACTAAGATTTACAGGACATTCACTCGCATTTATTAACACATGTACTCCAGTTTTTGACATCTCCTACAGTAACACATTTTATACCGCCTATATTTTATTTGCACTGTATTTCTCTATGTTTTCTGAATATTAATTACACATTCTTAACTAAATTCTTTTTCCATGCTGTGTCTGTAGTCCAATAGTCTAAGTGAATGCATTTATATCATTCACTGATACTTTAATTGCTTATCCACATGTTAGCTTGATCCCGATGGTGCAAAAGGCTCGCCATGCTGGTCCTAGCTCAGGTAAGTACATCTTATGCATGGCACTTGTTCATTTCCATAAAATAAAAAACCCTTTTATTTCAATCCATTCACTCCTTTCCGACATATTCCATGCATTTATGGAATGGACGCCTTAGCTTTAGCGCATTGTGCAGTAACTGTATCCATGCCCTTGCTATTATACTATGACTCAAGCTCAGGAGCTGACATACTGTACCAGCCTTAGATACACCAGCCTTAGTAAGTCTTAGTAAATGTGGGACTCTTTCTTTTAACAGCATAAAAAAATAAGTTTAACAAGACTCATTAAAATTGTTTTGAGTAGAAAGTAGAGCAAATACTCAAACTGGCCAAAACATAATATTTACATTATGTTCTGGAATGTTCGCGGGCTTAGCAGTTACTTGCCTTTAACATGAACCCAACCAAGAGCAACATCTTCATGGTGTTTGTATGTTTTCCCCCATGTTGGTGTGGGCTTCCTTTGGGTATTCTGGTTTCCTCCCATGCTCCCAAAACAGACTGATAGGTTAACTGGTTTCCTGTGAAATTGGCTCCAGTGTTTGCCTGTGATAGGAAACTTCAATTGTGAGGTCAGTACTATATAAATATTGCTATATAAGCAATCAAAATATAAATATTTTAATATTGCAGTGTAATAAATATACAAAATAACCAAAAAGAGATAAGTATAAACATAGAAATAGCAAAGTGAGCCAAATTTTGCATAGACCAATAGAAAAGGTGAGCATAAGAAATTGTGTAATATATCTTGTCAGAAAAAAATGCATACTTATCCTGCTATCAAGTGTCTTCCCTCTCCCACGATCCTTCTAAAGTGTCATATAAACTGTCATCCTTCTAAGGGCCAGTTCACACTGAGCAAAAATTTTGGAATTCTGCGGCAGAGCTCTCCACTGTGAAATTCTACCGTGCTCACTGTCCTTCAGTGTCAGAATGGGAAGTCGCACGTGCCTCCGCTTCCTCCCCTCTCCGCTCGAAGAATTGACATGTCATTTAATTGAGCATAGGGCAGCGAGAGAGGAGGCTCGCGCACCCTCCCATTCAGACACTGCAGGACACAGCACGGCGGGATTCTCCCCTGCCGAATTCCGTCAATTTTGTTTACTGTGAACTGGCCCTAACTGTCAGATGAAGAGAGTTGCTTTTTATAAGCAACCTTTATATAAAAATATATTTCTATGTCACCAATGGTAAAATCTCATAACAAATTTTGCAACCTTAAAAATGTAAATTATTATTACTACTAATACTACTACTACTACTACTACTACTAATTATTATTATTATTATTATTATTATTAGAGGAAGAAAAATTATATAAAGTAATAATATAAGGGCAGACGATGGTCTTTTTGTGACAACAATCTAATAATTTTATGTTTAATGTTATCAACCAAAAAGCACATGGTTGGAAGTAATTTTACAGGCTAGTGTTGCCAGGCATTCGCTATAGCTAATCACATCTAATAAAAAGTAATAGAGAAAACACAAATGCAACTAATTGACATCACAATAAATGCTTGTTTCCTTCCGACCCTCCAACTTAAGACTAACCTTAAAACAAAACCTGCTTTATATTGCACTAAAACCATTGAATTATCCACTTTGGAAAGCCCGTAACAGATACATATTCATTACACCTTGGGAAGAAAGAACTAATAAAAAATCATCTCAGTAAAGTCATTGCATATAATGCAAACTGATTATTATTGGAAAAAATGAATATAAATTTCCACACTAAAATAAGCATATCCGTTCCCTTCCCAATTCAGGAGGCTATAAGCCTACTCTCATATCCATTACAAAGCAATATATACCTGTCAGCTCCTTCCATAATCACTGTCATCTAATTAAATTCATTACATTGTACAATTCTATATACACAGAACCAGGCTACAAGCAGCTTTGTCCAAATTGGACCCGACAGGAGGTCTACAGTGATAAGCATCACAATGAATGTGTGGATTGTAAATGTGGAAACGAGTCGTAATTTATGGCGAAACATATAAGGTTGGTAAATTCATTACTTTTCTATTAACAGTAGATTTGTCCATAGATACCATTCTATAATGTCATTGTTAAGTCATATTATTTTAGAAACTTTTTACCTGAATTTTTTATAATATGTAGTTAAGCATCAGTATCAGTGTCAGTGGCCTGACGGGTAAGTTATATAGTTACCAAGTACACAGAAGAAATGTAAGACAAACATCACCACAAAGTTCCTGTGGTGTCAAGAAAAGAAAGGGAAAGAATTTAAATTTAGAAATGTAACGTAAACAAAGTATGGAAGAATGTATATCTTACTATAAATTATAAGAATATAAAGAGACACCAAAGAGCTCTACAATTATGAATTGTGCATAAGACAGCTGGCCCCTAATATTCCCATAAATTAGAGAAGTTGTCATACGTATTCTTCAGGGGCCATCAGATCAGAGCATGGTCAAGCTGGTATGTATATGCCACAAATCAGATTCCAGAGCCCAAGGCAGAAAACTAGCCAGGGGTCAAAGCCAAGAGAGACAATGCAGCACCAAATGAGAAGAAGGGATAAACGGTAAACAAGCCGAGGTCAGAACACGTCTGTAGCAAAGTACCAAATCAAGAGACAAGCCAAGGTCAGGGAATTAAAGCCAAAAGTCATATAGACAATACAGACAGAGTGCTGGTGAAGAATGGCAAGCCAAGAACTATCACAGGCACAGCTGACAGACTAAATGGGGTTTCTGTGGAGGGCCTGTACACCGCCCCTGCAGCTGATTAGTGCAGCCTCCTAACTCTGCTATTTGCCCAAGAGAGCTGTAAATCTCAGCTCATTCTGGGCTAAGTAGTCATATGGGAGTTTTGGTGTCTATCTGTGTGCATATAGAAAGCACTGTCAGTTAATAAGTAGGACCACCCACTTGATAATATAACCCAGAATGCTCATTCCTCCTGACAGTTTCACTTTAGGCCGGGTTCACACAGTCTATGACTATGACAGTGGCCATTCTGTGATATGGCTGTGACATATAACGGCCGCTGTCTGTGAAGTTCATGCTGGCCATGGCAGTACTGGCTGAATGAACTCCATTACTTTTGGGTGCGCCCTCATTTCAATTAACCATAGCAGATAATGTAAAGTGCAGCCAAAGCCGCACTTTACATTGTCTGCACTGTCAGTTTGGTGTGGCCACTATTCAATGAATAGCAGCCGCACAAAACTGGCATGTCAGTTTTTTATGCAATCACATAGAATACTGGAAGGAGTGTATACAGAGTGTGTCCTATAGAATCCCTACCGGAATGTATACAATGTTATTTTATTTTCAATAAATAGCATCTGGTGTTGCAACAGCCATTATTTATGGAAAAATTACGTTGTGTGAACTTAGACTCAAAGAACTTCAATAGGATATAGCTACCTAAGACCACCAACCTGTAACATTCAAGTTACAATATAATACAATAAACCGTCTCTAGTCTGTATTTAGTGTGAAATATTGATTTTCCCTTATATTATATTCTTTGAGCTTGACAGCATTAAAAATGATATTCTAAAATGAATATACAGTATATAGCAAACATATTATTCCTTCAGAGGAGAATAATCAATAACCAATTCCATACAACAATATGCCGAAAATGGAGTCCAACTCTCTGACTACTGGAATTCCAAACACCCAGTTTCTGCAAATTTTATTTTTTTCCAATTTTACTAATATAACAGCTACACAGAATAAGCCATATGTTTTGGGGGTTTTGCCTTTTATCATAATATTTTTCTGAAAAACAACATCTGCTCTAGGAATCTGAGGTTAATAGCTGATGAGGGTCCAAAATCCATCTTAATTTTGTTTCCTAAGATTACCACCATGGTGATTTACTATTGAGCCAATAACCGCATTTACTTTATTTATAAGGGAATTTTAAGTTATTCAAAAGGAAGGCAAAACCCATGTTATACAATACATGTATCATCCCAAATTCTTTGTAGTGTAGGCAGTACTGCTCGTTCTGATTCAATAATAATGCTGTACCCTTTTTTTACCATGCTATATATGATAAAGAGTTGTTCTAAAAGGTCTAAAAGATCAGGGGTATCAAACCTAAGGCATATGCTTTGCACCTCCCTCCCACAAAATATAGATTTCACATGTGATATCATTGTCCCACAGCCCTTCTCCCAAATAACTGCCCAATCAAAAGCACAAAAAATGAACAACAAATATTTTATTCTTATATGTAAATAATTCCCCTATGCAATAACCAAAAAACCCTCTACATAACCACAAATGAAAGCACAGCTAGAAAAATGGTGTCCTAATTAAAGTTGGGATACAACATTTCTTTTTTTTATTTTTTTTTATTGAACTCTCATAACATACATAGAAAGGAGGTATCATACAATATTCAAAGTGGTTTAGAATCATCATATAGCTCAATGACTATTTTATATACTATTCTGTTCTATTTATTAATTCATTTATTTATTTGGAGGGTGACTTTTTTAACACTTTTTTAAGTTCCCCTAGGGCACTATAAACAGCAATCATTAGATTGTATACACTGCTCAATGCTATGCCATTGACCAGCATTGATCAGTGTGATCTGTGATCTTAGGGTATGTGCACACTATGGAATTTGTCAATTCTTTGGGCGGACGGCAGATTGAGCTTCAGAATATCATTGAGTCAATCGGACAGGTGGAACTTCAAGCTGAGTCCGCCGTGTGGACTGTGCCTGAAATTTCTGTACACTTTAGAGAAGATTGGGATACCACTGCATAGAGGTAACCAGTATACCTCCAGCAGTCATGGAAATCAATTGGGACCCCTGCAGTCACACTAAGCGGGTCCTGATCAGAGAGCAATAGGAGGGGTGACTGTCAGTCACACTTAAAAGTCGCGATTGCAGTGTTTTAGGGATTCATGATGGGCAACAATGTGATCACTGTGGCCCCTTATTAACGGTGAAGATCCATTCTCGCCCTCTATAAAGCGAACAAGAGCATTTCTTATCCATTTTTTTTTAAATTGTGGTTCTGTTTTTTACTGTTTTTAGTTTTGGAATTTTGTTAAATGGTATTTTCAGTTATTTATTATTTTAAACTATTTAGTCTTTAACCCCTTTAGGTCAAAGGCCATAGCGCTTGCATTTTTCCCCTAGAAACCCATATGAGCCCTTATTTTTTGCGACACTAATTGTGCTTTGCAATGACAGACTTTATTTTCCCATAAAATATGCTGCGAAACCAGAAAAAAATAATTTGCGCTGTCTAATTGAAAAATAAAAGGAATTTGTTTTCATTTCAGGGAGTTTCGACTTTACGCCATTCGCCCTATTGTAAAACTGACATTTTATCTATGTTCCTCACATTAGTTCAATGACAAAAATATGTAACTTGTATAACTTTTATTTTATTTGAAGCTTTTAAAAAATTAAAAACATTTAAAAAAAAAATTAAATGTTTAAAATACTAAATGTTTAAAATTGCTCAACTTTGACAGCTGCATCTGATTACCTGATTAGCCGGCACGGCGGTCGGACTGTGCCCACTAATAGCCGCGGTCTCGGGCTACATGCAGGACCCGGGATCGCGGCGGTTCAGAGCGGGGTCGCCGCGCAGCCCCCTTCTGAACCCCCTTACCGGCAATAGGGCATAAATTTACGCCCTTTGTCGTTAAGGGGTTAAAAAGCCCTACATTTATTGTTTATGTTGATGACATGATTGTTTTCATACTTTATCATTTTATGTAACAATGTTAAAAAATTTCTTTAGATTTTTAATGTGATGAATAATAATCTTGGCAAGGACCTGATCCCATTTACAAGCTGTCCCCTATCCCAATGGCATCACTCCAAGCCTGATGAAACTTGTTGGTGTTTATTACCTTTCTCATTTTTTCCTGCTGACTCATGCCAGTTACATTTACTTTCTTAACAGTTAGGTAAATGTGTAAAAGCTATACCCAGTACAAAAGATCCACTCTGTACGCTTGTGATTGCACAAAAAAACACAAAAAATGTTGCTCATAACTATAAAAAAAACACGGAAAATGTCAGTCTCAATGTTCTTTACTATAACCCAGCATTTTATCCTCGAGTCCCCCCCCCCATCCATAAAATCTCTAGGTGTTGAGGTGTATATGAACAACATGTACAAAGTTTGTACTAATGGATTAACTGTTTGGAAAACTAATATTTCTTTTGGCAGATAAGCATACAAGACACAAGAATGGCATGCATAGTGATTTCACACCTATCTCCCCCATCAAGATGATTTGCTCAATCTGGTTGATAGAAATAGTACATTGTAAAGTATTGGCGTCTGTAGACTATAAAAGTGACATATAGTACCATACTGAAGGTTCATGCATACAGCTGAGCCACATACATATAGCCTGAATGGCAAAATGCAGAGGCCAAACTTCAACTTAATATAGACCAATGAAGCCTCTGTGTTCTGCCATACGGGCTCCATCAGGTGCCATCATTACAGTTCTATTTGTTACAACAATGGTCGCTTAACTTCAATACTTAACTTCATCTATTGTAGTCACCTTTCTTTAGTCCTAACGGTAGCTCCCAGTACTCAGATACCCCCCAGGACTTGAAGTAGGACAGAATACTATAACCAGCAAGGAGTTAAATTGAAAATTATACAAGCACTAGAGATGTGCAAACCTTGAGCATGCTGGTGAGCTGCCATTTTGTGCTTGTAATTTTTGACAATGATATGTGCTTAATAGAGAGAAGCAAACCTCCAAATCCAAGCATGCTGCATTTTACTAACAGTGGCTGCAGAAGTTGGAAGCAGCCCTAAGGTTGCCTGAAAACATGGATACAGCCATAGTCATGTTTTCTAAGACTCTCTAGGGCTGCATCCAACTTCTTCAGCCACCGCTATTCAAATGCTACATTCTAGGTATTGGGCAAACTGAAGCGTGTGCGAGGTTCACTCTAACAAAAACATATCAATATCAGAAATCACAAGCACAAAATGGCAAAACCAGAGACAATGATTGGGATGATGACTGAAATAAATTAATAGACGAAATTAAGTGGAAGAGTAGACAAAAACAATAACAACACTGGAAGGACTTAACTGTTCCTGTTATATGTAACAATAGCATTCCCTTAAATGCATTGCTACCCAGGGCCGATTCTGGGGTTTCTGCTGCCTGAGGCAAACCTCAGGCGGCCGCCCCCTCACAACCCCCCCCCCCCCGCCGCCGTAACCGAATCACCCGCGCCTGCACCCCCCGCATCCCCCCCCCCCGCCGCCGTAACCGAATCACCCGCACCTGCACCCCCTGCACCCCCCCCCGGGCCGGCCCTGCAGCCACTCACCTGTCCTGCAGCAACCGTCCCGTCCCGCTTACCGCTGTCCCTCGCCGACAGTCAGCAGCTGTCATCACCGCCAACGCTCACCGCTGTCTCCCGACCCTGCAGCCGCTCACCTGTCCTGCCGCAGCCGTCCCGTCCCACCGCTAACGCTCACCGCTGTTCCTTTCCGCGCTCCAGTGCCGTCGGTCAGCAGCTGTCATCGCCCTCCAGAGAGTCGTGAGTGCCTGGGGTCAGCGGGGGCATCGCGGCCCCCGCTGACCCCGGGCACTCACGACTCGCTGGAGGGCAATGACAGCTGCTGACTGACGGCGCGGGACAGCGGTAAGCGTTGGCGGCGGGACGGGATGGCTGCGGCAGGACAGGTGAGCGGCTGCAGGGTCGGGAGACAGCGGTAAGCGTTGGCGGCGGGACGGGACGGCTGCGACAGGACAGGTGAGCGGCTGCAGGGCTGCTGTCTGCCACCCCCTGCAGGGGCGCAGAATCTGCCGCCTGAGGCGGAATACTCATTCCGCCTCATGGCAGAAACGGCCCTGTTGCTACCTATCTACATACATAGATCTACAGCTGTACATACATCTGTGATTCAACTACAGTGGGTGGTATTTCTAGCCATTTTGAAGCAAAAGTATTTTGACCGATTCAGATGGAAGTGTTTATTGTGACAGATTATGGGATTATTTGGGTCAAATAAATGTAATATTTTGTCCACTTTGGATGACTAACATATTGACGGCTTCTGTTATTGTTTACAGCTGACGACCCATAGTACATGTCATGTAAGAAGATTGCTAAAATTTTAGTAATTAAATTTTAGTAATCTGTGCAGCCAAAATTCAAGACATTAGTTCATTTAATAAGCTACAACCCCCTCACATAGCTGATCACTAGAGGTGCTAAAAGTTGGACCTCCAGGATCTGATATCAATGGCTTCCCCCACGTATAGGCTATTAATATTCTGATCTCTACCCAGGCTTGTAATCTCCATCTAGGTTTTGGGGATAATGTGCTTCACCCTAATATCGCATCACAATGTTACAGAGAGTTTTTTTTTCTTTACTTACTTTTTTTTATATTTCTGAAAGGCTCAATAAAATGTTCGGAAAATGTTTAGTTATATGTGATGAGTGTCTGGATTTCTTCTATTAAAAGAGCAATTTTTAGGTATCTCAAGAATGTATAGCCATATGTTTAACAATTTTTTAATGAAAGAAATAAAGTATTGATTTGAAGAAGTTTCATGAGTGCTGGATCATCTATTCTGGCAATTTGATTCTATTCTGTTACTGGCAATGTTTCATTTCAAATAATGTCTGCTCAATGCTTAACATGAAGGAGAGGAAAAAAGTTGTACTGATGGGGTAGTGGCAAAAAACAGTCATCTTCATGGTATCATCACAAAAATGGATTACTCCATTAAAGTAGCCTTTTAGTTTTGCATTTTTTGACACTAAACACATGGAAAGTGTTGACAAGATGTTTTACCCTTCTATGTGAACATCAAAAAGGCATGCCAAAAGGTCACATAGGTGGGGGTCAAGAGCTGGAACCTTTGTCATTGTCTCCAACAGGTTCACTCATTGACCATACATGTCCAGCTACCTCATCGCTGAAATTCATGAAATTTTCAGAAACTTACAGATGGTGTCTTTTGTAAGGAATAAATCCTTTAGCACTGGGTGTCTGTAACAATACCTTTAAATAGAAAAAAAAAACATCCTTAAAGGGATATTGCAGATTCTAAAAAACATAGTTGTTTCCCCACAGCTAAAAAGGAAGTGTCCAAGTATAACTATATTAGCTGAGATGAGAATACCCCTGAATTTTCCCCCTTTTCAGCTGAAACTATCACTAGTCTCTACACAGTAGTCTCGAGGGGTCTGCACTCATCCACTTGGTCACTACCCTGTTTCCTCACAGCTCCCTCTCTTGGCTGTCCATTTTTATTTATATCCCTTTTTGTTGTTTACATTTACAAAAATATTTTTTGCTTAACCCCGTCATGCGGCCGTTAAGGGGGATCAGAGAGGGCTACCGATGTGAGCCTTCTCTGCAGCCTGCGGTCCCCGATTGCTATGTGTAGCCAGGGACCACGGGTATTTCGGCTTCTAATGAGCCTCTTTGACGGTCAATCACCCCGCAGAGGGTGCTGACTGTTAGGCCTTATTCCCACATCAGTAGTGCAGTCCACGACCATGGATACGAATGTGCATCCATAGTGCTACATGCAGCAAGAAACAGTCCGCATTACAACATGCCCAGATTTTTTGTGGCACGGTTCGCGGCCCCGTACTGGGGCCATTGAATAACATTGGTTTCATGTTCTGTCGGCAATTGCATGCCCACAATTGCGGACAGAACAACGGACGTGTGAATTAGGCCTTAGAAAACCGTGACTAGTTGTAGCCTGGACTCCTTGACGCCTAATTCCGGTCGATCTGCTTACCCTGCGTGCTGGAATAAATTATGTTTTTCCAGGACATAAAGATACCAAAGCACACGCGGAGCCTGACCGGGGATGGAGTAAGCCGCACACCGCGTGAGCTCCCGCATACAGCCTCATCATACATGCTCCTGCGGGCTGGAGGACGGCGGCACCCACACACCCCACGTACCGGAGGGCAGAGGACGCAGCGGGGACCAGATATGGCCGGCGGGACATCCAAAAAGAGCACCCGGGAGCCCAGGGACACGGCGGCGCCATCCCACAGAGGCATCCAAGATGGCGCCGGCCCCACTGTGCCGCGGTCCGGCAGGGCACCCACACAGCAGGCTGCAGGCAAGTTGGTGGTGTGTGCAGGGGACCAGCTAGGGGAGCAGGGGGGCAGCCCAGACGCCGTCCAGAACCGGAGCCCACGTTCCCCGGACGCAATCCTGCCCGCTCAATCCTCACTGGGGCCTGCCATTATTAGGCAGCAGAGCCATGAGGCCCAGATCCACAGGGAGGAGGAGGAGGAGGACGACCTGCCTGAGCCCACACTGAGGGAGGTATTTCGAGCAGTAATGAAAGGCCATTGCCTCCCTACAACAGCAAGTAGGCTCTATTCAGGAAGAACTGTCCTTTATGCGCCAAAATGTGCAAAAAGTCAATGAGAGAATGGCTGCTGCTGAGGGCAGAATCAGTGATTTGGAGGACAAGCTAGACCCTGTTGCTAGAGATACTCGCAGACATGATCAGCAAATTTCTGCTCTCCTCCTAAAAGCAGATGATCTGGAAAACAGACTGAGACGCATCAATGTGCGCATTGTGGGCTTCCCAGAAAAAGCAGAAGGCCCTAATCCCACCCGTTTCTTTGAATCCTGGATTAAGGATTCTATAGGAGAGGGGACGCTGTCACCTTTGTATGCTATAGAAAGAGCCCACCGAGTCCCTGCTCGCCCATTACCACCTGGGGCCCAGCCGCGCTCGGTTCTGGCAAAACTGCTACACTACAAAGACAGAGACGCTATCCTGCAGGTTGCGCGCCAAAATCCTGATATTACCTACAACGGTTGTCGTGTTTCCTTCTACCCGAATTACTCCGCAGAAATTCAAAAGAAGCGGGCACGCTTTACGGAAATCAAACGCAGGCTACGCCAACTTCATGTTCCCTATGCCATGTTGTACCCAGCCAAATTGCGCGTTGTCGCTATGGGAGACACGCATTTCTTCACTGAACCACGTGATGCTGACCGCTGGCTTGAAGCCCATCAACAGCAGATTCGGCAGGGGGCCAACCCCTGATGTGTTTCACGTCCCTTTGCTTTCCTCCGTGGCGTGTGGAAAGTTTTTCCCTCTGCTGTGGAGAATGTGTTTTTCATTTTGGTGCCTTTTGTCCTCAGCCCGCAGTTGCACCTTGTATCCTGATTGAAGCGGGGTGGCCCGAAGAAGATGCGAGCTTTTCACCTACACTCGGTAGTGTGGAGAACTGGTGGCCCCCACTGTCCACACGTAGTGGACAATTTTCCCTGTTTTTTGTTCTCATTTCTGTTTCTCTTTTTTCTACTTGTTTTTTTTTTTTTTTCTTTTCCTTTTTTTTTTTTTTTGATAGATTACGTACTTTCCACCCCCTCATCTTGTGTCTGCAGGAGACCCACCTTACTTAAGACACAGCTCATCTGTTACGCAGGTCGTGGATAGGCTGGAGCTATCATTCTTACTACTCACAGTATTCCCGGGGGGTGAGCATACTGGTCCATAAAAATATACCATTTGTTTGTTTAAAGGTTAAAGTAGACCCTCATGGTCAGTTCATTTGTTTGTATTGCTCCATTTATGCTACTAAGTGGGTACTGTGTTCACTCTATATACCTCCACCTTACAATAGCTCAGTCTTGAAAACAGTTTTGAGTTTTGGTGCAGCACACCCGGATGCCTCACTGCTCCTCATAGGTGATTTCAATTCTGTTGTGGATGGCACCCTTGATAGGATGTCTGCAGTGGCATCGCCCTCCAATGCTCGCCTGACCCCCTTGGGTGCGCTCTCTGGAGGGCACGACACCCGGGTGTGCGCACCTACTCCTGTTACTCGGCCACGCACAATAGTCTGTCTTGTATTGACCTTGCCCTTGGGGATGCTCGGACGCTGTCCTTGGTGATAGAGGTGGAATATTTGCCGCGGTCACTTTCTGACCACTCCCCCCTGAGCCTCCTCCTGGAACACCCTGGAGTGTGGCGCCCCACAGTGCGATCTTGGCGCCTTAATCCGCATTGGCTCTCTATCCTCGAGACGCCTGGTATTCAAATGGCAGCGGAAGAATTCTTTAGTCATAATGCTGGTACTGCCACTCCGCAGATCGAGTGGGATGCCATGAAGGCGTATTTAAGAAGATATTTTATACAAACAATTACCCGTACTAAGCGAGCAAGAGGCCGTCTACGGTCGGCTCTCCAGGACTCCTTTTTACAGGCGGAGGAGAATCACATTGCAGGTAATTCTGCAGTTACCTCAGCTAGACTTAGAGAGGCCCAACAGGTACTTACAGATTTTGACCTTGAATCCGCCGCCCATAAGAGAAACTTTGCTAAGCACATGTTTTTTGTAGAAGGCGAGCGTACTGGGCATCTCTTATCTGTTATCACGAGTGCTCAAAGAAGTTCGACCTTCCTCACCCACATACAGAATAATGAGGGAGCCCTGGTGACCTCTACCCCTGACATCCTACAAGTCTTTTATTCTTACTATTCTAATCTTTATAGCTCTAAATTGGAGGCCACTCCCAATCATATCAGGGATTTCCTGTCTTCTGTCTCTCTCCCGATCCTAACTACTGATTTGCGGGAAACATTGGAGACCCCACTGACCTTGGAAGAGCTAGAGGCTGCGGCCTCCTCTATCACCAACAACAGGGCACCGGGGATGGATGGTTTTCCGGGAGAATTATTTAAAAAGGTGGGAGAGGTGCTGTTGCCCAAGCTGTTAGAGGTGTGGCAGGCCTCTGTGGAAACAGGCTCCCTTCCGGAGTCCATGAGGGAAGCAGTAATTATAGTCCTACCCAAGCCTGGGAGAGATGTAACCTTGCCGGGTTCCTATAGACCCATCTCTCTGTTATCTACAGATATCAAGATAGTGGAAAAGGCCATAGCCAACAGACTCTCTCTCTACATGAGTGCTCTAGTTCATCCTAACCAAACAGGCTTTATTCCAGCCAGGTCCACTGCTATGAATATTAGACGGTTATATGTTAATCTCCAGTTGCCCTCGGAGGATTCGGGGGGGAAGGCGGTGTGCTCACTCGACGATGTCAAAGCTTTTGACAGTGTCGAATGGGCCTTTCTATGGGCAGTACTGGACAAGATGGGGTTTGGGCCACACTTGGGCCGTTGCTTTTTGCGTTAGCCATAGAGCCGCTGGCATCCCTAATACGTGGCCATCCGGGTGTGTGTGGTTTTAAGAGGGGTTCCCAAGAGGAGAAAATAGCGTTATACACAGATGACTTATTGTTATATTTAAATGACACCGATGCATCTCTGGCTACAGCTATCACACTTATTGATGACTTTGGTAGATTTTCGGGATTGTCTATTGGTTGGGACAAGTCGGTGCTGCTGCCACTGGATGTTGATGTGGCTCACATGCCTGTCCTCCCCTTCCCTCTCAAGATTGTCACGGAATTTAAATACCTTGGCATTATCATCTCTAAGGATATTAAAGCCTATGAGAGATTGAACCTCACACCGATTCTTTCCAAATTTCAGGCCAAAATGGGGGTGTGGCGTAAGCTCCCTCTATCAGTAGTGGGACGCTCTAATCTGATAAAAATGGTATGGATGCCCCAATTACTATATGTATTGCATAATTCCCCGATATGGATTCCTCTCCATTACTTTCACAAAATACACAGCTTATTCAGAGACCTCATTTGGGGTTCCCAGCGCCCTCGTATAAAGCTAGAAACTTTGCAGAGAGCTAAGACAGCAGGGGGGTTGGCGGTGCCTAATGCCATGATTTATTTCTTAGCCTCTCAGCTGCAACATCTTAGGGGGTGGGAGACAGACACGTTAATGGACCCTACTTTCCAATTATTACAGGCCCATTTTGGAACGGGGCAGTTATTTGAGGTTCTGGAGGCTAAACGTTTCTCGACGGCTGCTACAGGCCTCCCTACACTTCAGCTTTATCATAGAGTCTGGTGGAAGGTTAGAGACATGTATGGGTTGTCCAGATGCTCTGCATATACCTCTATATGGGATACCCCCTGGTTGAGTGAGCTATTTTTCTTGGAAGGGTTTACACCATGGCGGACACTTGGTCTTAGACGAGTGGAGCAGTTATATATTAGTGGTCAGCTGAAAAGTTTCCAGCGGCTGTGTGAAGAATTCCCCATCCCTAGGACACATTTTTACAAATACCTTCAGTTACGCCATGCGTGTGATAGTGAGGGGGACATTTTGTCCCGGGAGCGGGTAATTATTCCACCTATTCATATAGTGGGTGCCTCTACTTCCACATCTGGTCTCATTTCTTTGCTATATATTCATTTACATGACAAATTCTTAGAAAAACATCCGTTGACCATAAAGGAGAAGTGGGAGGCTGACTTGGGTCCCCTGGAGGATGAGCTGTGGAAGGAAATTTTGGAGATGACGCCCTGGCTGTCCGTGGGGGAGCAGCACCGACTGTCCCATTTGTACCTATTACACCGTGTCTACAGAACTCCGGAGTTCTTATTTAGAGTGGGACTTCGTCCCGATGCCCTGTGTCCTCGGTGCCGGAGAGACGAGGGAGGGATCCTGCACATGTTCTGGCGGTGCCCAAAATTAACAAGATATTGGCAGGAGGTTGCTTCAATTATCCACAAAGTCTATTCTGTTCACCTTGAACAGTCTCCCTTAGTTTGCATTTTAGGCTACGTAGAGGATATAGCCTTATCTAATCCTGGTAAAGTTGCTGTCGCTAGGATCTTGTATATGGCTAGAAAGCTGATAGCTCAATCCTGGCTTGACCAGGATCCTCCAACGAGTACTGTCTTTGTAGCTAAAGTCAACTGGCTCATTGCCAATGATAAATATGCCTATGAAAAGCGGGAGGCGATGAAAAAGTTTGAGAAGATTTGGGCCCCTTGGCTGGATACCCCCGGTATGGCACCACCGTCACTTACTAGAGGCAGGCTCTCTCCCTCACCGGCCACCTAATCATATATCTAGGAGTTCTCTGTTTGTAATGAAAGATATAGAACCTATCTACTGGTTTACTCTCTATACTGCTGCGTATCTCTTCTTTTTTGAGGGGTCGCCCCCTTGAACTAGATTGGTTGCTGCCAATTTGTTGTGTTTTTTATTTTGTGTTCTGTTTTGTTCTGCGTAGGGTTTGGGCTACTGTGTTAGCCTCCCTGCGGTTTTGTGTACTTTAAAAATGCAAAATCTTTAATAAAAACTATTTGATTAAAAAAAAAAAAGATACCAAAGCACAAACAGAAGATATGTTAAGGAAGCTGTTTAGGACATCTATTTGGCGCTGCTAAAGGGTTAATAATATTCTGTATGAACAAGAAGCCAGACTTCTGGTGGCATCCAAGAAAAAAATTCTTGTTTCATTTGTGTTTCACTGATTTACTGCCGATTGGGATGCATCGGTAAATTAATTCACCAGGTTTGTGAATTGCTTTTGACAAATGTATGAGAAAAACTATTGAACAGATTATCCTATTGTATTCTATGAACTCGACTTGAAAAAATGGTAAAGATGGCAACTTGATTTGCTAATGTAATGTTTTTGAGAAAAGCCATATAAATTCACATGCTGTCACTTCTGTCACTGTTTTTCTCAGAACCCATAGGTTCGCTTTAAACCAAATATGATTAATGTCAATGGGTTATGACAAAATGGCTTGAATGTATAGAATTTATTGACTGAAATCTATGTTGATAATTTCTTGTTGTACCCAGGGCAGCCTCTTGTCTAGCACTCCCCACCTGGAGGATTAAATATGGGGAGGTAGAGGGAGATAATTTTAGATTGCTGAAAAGACAAGCATTTAGGTGCAAACACTACTATGGGATAATGAAAGTAGGCTACAATAATACATCCGCCTTGATGGATTGTGCTGCAGACACGACGCCATGATATGCATCAAATAAGAATAGAGACTGGCAAGCCACCTTCACCAGTACTAATGGTGGAAAGAGGAACTCTTCTGTAGATGAAAAATCCAGGTTCTTAAAGGGTGCCAACCTCTACCTTTGCCTGCTTATGATGGAGAGGCATAGATGGACTTTGGAATCAAACAAATTTATTAATGTACCAAACAGAAAACACTTTTGGGAACCAAATTGCTCCCTTTGTCAGGTCCAATGTGCTTAGAAGCAGGATACACGAATCCCCACTCCACCACTCTTCTTTACCATGACTGATTGATGTACAGGGCTCAGCTTCCAGCAGCAAGAAGTTCAATCAGTCAAGACAGGAGTATGTGTGGTGGGGAGGGAGGAGTCATGCATCCTGCTGCTTAGGCTGGGTTCACACTAGGTTTTTTCAAAAGGTATTCACAAAAGGTATCCCCTCTGCAGCACAGGATGGCCAGTACGCCATTCTTTCTTTACTGCCTAGTGCTGAGCTTTACGGCAAACAGATCAATGATCTCAGGGAGATCAACCAAAGAAGACACTGTCGGATGCTGGTTAAAGTGCTCAATAAAGTGCAATCATAGTTGAAAGCCCAGAAGCCCCATAGAGGATGAATGGATTGCGGACCAGGCATGTGTGCAGACACTCCAGTCAGTCAGAGAACATTTTTCCTCTGCACTGTGGATAGGGAATAATTTGTGATCACAAGAATACCCCTTTTATTTGCTATTAGCGTTCACTAGAGCAAAAAGTCCACTCCACAAAATAAATAGCTTAATGCCTGGTATAATCTACATACAAAACTAAGCTAATGTAGTTGTTGGTTTTATTTCCAGGGTTCACACACAGTATATTTCAGTCAGTATTTGGTCAGTATTTTGCAACCTCTACGAGGAGTGGATTAAAAATACAGAAAGGATCTGTTCACATAATGGTGAAATTGAGTGGATGGCCGCCATATAATGGTAAATAACTGCCATTATTTCAATATAACAGCTGTTGTTTTAAAATAACAGCAAATATTTGCCACTAAATGGCGGACATCCACTCAATTTCACCATTGTGTGAAAAGAGCCTATCTGTGTTTTCAATCCACTCCTGGTTTTGGTTGCAATATGAGGACCACAATACTGACTGAAATATACTGTGTGTGAACCCAGCCTTAAACTATATTTCAACATAGCTGTTGAAGAGAGTAGTTGTTTATAAGAGAAATTCCCATGCATATAATATAGTTGCTAACATGTTGAATATAGCCCCAAACTGCCCTCATATATCTGTTCACATTTTACTAACTTGGTATAGTAGCCCCTGGTGTTAGGGACCCTTTAAACACATTTTAATGTCTCCCTCAAGCAATATTAATATTGATGAATCACCTTTTATAAGCCTCCCTCACTGATACATAAATAAGCATATAAATCAAGTCTGCACACATGACTGGCTCCCATATCAGATAAATCACGAATGACTTTATCCTGTTTAATAAAGATCTCCTTACTATGGACCCACATGGGGCCCCAGCTCTTTGTAGAGGTTGTTATTGTTCAGCAGAGCAATATTTTCTCAAGCTCGTATATCATTATATTGCATTCTAATTAAGGTTTCCTGTAACTGCTGATTAATTATCCTATTTTCTAAATAATCACTTCCTGTTTTCTGAGCAAAGACTACGAATGACTTTGTGATTGATTTACATAATCTGGCCGATAGTAGTCAAGACAACATTCCCATATAGAAAATTATTTCACAAATCAAATTTTAAACATAGCAACACAATTCCAAGTAAACACATTTGACAGGTTAAAACTCAGTATCACTTGTATGCCATAGGGAAGCTTACAAATTAATAGCAAAAAAAATTACAGATGCGGAACCAAGTTTTATTTCCTAGGTACAAAGTAACAGTATACAAACAATAAATGAGCAATAATTGAAAACAGAACCCCATTGCACATGTAGAGGCTTCAATGTCCAGGAACAGTGAGATTCACTTCGGAAGGTTTCATTTGAATCTGGCAGTCAATGTAGTGTTGGATCCAATACAGATTCAGTTTCAGCTCTACATACCCTGGGCCAGGTGCAGAGTGCCCAACACATAAAGTGTAAGGAGTGTGCTATGCATCATCTCTTAAAGGAGTTATGCAGTAGAAGAAGATTGCATTTAAATAAAACTCAAAGACATATAACTTTCTAATGAAGTGTTATCACTAATAGTACTGGCTTCAATGTGGTTTTGTGTGATTCGCCCTGGCTGGAACTTGACTCTGGATGGGGAACTAGCAGGAGTGTTGAGCACCTCCACAGGGAAAATTAAGCATAGCAAAGTTCCCAGGAACATTATTAGACTGTTGAAGCAATTCACAAACTGCAGGGTCCTTAAGACCTATCTGATATCTGCACTGGCTAGTAGAGGTTCCTCAGTGGGTATCCCCCTGTTTATTAACTAAAAACTTTTTATTAGGGTGGATTCACATGTAATGGATCCAGAGCGGATATAACACTGCGAGTTTGCAGCGTTATCCGCTGCAAATCGCTTGCTCTCATTCTGAATAGGATTACTTACTTGCAGCAGAATTTTCATCCTGCTCAAAGTATGTGAATGCCACCTCCCTTAACCCGTGGTGGCCCAGTGTATACATTACTATTACCAGTCCACGCCCTGGCTTGCTTCAGGGGCTCCCGTCATCCTGACGCCTGGTGAGCCAATCAGTGGCTATGCGATGCAACGCACTGAGCGGGACATCAGGATGCTGGGAGCCCCTAAAGCAAGCCGGAGCGTGGGGCAGGTAATGTATTCATCACGCTGCCATGGGTTTAGGAGGCCAGCGTTTACGTACTTGCAGCGGGATGAAAATTCTGCTGTGTGTATGTAAACCTGTTCTGAATGGCATTAAGGGATTCGCAGCGGATTTCGCTGTGAACTCGCATCGTGAAATCCACTGCAGATCCGTTACCTGTGAACCCAACCTCAAGGTATTTGAAGTTGATTTTCTTTGCCAGATAACCCAAAATCTACTCACCCTATTCTTATATGGGGTTTATATGGTATTCTTCCATAAATATAAAATCAAACAGTAAAACAAAAATGTTTAGATAACTTGGTCATTAAAAAGAATAAACTAATTTAAATACACTATAATATTCTACTTGATTTTCCATTATGAAAAATGAATCAAACAAATCCATGTATTCAATATTAAAAGGTTTAATAAGTCAATCATCTGTAAACAAGGACCTCTATGAATATTGCATTTTTGACAGTTACGAGTCAGTTTATTGACAATTTAAAACCTCATATACAGACAGAGCCTAAGGCTGGCCATAAAATGGAGCACAATATTCATGACATATTAAAAAAATACTTTGCAATATACTTTTCATCACATAGTTTTACACTCATCTGTGATCTCTGGTTACAAGGTGTACATAGTGATGTATATGTGATATTCTATAACCTAACCTTGCCAGTCAACATCCACCCACCAGAGGGACATTACATCCAAGTGAGGTTACTGAAGTATACTACATATTGTACTAGGTGCAAAAATAAAGGGGTTGTCCAGAAAGCAGAAGAAAGCTAAAACCTTCCCAACACTGAACCTTTTTCTCCCCACCCTTCCATCCGAGATGTGGAGGGGCGGGGCTACGTCACAATCATCACATGCCACTTATGACTCTGACTTAGCCCCGCCCACCCAATGTTGAGAAGGCTAAATTCCAAGACTTAAAATCTCAGGAAGTTAGCGCCGGGGAGCAGAAAGCTTCAGCCATCTTCTGCTCCCCAGACAACCCCTTAAAGGTCCAGCCGGTGGGGACACTAGAATATAACAAGGTAAGCATACTGAGCAACTAAAAATACTTAGAAGCCAACAGGGACTATGAACAATAAGAAGATTAAACTATATATTTTGCTGTGTTGACACTGTTGTTGCTATTTTAAAATACCTTTTCAGTTTTGATTGATGAACTATTATACCTGTCTCTGAATTCACAGAACAGAACATAAAAGGTTAAACACACAACTAAAATACACAGTGTGAACACAGCCTAAAATCTCTGACTGGTGAAGTTAATCCATAATTAATGAATATACTCTGGCAATGATGCCTGTAAAGGATCCAGTAGCGGGATATATTAGGCAGCAGATGAACAGTCAGTTCTTGATGTTAGTGCGTTGGAAGCAGAAAAAACTGAGTGCGTTTTTTTGATGAGTGACAAAGGCCAAATCGTGATGGTTAGGCTTCAGCAGAACATCTCCAAAATAGCAAGTGTTGTGTGGTGTCAACAGTATGTAGTGGACAGTACCTACCAAAAGTTCCCCAAGGAAGGGTAAGCTTGACAAAATGGTTGTGGCACCTAGAGCGGATTGATGTGCATGTGGTACAAAGGCTAGTCCATCTGATCTAATTCCATAGAGGAGCTATGGTAGCACATATTGCTGAAAAACATGCTGTCTATGATAGAAAGGTATCGGAGCACATAGTGCAGCCAACCTTCAGAGTATTAATTCTCCCCTTTGCCCACTGCATATAGTGCTTACAATGGGTATGAAAGCCTCAGAAACAAACCACAAAGTAATGGAAGAAGGTGACCTGCTCTGAAAGATCTTTTCTTTAACTTCACATGGACCTCTAGGTCTATGTGCATCACTTACTTGGGAAAGAGATGACACCAAAGATGGAAAAGAGGCAAGCCAGGTAGTTTATTGTTCTGGAAATCTTGGGTCAGTCTTGACATTCATGTAAATGTTACTTTGACACATATCACCTAGACCAAGAATATCCATTCATGGCAGAAGGCCAAGAATTCATTGCATTGACCTGCCCTGTGCCAAGATTACCCAGATTTATTACCGAAAGTACAATTATTGAAGGAAAAGTAGCAGGAGGTCTATGCCATTGTTGCAGTTATACAATGTGATCTATTAAGGAGATACACAGTACAACAATGGGATGTTCTTAGCATTTGGTCATTAGCATACTTAGAATAACTGTAGAATGATTTATAGAACAGTGACTATGATTTGCAGAACTCAAAAAATCTACCTTAACAAGTAAGATTTTTTTCCTCTTCTTGTGTGTCCAGCACTGCGGTGAGACTAAATCTGTTTCCTATTTTAGGTTGGCTCTCGACGTACATGCAATACAATTTCCTATGGGGATATCAAGTCTACGATTCTTGTGAGAAAAATATTCAAGTAACTTCCCTGATTCTGGAATATGTTGGCAAAATCATTTTTGGTAAATGCATACAATGCCTAATGTTATATGTATATTGTACGTAACGTAACCCCTTAAGGGGCCCAGAGTCAATGGCTCTCCCAGTAGTCCAAGAATCAGAAGAGGAGCAGAGGAGAAAGCATTAATATTCATCATGGTCATTGTTAACTTTCTCCCAGAAGATTAGAATTAGCTACAAAGAATGGTCCACATTTCCGCAAAAGTCAAAGATTGTATCTGCGTTTTGTTATATGTGGCAGCAACTGTATGACTTGTTTCTGTCATGTTCTTTTTAACAGAGAAAAAAAAAACAATAGAGGATATTGTGTGTATGGTATTCATTTACATATAGATATTACCACAATGAGACATACAACATATACATGACGTAGGGGGGGGGGGGTGTTAAAGGTAACATTGACACAAAATAACAATCTCTGCTGGTTTAGTAGCTTTGGCACAAAACATTTTACTTTCTTTATTGACATATATTAAAAAGACCAATGATAAAATTATTATTATGACCCGGACCAAGATTGCCTAAATGACCACGTCAATTTTCATCTTTGCGTTTTCATTTTTTCTTCTTCCCCTTCTAAGAGCTCTAGCACTTTCATTTTTATATCTACAGGGCCATGTAAGGGCTTGTTTTTTTTTTCAGAAACAAGTGTACTTTGTAATGGCACCTTTCAATCTACTATAATATGTATAACGTGACCCCCAAAATATTATTTATGAAAATAATGATAATATTTATAAAATTGGGAAAAAATGCAATATTATAACTTTTGGGGGGTTCCTGTGTCTAGGTAATGCACCTAACGGTACAAATGACATGATGCTGTTATTCTATAGGTCAGTCCGAACACAAACATATGCAATGTTCCACAGATTTTCATATTTTATTTTTTTTTGCAATTAATTAATAAAATGGCCCTATTGTGATTCCTATAAGGGTTTTAGTTGTTCATCTATGGGGCTATCTGGGGTGTCATTCTTTGCGCCATAATCTCTTTTTCATATATAATGTAACAAAAAATCTGAAATTTTTTCCCCTCTTTTTTCCCCATTTTATGTCTCTTTGGTGGACTTTTACATGCAATCAATAGATTGCATACACTGATCAGTGCTATTCCATAGCATAGCATTGATCAATGTTAGTGGGCCTGTGGCAGACTCTATGAGCAGAATGTCAGCTGTACCACACGGAGAGATCTCCGGATATCTGGGAAAACGATCTGGAATCACACTGTGGGGGTCCTGATTGGTAAATGACAGGAGCTGCTCCTCTCACTTACATTTAAACGCCGAAATCGCAACGTTTATAAGTGGTTAATGACAGGCTGCAGTGTGATCGTGTGCAGCCTGTCATTAGAAGTGAGGGCCTAGCTGCTATGAGCCCACCTGCTATGAAGCGTGCTTTGTTCCCAATTGAACCTCTTGTGTGATATGCACTCTGGATGTAACCCCAGGGTCATCTGGTGACAGGAGGCCAGGGCGTACAGGTATGTCCAGGCTCGTCTACAGGTTAATAATAATATAATTTTTCCTAACATTAAGCAAAAGATTATTCTATCTATAACCAATACAATATCCTGCGTCTCCTATTTATAAAGACTTAAAACAGTTGCCAGCTTCAATCCCATATTATTTAGTATTAGGCTATACTCAACATTTTTAGGGGGCATTTTTAGCTAGTGTTTATTCTAAGCAAATTCTAAATGCATTCTATGAAAATATATGGTGGTTTAAAATATGTCTAGTAAAATCTGGTCTGCATAAGGGAGTGGTCTTCTCAGCAAGGTGGTCTTTTGGAGATCTGTCACTGTATTTGGTATCCTCTCAACTTTAACATGTTATTAAGTATAACAGGATGTAACTGTATACTTATTACATAATGCTAATAAGGCAAAAAAAATTCCCTCCCCAAAAAGAAGACATCAGAAATTCAGACTGAAATCTAGAGACAGAAAGGATGTTACTTTCTGGCGGACTGGGAAATTATAAGTGTTAGGAAATCTTTAGGCATTTAAAGGAGAATTTTGTCAGCTCTAGAAGATCGTCATTCTACAGAAAAGGAAGAATGAATGAGTGAATTCCTTGTAGAAATGATCCAGTGTTTAGACTAAGAACAACATGGTGAGGGTTAAAGTGAAGTGTCTGGGTGGAGTTCTTCTATGTCAAATAGTCTGTCCTCCATCAGATGCAGGATAAGAAGGTTACAGGAACTGACTACTTCAGCTAAAGCAACTAGTAATAAACAGCTAACAATAAACAAGCAGAAACTTTTAAGAATCACATGGGATGTCTGAGAGCAGTACGTTTATGAATTAGAGGGCGCGTCACTTACAGAAAAGGGAAAACCTAGGAAGACACTAACAATAACAAAACTGCTCTTAATTTGGAAAAGCGTAATAGGGAGACTAGAAGGAAAAACAAAAAAATGGAATCTTTGGATTGCCAGTTAGATTGAATGCATAAATGCATGGGAAACTACTTAAAGTCTAGAAAATTGTCTCATATAAAATACTCTTTTTTTCAACCCAAATGGTGCTCTCTGCTGCCACTTCTGTCCATGACAGGAACTGTCCAGAGCAGTAGCAAATCCCTATAGAAAACCTTTCCTGCTTTTTACAAATTCGGAACCAGACATGGATGGCAGCAGACAGCACTGTTCACAATGGGAACAAAATACCTCTTGTACCTTTTTCCCATCCATTTAACGTTTATGTTTTCTGGAAAAAAAAAGGATACAAAAAAACAGATACAAAAACAGATGCAATTGTGTGCCATCTGTATTTTGATTAGCCACCATTATAAAAAAAAAAAACTGATCGAAACATGCGTTTTTTTTACATACACAAAAATAGTGTTGACTACGTTTTTCTGTCCATTAAAAGTAACTAATTAAAAACGGATATGTTAAACAGATAGGAAAAACACAGTCTGAACCCAGCCTAAGGCTGGGTTCACACTGCGTTTTTAGCATACGTTTAACGGATCCGTTTCTTTTTAATGGACAAAAAAATAGTGTCAGCAACGTTTTTGTGTCGATAAAAAAAAAAAAGATCCGTTTTGATTCTTTTTTTTATAATGGAAGTCAATGGAAAAACGGATCAAAATGGATGCACACAAATGCATCCGTTTTTTGCAATCCGTTTTTCATCGTTTTCTTTTTAAAAACGGATTGCAAAAACGCAGTGTGAACCCAGCCTAAGGTGAAGATGGAGGTCTGAACAAGCCGTAAAATGAGCTATCTCTAGCACAGCTGTTGTGGGCACCGGTTAATAACTATCAGTTACAGCGATAACAGTGCCGAAGTTTGAACCCTAAGAAGGGCAAGGACAAGTATGCGGTATACAGTAGGTACCATATTATGGCACTGTGTAGCTCTGAACAAAACAAACGAGTGTGGTGGGCACCGCAAATCACATATCAATAATATAGAGGTGCAAAAAATAGCTAGCCAGAAAATGAACGCAATAGCAGGACTACCCTGGATCCCTGTGTAAACTATTTTTCATTATTTAACTTATTGAGTGTGCATTACTCTTGGTTAGTCTAGCCGCTTTGTCTTTCTTTTTGTCTGTGTAGCTCTGAGACTGCTCAGAAACATAGTACAGTTGTGAGCTTAAATGGCACTCTTGTTTCAATAAACTATGTACAAATTAATAGTATGTGAGAATATAAGAAACTTTGTAATATATCTTATCCGACAAAAATGCTAAACTGTCTTTCACTATGAAATATCAGCTCAGATTATCAACTGTATGGAGGAAGGAGGCAGGAGGGGAGGGGGAGAGCCTGGATTCACAGGTAGAGAGATAGAGAGACTACTTTGTAAGATATCCCACAACAGGGCTTTCTACACAGTTTACAATGCTCACTACAGCTTTATCATGGTTCCCATGCTGCTGCTGCTGCTTTTTCGGCTGTACACAAAGACAGCGTAAGATATCCGTGTGTGTGTGTGTGTGTGTGTGTGTATGCGTGCGTGCGTGCGTGCGTGTACAACTGACAATTGCAGATTTAGCTTGCAGAGCAGTAATCTGCAGAAAATTGGTATTCCTAATGTGCACAGAGATGGAAACTTATCCTATATAGTAACCCAAAATGACAAGTACACTTTAAGCTTTCATTGCAAATTATGAACACACAGAAGTAAAATTTTAAAAGGGGATGTTTCAGAGAAAAAAAATCAATTATTTAGATTTGTAAGTTACCTCTATTTTTAAAAAATAAAGCCTTCCGGGACTTATCATCTCCTTTATGCCCTGCAAGAAGTCATGTGGTTATTTCTAATTCAATACAGTGCTCACTGCTGCCACCTGTGTCAGTCTCAAGAGGAGAAAAGGTTTGCTGAATAGTTTCCACCATGGACAGACATGGCATCAGGGAGCAATTTGTTTGGAAGAACTACATCTTTTTCTCGAGGACATACTGTGGCAGTTTTTAACTATAATTTAAGTTTTATCTAGAATTTTTAACTAGAATATCTGCAGAATACCCTTTTAAGTGTTGTTTTAGATGTAGATCAGTGGAAATACAAGATATTAATGGCTCCAATATGGCTGCCTCATGAAGCTTAAAGCATATGTACCATCAGGTACATCACTTTAAGTTTTTATATGAATAGACCGGCGCAGGGATGCCAGTGTCATGGTCCTTTTTTTGAACTGCGGCCTGGTTCCCGCTGACAGTGCTTGTCTATTCCAGAGCACTAGAGGTGGTCCCGCCCCCAGTTTGACAAACCCCCTCCCCTCTGTGACGCGGCTCCAATAGAATTAATGGAGGCATGTGACAGAGGGGAGGGGTTTCATCACACTGCGGGCTGACGGGCCCACCTCTAGTGCTTTAGGTGGGGCCAGTGCCTGGGAATAGACCGGTGCCGTGCGCGGGTACTGGCATCCCCACGCCGGTCTATTTATGTAAAAAAAACTTACAACAATGGTACATACACTGGAAATAAAAAAGGCATAGCTTAGAAAGCAAAACAAAAACCAAACACACAGTATTTTACCATCTACAGGTTTACAAATGAAAATGAACCATATGATATGTCTTTTGGAATGTTGCCATGCTAACCTTTTTCTTCTACTCATCCTTTTAACCTCTTTGATAAGCTGAAATAAAATGTACTGTCTATCTGACAAGACGTCATACACCGCTCAATGTAAGTACTGGAGAAGTCCGGTCGTTTCATGTTATTGACTGTCTGCCATCTAAACCATTATGTTTAGGTCTGGGTTCATTTTTCAACCAAGCTGTAAAAGCGTGGTGGTGTTGTACTGTTTTTGGTAGCACCACAATAGTGTATTTTATTTCTCTGTTTATGTTCTGTAATTGAATAATATTGAGGGGAGCACTTATATTACATTGAATACACTATACCGTATTTCTAAATTAAAATCCACGGCCTGTTTTGTCTAGCCAAACTCTTTAGGTGACCACAATTCTATTAAACCCCTTCTAATGTTATACATTGCCTTTTTTCTTTACTATATCAATGTCACATGCTGCATTCACTTTTTACCTTATTTTATAGTTAATCTGCCATCTCCATTAGGATCTATGCATGTGGTATGGATCTATAATCTAATTTGTCTGATTTGACATTATGTCTGAATTTTGCAGTAACAGAATGTCTTATGATTTTGCCATCTAGCTTAGCTAAACCTGACACTTCCCATAAATATGCCTTGATCCTCCTACCCCCGATCTTTTTAGATTGTAGTTATTGCCCTGCTGTCCAGACATTACTCTGATGACCTTCCCCCCCCTTCCCCGTCAGTCACTGAACTGGTTGCCAATTTACTATAGAATACTATTGAATTGTATCTCTCTCTCCCCCAACTAAGCTCTCTATAGTGCTATTCTGCTGTATACCTCCTCTTTATACTCTATCACCCTACCATGCTCTATGTTCTGCCGATCATGTAAGATTAACATCCAAACCTCCCACTACAATTTCTAAGACTTTTCTTGTGCGGCACCAGTCATTTGGAATGTGATACCTCATATAATCGGATGTTAACATCCATGGTTTTAAACATGCCACCAAATCACCTCTTTATGCTAGACTATCAAATTCCCAAATCAGTTTATCTACTTTTTTACCATTGTACAAATCAAACACTGTATATCATTTGTGTCACTCATAGATTGTAGGCTCTTGTGAGCAGGGCCCTTATTCCTCCTTTAACGTATGTGAAAGGTAGAGACCAGCACTACTTTGGAACCTGCAATGTGGTGTGTGATTAGAGTGGCTGAAGTCATGTATCACTCTGGGGTGCTCATTTCAGGAATAGAAGTTGAAAGGCACACACACACACACACACACACAGACACACACATACACACATACATACATACACACACACCAAGCATTTCAGCACTTAGACCTGTGCATGCAGGCATTGGTTGGTGACAGGTTCACCCACCCTTTACTGCACTGCCTTATTTATAAAGATGGCTGGACCATAAGAACAATGAAGCACTTTGCCCCTCTGCCATTTTGTCTTAAACCCCCTCCTAATAGTCTGTAAGCTCATGCATGCGAGCAGGGACCTCACTCCTCATGTATAGATAATTATATGTATGTCTCTGTAACGTCTATTTTTGTCTATGTATGTACCCCCAGAATTTAAAGTGCTGCGGAATCTGTTGGCGCTATATAAATAAAAAATTATTAATTATTATTAATTATATTATTAATATTAAGGCACTCACCACTGCATGACAATCTTTATTGATGCTTCATTGTGCAAGGTACACAGCGTAGATGCAGTCTGCGAGGACGCCAAACACCTGAAAGAAGTTACTTTTTTCTTTTTTTTTTGTGCCCTCGCAAACGTCACGCTATGTACCTTGCACAATGAAGCATCAATAAAGATTGTCATGCAGTGGTGAGTGCCTTTCAACTTCTTTTCCTTGAAGTTATTTCTCTCATAATTGTTAATTACTTTGTTACTTTATTTCTGATTTCCTCTCTATATGTATATATGTATAATATTTATGTTTGTATTTGTATTTTATAGTTTAGCTCTGCTCGTAACCCATAAGAAACGCTTCCCTAATTTCCCTGCTTGAGGTCTGCTTGTTCTGTTCTTGGACAATATCAATATCAAAACTTTCCATGCTGCTCAGCCCTTGGCTATGGGTTGTGTTTTTAATTGACACAGTTTGTAGACAAGATGAGGTGGATAGTTGCTGGCTGTACACATGAAATTCACACTCAAACCCTAATGCTATTTATGCCATGTTTCAAAACAATTATTTTATGCTGAATATGCACAATTTCATTTGAAGAGAAATTATAAGTTAGAAAGTCTTCTTAGAAAATCATATTTTAAGTTCAAGGTTTTATATTACAGTTTTTAAATTTTATATAGTAAAACCCCATTAATAACAATTTAATCTGGCTGGAATGCACAAGTAACATTAACAATTTAAGACAAGCCACACATAGCTATACTAAGTACATATACATTCTATCTATATCAATATTACAGTGTAAATATGTAGTCTTTCTTTCCAATAATTTTTTTATTTTTATTATTTTTACATCTGTGACTAGGGACTCTTTTTCTGATCCCATGCCATAAGTTCAGGGGACAGTATGTTATCTAATGATAACATTTTACTCTGTTTTTAAGATTTGCAGCCAAAAAAAGCACAGTAACTAAAAATGTTACTATAGTAAACCAGTTTAATCAATAATAGCTTAAAGCAAATGGTACCATTAGTACATCACTTTTTGTTTTTTTTTTACATAAATAGACCAGCACGGGCATGGGCATACGGGTGCTGCGGTCCTTTTTTGGAACCAGACTATTACCAAGCACCGTCTAGGCAAGAAACACTGGCCCCAAGTGTGACAATCTCTCCTCCCCATTGATTCTAATGGAGCCGTCTCACAGAGGGGAGGGGGTTTCATCCCACTGGGTACTGGCAGGACCCGCCTCCGGTGCTTTATGCCCGACCGGTGGACAGCAATGGACCAATGCCATGCATGGGAACTGGGCAGCGGTTCAAAAATAGGTTTGTTGACGTAAAAAAACAAAACAGCAATGTACCTAGTGGTACATTCGCTTTAATATTACAGTTCGTATGAATTTGACATCAACCTTAAACCTGAGTGCAGACACTGCCTTTTCTTGATGTTGTATTCGATAAATGAAGAGTTGACCACCTAGTTTTGGCATCTATATACACTTTTCAAGCGCTATTTGTGAGAGACTTACCTCTATGTTTTCATTTTAATTGATAGAAATTATTAATAATTAATTATTAGACCTCCACAAGAACAAAAGGTGACCCTTAAAAAGTATTGACACACCCGTTTTGCTATTCTAAACAAAATCTATAAAGAGTTGCTACTACTATTGAATATATTGCAGAAATATACTGCCATAACCACCTACCACCGGTCCCACCATTTATTAGCTCACAGCATAGTGAATGCATACAAATACTCCCATGCTGACAGAGAACACGGGAGCAGCTCTTAAGGGTAAACACCCATCTGATGTCAGGAGAGACAACCGAGCACTGAGCATTCAGCTCCAAACCGGACAGTACTCTAAACAAGACCCCGTGCACACGACACGAGGAACACTGAACATGAGCAGAGCTCCTGACGACATCTTCAAGTAAATAACCCTCTGTCTGCTCCCACCAGTCTGCGGCCGCAGACCTCATAGAATCAGAGTCTTCAGACCGGTGAGAGGTGGATTCCCACCGAATCTATTTTAACATATTTCTGTGAAAACGCTAATAAGCGCCACTAACTGTTGCAATTTATATTGAACTGATAAACAGAACAGTGACAACTGACTTGATCAAATATAGTAGTAATAAACCACAGCGACTTGCAAGGGCCCTGCACTAGTCACATGCGGTTTTAACCGCACCAGATGCAACAACTACATGCGGACTTAACCGTACTATATTAATTTTAATCGCATTATATGTATTTTAACCTACAAATAATCAAGTCTATATCCTGTATTGTACCATTTGCAACCGCATGAGATTTATATATAGAGATTTTTTTGTAAGCGTGTAGTTACATGTTCATTTGTTTATATGTTTTTATGAATTTTAATTTTGATTTAGATAAAGTGTTATATATACATATTTACTTGTTATTTAATTATACTTCGAGATAATATTTTAGGGGTATTGCTAGAGAGCCTACTAATTATACATACTAATTAGGTCATTTGGTGCCAGCCAAGTAGTGTACTCGCTATACACCCATTCCATAACTGCACTAGAGGTAGAGTTCTTACACCAGAGTTTTTCCAAAATCTATAATTGCAATAAAGGATTACAGTTAGAGATGAGTAAATCTTGAGCATGTTCAGGTTCGGTAAAGCCCGACCATCTGCATTTGATTACCTGTGACTGAAGAAGCCAGATGCAGCTCAAGGGAGTCCCGGAAAACATGGATACATACATAGGGCTGTATCCAACTTCTTCAACCACCAGTAATCAAATGCAGAGCATGCTCAAGGTCGCTCATCTCTAATTACAGGACATTAACAAGCCAAACTTATTTGTCAGCGACATCTACAGACACATAGGTAGGGGAATTAAAGAGGCTTAGGAAAAGACCAGTAAACACAGCTGTAGGTCTCCATAAATATTAGTTAAGGGTAAATTCACACGGGCGTCTCGCATAAGAAATCCGCAGCTAATCCGCAGCTAATCCGCAATACATGTATTAATAATAAGAAGAATAATATGTGTATTGCGGATTAGCTGCGGATTAGCTGTGGATTTCTTGTGCGAGGCGCCCGTGTGAATTTACCCTGAAAGTTATTTTGAAGCCGTGGCTACTAAGAACTTTTGGCCAATGACACTAACGCTACAGAAGTAGCCGAGGAGCAGCAGTGGAGAGTTTATACTAATGAACCTGGAACTCTTTATGCTCGTGAGTAAGCCCTGTTGCATAAAATCTTTTATGTTTATATGTGGAATATTAAGGTCCTGATTTTTCCTCAGAGCTCTGGGATGGAAATGTTAGTGTGTAGTCTTGTCTTTACCACTTCCGTAACAATTCTGAAATATGTTCCTTCCTAAGAGTAACTCCTTATTGATGCAAAAGTTCTTTCCTCTACTGTAACAATCGCTTGTTTGATCTAACGTGATCTTCATAATGCCAACCAAACATCAGACCTGGTTTTGGAATGATTTATTTCCTATACCCTCTTCGGCTGACCCCTGCTCTTCTCTAGACTCCCATAAATGTCATTCCAATTTACAGAAGGTCTTCTGTTTATGGTGGCCGGTCCATTCTCTGGACTTTGATTCCTTTCCCTTTCAGATATCCCCATTAACTTAACTGACTTATCTCTTGTGTGCATTGCCTCTACTCAACCGTTTGCATCTTTGCAGACTTGTACACATTGAGCAGACTTGGCTGCTTCCCATTAATATGTTTTAGTCTGATTGCATTGCTCATTATGAAGCTGGAAAATTTAATGAGATCACTTCAATAATATACAGAGGTGAAAATGTTTTATTTTACATATCCAGGAGTAATATTATTGAGATGTAGTTTTCCAAGACCTAAGCAGATTTAATACCATGTCCAAAAAGCAAACGCCCTTTATAAGGTAGAGATAACAAAAGCGTATGTGGGAATTGTTGCAGTCAAAATCAAGAAATATCTGTTCTTAAAGTCATACTGTCACCCCCTTTTATATATGAGGACTTCTCTACACAGCTGTAAAGCCTAAATTTTGCAATTTTCATACCTTACTTTGTTATAGATTTCTTGGCGCTTGATCCAATAAAAAATGTTTTTTTTTGTTCGTTGGTGGTTTGGGTGGAGCTTCACATCCACAGCGCCACTTAGCCCCGCCCACATCAGCACCGTAGGCCCCACTTCTCCATGACATAAGAAGTCTAGGCCCCACCCCCTCTAGGTCTGTCTATTCCAATAGCCTAGACGCAGATGACATCACTGAGAAACGGGGCCTACGTCAACGATGTAGGCGGGGCTAAGTTGCACTTCGGATGTGAAGTCCCGCCCAGGTGGCACAAACCACCAACGATAAAAAGCATTTTTTTCTGGACCAAGCACCAAGAAATCTATTTTAAAGTAAGGGATGAAAACTGCAGAATTTAGGCTTTACAGCTGTTTAGAGAAGTCCACATACAGAAAGGGGAGGATAGTATCACTTTAAATATTTACTACTGCCTACACAGATATAATACTTTCTTTAGGGAACGTGGAGTGACGTGTATTTCAATGGTCACTGTATGATGGGTAATAAAAAAAAATAAAACACAACCAAGACATACTGATATCTGAAAAAATAAGTTACAGTGCTATATACAGCACCCAAACCCTTTACAACAGTGCTTCTCAATTCCAGCCCTCATGTCCCACCAACAGGTCATGTTTTGAGGATTTCCATTATACTCAGATTATCAGGTAATATCACAGGTGTTTTTTTTTTTATATGGGATATGCTCAAAACATGGCCTGTTGGTGGGCCATGAGGACTGGGATTGAGAAGCACTGCAATACAACTAGTTAGATTCCTTTTACAAGGGTAATAGTCTGATATAGTGTTGATCATTGATTGTTAAAAAGAACACAATTGTGAGTGAAGGGTTCCATGAACAACTACTTTTACCTAACTGTTGGCAGCACTTTCCCAGTCTACCAGAGATGACGGCACAATCAATGTGACCACCTGACATTAAGCTGATAATTGTCCTGGGTAAAAGGCCTTTAGGCACAAACTTGATGCCATTAACACAACGGTATGAGAAGTGCATCATTCATTCAGAGAGTCTTTTGTTTAGAGCCCCGTGTCAGATAAACATCTCCTTGTGCCCTACAGCAGACCCCACTGCTCAATAATTTAGGTAATTTTTGAAGGTCTGCACAGAGAATGCACCACTGTGATCTATTACATTTCAGTGACAATTCAGAGGATCATTTTGGAGGAGAAAACCTTCTTTCGAAAGCACTGGTTCTGTCAGTATTAAGATATTTTTTATTTCTCTACCACTCCTCCACAATTTTTTTGAAACCTTTAATTTGGTTTCGAGGACTGTTGTAATAACAAGACAAAAAAAAAATCTTTAAGTCTTTTATCATGGTTGTCAAACCTATGACAGACCAAGATCCTGAGCTCAGAGATCCTGTGGCAGTCAATCTCCTTCATTTCCCTTATTGTAGGACAACTGTCATACTCATTGGACAAGGTCATGAAAATAAATGACTTGTCTCGGCCGTATATAATATCCCCATTCTAGTGCTAATGATGGCTGGTCTAAATGACAGATAAGGGCAGACTGACCTCAGTTTAAATTAAATCATCTTCATAAAAAAAAATAATAATAAAACACTGATCTTAAAGGAAACGTTTACCAGATAACAAAGGTTTGAGTCAATATTTTACTTTAATGTTACGATTTCCATTCTTCGTGAGATTTAAAAAAATGTCTAAAGTAAAATAGCCCATAACAACCAGTTACAGCCCAGCTTTCATTATTTAAGAGCACTGCTGTGCTTTGTATATGAACATACATGAATATACAGAGAAGCTGGTCTAAATATTAGCATGTCATTAGACTTTTTTATGCTGACGTACCTGAATCATGTTTTTCTTCCAAGCTCAAGTGTCATAGAGGCTGGGCTGAGCTGCAGTATACTTACCTTCTCCCTCCTCCACCTCTCCCTGCCCTGTATGGTTGATGTATTAGGCTCAGTGCTGAAAGCCAAACCCTGTACCTCAATCATAAAATGGGGAAAGGATGACGGATGCCACTTAACTAATACACTAAATTTTGTATTAGACAGCCTGACCTGCTGTGTAAGTGAGTACTAATCTGCTCATCTGCTCGCTTGCAGTGCCTTGAAAATCAATGTAAATGAACCCTGATGCTCATTTACTGAGACTTTTACACCGCTTGACTATCGTGCGTCAAAGGCTGCACAGAGATCGTTAGCGATGCCCATGCAGCCCTTGCCCTTGGTATAAAATAATAAAGTATACACACCTGTCCACGCTTCCCAGTGCTTCTGGCTGCTTCCTGGTATCTTCCTGATTTCTCCGCACAGCCACTGTAAAAATTGCAGACGGTCTCTGTAGTGACAAGTCACTTAGTGATTGGTTAAGCGTCTTGTCACTTCAGAGACCGGCTCTGCAGTTCTCGCAGAGGCTGCGGACAGAGGCAAGGAAGATATGCACAAGCCTGGAGGACAGAAATGGCAGCACATCGCACCCATGGTTGATACAAAAGCCTATCAGCTACATTAAAAACCAACATTAACTCAAAGTTAGCTCTGATGTTAGTGATCAAACCATATTGCCTAATGTACCACGTGTAGTTCTTCTGATACACAAGAGTTCCTATGATAAACGTCTATACGACACTGTGCCGTTCAGTGACCACAAGTTAAGTGCAATCCAGGAAGATACTGGGGGGGGGGGGGGGGGGGGGGGGGGAGAAGAAGCATTGGGGAGTGCGGACAGGTGTGTCTATATGCTTTATACAGTCATAAACTGTTGGCCATCCATCGCTATTACCTGTAAAGATGCCCAGTCAGGACCAAAAGATACGATCAGCCAATCAAAGAATGAAGAATGAAAAATGCACTTGAACAGATTATAAGCTTTGTCAATGAGATGGTGTTCATGATGTAAGAAGTATGTGACAGTTTCTGTTAATTCCGAAATAAAGATTTTTTCTATTGAAGAAAAAAAAAAAGATCATTGTCAATGGCTGATCGTTGTCTTTATTACATGGAGCGATAATCTGACGAATTGGCTTGATTTGACAGATTATCGCTCTGTGTAATAGGGCCCTAAATTCCAGCAGATGTGGTTGTTAAATCCACAATAAATTAATGTAAACCTGTCTGGGATTTACATATATCTATTCTAAGCTAAAAAAAAAATAAAAATAAATGAAATAATATATGGGCAGACTAGATGAAGCAGGTGGTCTTTTTCTGCTGGCAATCTTCTATATTCCTATATTTATCTCCCTTATCAGCTATCTGTCATGTCTGTAACATTAAGCTTGATATAGAGCTGACAGATTCCCTTTTAAAGTGAGAGCCAGATATCAAGAATTATCTGTTTTTCTAATCTACTCCTTATTAGATCATTTTTAGTACATTACTATGAGGGTGGTTAAGGTGCCTTGCTGTTTTTAACAACATTTAGACCAGGGCGACACTGTAGCATTTTGTGGCACTACAGATTGATTTTAAGTATTGACTGACAGCTGCAGTTCATAAGAGTGTATACAGGGGCGGGCTGGGCCGGGGGGCAGGGGGGCACATGCCCCCCGGGCCGCTCTTCCCCCAGCTGTCGGGGCCGCATGGCTGCTGACAGCTGGCTGGAGTCCTCAGTGCCTCCCCTGCTTACAGCCCCGCCCCTCTTCAGTCATATTTACCTGTGGCTGTGCTGTGGATCCGGTCTGTGCTGGAAGCGGCCGCTGAAGCCTCGCCCCCCATGCCGGTAAGCCCCGCCCCTTTTATGGCCATTATGCTTTCTATAAGCCTATGAGGCTTATGGTAAAAAGCAAACTGCTGTACGCAGTATCTTCCTCCGGCCACCAGAGGCCGCTCTCTCCTCCCAGCTGGTTCTCCTGTGTCTGGGCTAGAAGAGCCTGAAGACAGAGAAGATGGTCTCTGCAGGAAGCCAGGTACCTACACAGGAGGACATCTACACAGCAGGCCATAGGGCAGAGGTAGGGAACCAAGGCTCTCCAGCTGTTGCAAAACTACTACTCCCATCATACCTGGGCAGCCATAGGCTGTCCATGCATGATGGGAGTTGTAGTTTTGCAACAGCTGAAGAGCCAAGGTTCCCTATCCCTGACATAGAGGATACATATACACAGGAGACCTACACAGGAGGATACATATATACAGGAGACCTACACAGGAGGATACATATATACAGGAGACCTACACAGGAGGATACATATATACAGGAGGAGACATACAGAGAAGTATATAGAGGATACATATATACAGGAGGAGACATATATACAGGGGTACATGGAGGATACATATATACAAGAGGAGACATACAGAGGAATTAGGGCTGGGTGAGTAATCAAATTAATTTGCCCAGAAGGTTATAATCGATTAGATTTTTTGTGAAAATCGTAAATTCAATTTTCACAAAAAATCATTGCAGGCGGAGCAGCATGGATTGTCGGGTTGGCGGCCAGGCAAGAGGTGCAGCTTAAGCGGGCGGCGCGGAGGTGAGGTGCATGACGGGCTTATGGCGGTGCGTGGAGTGTCGGGCCGGAGGTGAGGTGCAGGGCGGTCAGGCAGTCCGCCTAACAGAGCTGCGACTGACCTGCCTGAGCTATAAATATCACGTCCTGCTCCCCTCCTGGCCACACGTGCAGGTCCCCGGTCTCTGGAGCAGGCCGCAGGGACTGTAGTGGTGATATCACCACTACAGGACCTGCATGTGTGGCGGGGAGGGGAACTTGTGTGCCAGGGTGAGAGGAAGAGGAGGAGGGCTATGTGCACTCCTGCCCCAATCACCCCCAGCTGCCCCAGTCCCCCTAGAGTCACCCCCAGTCTGCCTCAGTGCCCCTCAATCACCCCCAGTCTGCCCCAGTCCCCCTCAGTCACCCCCAGTCTTCCCCATTTCCCCTCCGTCATCCCCAGTCCCCCTTCAGTCAACTCCAACTGTCCCCAGCCCCCCTTCAGTCAACCCCAGTTTGCCCCATACACCCCCAGCTCTCCCAGTCACCCTCAGCTCCCCCAGTTTGCCCCATACACCCCCAGGTCTCCCAGTCACCCCCAGTTTCCCCCAGTGACCCCTCAGCTATACCCGTATTACTACTACACCCCTCAGCTATACCCGTATTACTACTACACCCCTCATCTTTACCTGTACTACTAATCCCCCTCATCTGTACTACTAATACACCCCTCATTTATACCTGTACTACTAATACACCCCTCATTTATACCTGTACTACCATACCCCTCATCTTTACCTGTACTACTACTACTAATGCCCCTCATCTGTATTACTAATACCCCCCATATCTATACCTGTACTACCTCACCCCTCATCTTTACCTGTACTACTACACCCCTTATTCACTATACCTCCACTACTACACCCTACCTAGATGGAGGCACCAGTGGTATGGTGGTATAAGTAACTATGTGGTGAAGGAGTGGTGATAATATGTTACTTATATAATGGTAATAGATGATGTGGCTATGGGGTCATAGAGCGCAGTTATGGGCGTGGCTATGTCCCTCTTTCCCCCCAGCAAAAGTTGGGGGGTATGCATATATACAGGAGTACATAGAGAAGACATATATACAGAAGTATATAGATGATACATACAGTATATACAGTAGTACATAGAGGAGACATATATACAGAAGTATATAGATGATACATATATACAGGAGTACATAGAGGATACATCATATATCCTCTATGTACTCCTGTATATATGCATCCTCTATGTACTGCTGTATATATGTCTCCTCTGTACTGCTGTATATATGTCTCCTCTATGTACTGCTGTATATATGTCTCCTCTATGTACTGCTGTATATATGCATCCTCTATGTACTGCTGTGTAGGTCTCCTCCTGTATATATATATATATATATATATATATATATATATATAGTTACACTGATCCAAATTTTCCTGCATTGCATATTCCCTCGTGAATATATTATATACGCACACACTGGAGGAGACCTACACAGCAGTACATAGAGGATACATATATACAGCAGTACATAGAGGATACATATATACAGGAGGAGACATACACAGCAGTACATAGAGGATACATATATACAGGAGGAGACATACACAGCAGTACATAGAGGATACATATATACAGGAGGAGACATACACAGCAGTACATAGAGTGGACATATATATACAGGAGGAGACATATACAGGAGTACATAAAGGATACATATATACAGGAGTACATAGAGGATACATATAAGTATGTGTGTTTGTTGTTTTGTTTATTATTATTTTTACTAATGGGGGGTGCACACACGAGGGGGGTGTTCTAAAAAGAAGAATGCCTATACCCACAGGACCACAGCAGTGATATAAACTATTGTAAAAAAAAAAAAAAACAGAAACCCCAGCTTTCCCAGCATCTTGTATTTGTAGTCAGTATAATGGAGGTCACCCAGCTTTTCCACCATCTTATACTCAGTATGATGGAGGTCACCCAGCTTTCCCAGCATCTTATAGTCAGTAGAATGGAGGTCACCCAGCTTTCTCACCATCCTATACTCAGTATGATGGAGGTCACCCAGCTTTCCCAGCATCTTATAGTCAGTAGGATGGAGGTCACCCAGCTTTCCAGCATCTTATACTCAGTATGATGGAGATCACCCAGCTTTCACAGCATCTTATACTCAGTTTGATGAAGGTCAACCAGCTTTCCAGCATCATATATTCAGTATGATAGAGGTCACCCAGCATTCCTAGCATCTGTCTGTGAGTACGTTCCGTGTCATCGCTGAGCCGCCCCATAGACTTATACAGGAAAGTGACTTCTGATCCCTTCACAGGGCACAGTAGGATATTTGGTCACAAATGACCAAGATGTTATAGGTAAGGGCCAGAGTGGTCCTTAAAGGATGGGCCGCCAGCCTGCTACTTATGGGCTAGTGCTGTGTGCTTGCCCCCCGGGCTAAAATTTGCCAGCCAGCCCCTGAGTGTATACAACTCAATATACTATATATACTGCTTCAGAATACAACTGTAAATGTAAATATCTAAAAGCAATACAAGTGTAGCCCTAGCCTTTGAGATATGCTTTACAGTAGGCCCTATTACCTTAGGAACAAAAGACTGAAGGGGACCCGATTGGCTTTCTTTAAATAGGTTTTTAAGCATGCTCTGTGAGCTGTGCAGAAGTCAGTGCAGAAAAAAGGGAAGAGGCAGAACTGATCCTCTCTAAATATTGGTGTCACCTTTTACTATAATTCCGTCTGTGATGATAAAAAGGAGACTGCAGATACGTTTTCTAGACAATTGCCAGAATTAGGGTGTGTTCAGACTACAGAATGCGCATGGAGAAGTTCCCGCAGATTCCGCCACTTCCGCTTGACTCTCCGTCGGTCCCATAGACATGTCCATTCTTTGGGCAGAAGGTGGAATCCGCCTGACCATAGAATGGAGTCTACGGGACGAGCGGAGATGGAAGCTGGAGCGTGAGGGGGCAAGGGGCGGAATCCAAGGGAAAAATAACATGCTTTAATTTTTGATTGAGTGTATTCAAACAACCCACGAAAAAAGGGCCCAGCACCTCTTCTGATAATACTTTTTAAGTAAACACTTCTATTTCACATGAAATAACTGTGGAACATCTTGTTTTACAACTCTGAGTTGTGGCGTTTCTCTTTTACTCCTCTTGGAAATAAATAAAACAAACAATTTGTATGTCGCACATACCTAGTTGTTCCTTCTCCAGTAGCAGAGAGCACCATGTGAGACTTGAAAAAAAAAACACCACTTACTACAGCAGCTGATAAGTGCTTTCTCATGCTAGTTGCTTGAAAACAATTTTTTATATCTGGAGTTCCCCTTTAAGAGGAGAGCTGCTAAGTTTAACATGTAAAGGAGAAGCTCACAAATAACTTTCAAACTACTTGAAAACTAATCCCACTATTGGTTTCTTGAACTGGAACAAAAATTTTAAATAAAAAAATGAATAGACATCCTCTAAAACTGTTCAGTTTCTTTACTGTGAAATGACAAATCCTTTGAAGAAACAGCAGCTGACAGTTCATTAACCACAATAAATTGAGACATTAGAACATTTAGCATAGGGTTTCAGCCAAGCACCACATTCTTTGTTACCTCTTTGTAAAGCACATTATACCATGAACACAATAAAACTATTATGGAGCTCTATTACAGTACTTAATGCTAAGTGCAAGTTCCCACTCTGGCTGCTAAGAAGCAAGAGGTGGACTTTTATTCAGTAGCTGCCTGACTACACTTTATAGTCTTTTTTAAAGACTGTAAAAAATTTTTATAAAATTAAAGGGGTTGTCCAGTGTAAATGGCTGGTAACGATGCTACTGGGGCTAGGGGGTTACGTAAAGAGGCGGTATGTTACCTGCCCCGCTGCACTAGCTGCTGGTTCCCAGTAGCGCTGTCTATGTGCACATCAGCGGAAGTCCGGAAAAAAGTGACAGCGGCAGACAGCAGGCGACCTAGGAACCAGCAATGAAGCAGGATGGGTAAGTTTACACCTCTGTTATGTCCCCTGCAGGACCATTGATCCCCTTTGCCAGGGACTTATTTTTGACTATTTGAATTCCAAAATGAATTTGTATTTTGGCACATATGCCCATACGTAATTTCGATTAGAAATAAAAAGCTTGATTACAAAGAGCCTTTTTTGAATTGCAAAAAGTGTTTAAAAAAAATTGAAAAACCTGTCCATATCTAAAAAGGCTTGACAGTTTCAAATTTTTGTATGTAAAAGGAAATTTTTTTCAGATTATTTTGAGAATATAGGTATAGAAGAGAGCCTGTTTCTAGAAAAAGCGTACATACTTTAGGTTGTAGGGACAATATATGATAAATATCAATGCGTCGCCCTTAGGCTATGTCATCTGACAGCCAATCTGTTTATGGCGTGACACATATTCCACTTAATTTTACAAAATGTTCTTTTCAGTCTAACAAAATATATCTTGTCATTTTCCTCTAAGCAAGCATTTTCATGACATGGATAGTTTGAGATTATACACCCGTATCCCAGAGGGTACATGTTCCCATACAGAGACGTCTGTTTTCAAGTGATCCAGATTTGAAGCTTTACCAATATCTCATGCCAAGGTCCCACAGGACAAATAAAACTAACAAGATAATGTTGCATTTGGATTGCGAGGGAATTTGGCGAGTTTCTATTCCAGAACCTTCATTTTAATGGCAGCAAGCTTTACCGCAAATCACACTATTTGTTAGGAGCGTTCCCACAATACCACACTGCTTCTGCAAATACCGTTACGGCAGATGAATAACGGAAACACGGTGACTGTTTTCCATAAGCAAATGATGTGCAGGATGTAGGTATCTGGATGAATCCGATAGACTCCTAATACTCTTATGTCATCTCTGCAGATCACATAGTGCTCCATGTATACTAAATTCACACTTTATTCATTAGTTTTTCTTGATTTAAGTAAACAAATGTAACAAAGAATGTATTTTATTGCAGTCAACTGGGAGCATAAAAGAGAAAGTATCAGTAGTGTTTCTCAACTAGTTTGGCGAATGAACAATTGGATTTATTATGGCAAGTAGTAAATCTGGGTAACAACTGGGTAACAAATCTCTCAGTACCATTGAGAGATTAGTGACTTTACAGTAAATTCGGGTTCGTGCAAAGCCGATCACTCAACATTTAAATCCTGCAGCCTGGCAAAGATTGATACAAATAACTTTAGTGCTGTGTACTGATGAATTTTCCTGAATTTTTCCATGTATGAAATGGTCAGTATATGCTCTCAAATATGTAATTTGTATTAAAGGGGTTATCCAGGGCTACAAAACAATGGCCACTTTTGTCTCCAGATTGGGTGGGGTTTGAAACTCAGTTCCATTGAAGTAAATGGAGCTTAATTTCAAACCATACCTGACCTGAAGACAAGAGTGGGGCAAAAGTGGCCATGATTTTGTAGCGCTGGATAACCCCTTTAATGTGCTTTGGGATTTCACTATTTTTCAATCTATTGAGGGCAAAGCCAATTCAATTATTATTTCTGCCTGTTGTATCAAGATTTTTTTCTCTTCTTGGACAGTGTATTACAGTGCACATTACTGGGAGTACTAAATCTGTTTTAAAGTATTGTGAGGTTGCTGCTGCCTGCCAGGCACAGCTCTATACACCCAGTAGCGTCTGTTTCTGGTATAACATTTCATCCCCTTTATATCAATGGAAAGAGCTGCAATTCCAGGTACAGAAACTGCTGAAAATATAGAGCCATGTCTGGTAAACAGTAAAGAGGATGCATTGCTGGCATAAGGGTAGTGACCTCTTCGATCAGCTGACTGGCCAGTGTTCCAGGATTCAGAATACCTCCAATTGTATATTGATGGCCTATCCTGAGGACAGGTCATGAAGTCCCAGAAAACACTTTTTGCTCCCCGCCCTGTGTCAGTGATAGAGTCAGCCTCCAAAGACTTACATTAGAAGTGGTCCTCTCCCAGCTCGTACTCAAAATTGGTACGGGTCCGAATACTTGGACCTGGACCAATCAAAGCTTTCAACGTGTATCTATGACATGTCAAATGTTTTTTCTTTTTTTTTTTTTAAAACAATGACCCTTAATCTTTATGCTAATTATGCAGTTTGGAACCTTGCATTATGAGTAGAGATGAGCGAACCTGGAGCATGCTCGAGTCGATCCTAACCCGAACTTTCGGCATTTGATTAGCGGTGGCTGCTGAAGTTGGATAAAGCCCTAAGGCTATGTGGGAAATCATGGATATAGTCATTGGCTGTATCCATGTTTTCCAGACAACCTTAGAGCTTTATCCAACTTCAGCAGCCCCAGCTAATCAAATGGCGATTGTTCGGGTTCGGATAGACTCAAACCCGAACTCGGTTCGCTCATCTCTAGTTATGAGCATAATTTGTTCCAGGACGTAAAGTCACTTGTATAGCAAGGCACTTATTCCGATAAGAGATAAATGGAATGCAGATGATTTGTTCCACAACCTCATGGTTCCCTAGCTGTTATTGGGGTGAAGGTGACTCACGTCATACTGAAATAGAGGGCCACTACACAGCTCCCAGTAAAGTGCTGTCCATGCTGTCTGACAGCTTACCCCCCCCCCCCAGCTGTCTTCTTCAGTACTGCTCTGAGTAGCGATCGAACGTATGTGCGGCCTCCTTCCCAGCTGATTGAAGACTAGCGTGGATTCATCTATCCCAGGACCTTGCAGTAACAAGGAGCACCGTTTCTGGGTTTATTTTGCATATGTCAGGACTGTATCTAGATGCAAACACACAGGGGTTGTTCGTACTATGAAAAATTGCTTGTTCACAGTTACAATTTTTAAAAATCTATAGTTCATCTTGCAAAATGCTTGTACATTACATTACTTGTAAACCAAGGTTTGACTGTATATGCCTTTTTTAAATGATTGAAGGTATATGTAAACACATTTCTATAGTGTAAAAAATACAATTCCTTTATTTGGTTGTATAGTATGACATAGTAGTTGGTCAACACTGACCTAAAAGGGGGATTTATAAATCTCAACTTTACATTTTCTAAGCTGATTATAGGGTTTAGGTTATTATCCTGTAGTGGTGTTCTGGAATGTTCCCTTTAGCAATATTCAAATGGAAGAGATATCTCTATGGTCTTGTCTGTACACCACTAAGGGTCAGAAATGTTTTCCTTTTTAAATCAGAATGAATAATGTATTTGTCTTTTTTTGGATCAGGAGGAAAAATGTTCTGAGATTAAAGAGAAACTAACAGCAGATTAGGAGACATTAACCTGCTGTTATGTTCCCATAGGGCTAGGAAGGGATGTAGGTAGTTTTCTTCTCAATCCTCAGTGCAATTTTTATGTAAAAATTTCTGTTTTATTAATATGTAATTTAGTCGGTTAGGAGCACTGGGGGCGATACTACATTGTGTGCTCTTTGGAAACATTACAGCAGGTTAGATTCTTCTAACCTGCTGTTAGTTTCCCTTTAAATGTTTCCCCTTCCTTTTACCCACATTCCCTCCTGTATAAACTTGATACAGCTATCTCTCATATTTTTTAACCATACAAATTTTACTATTATGTCTGATTACAAAATGAAGTGGAAAAAAAAGCTAAACATCACGACACAAGAAAAAGGGAAAACGCAATAAAGTAGTTTCTGAAAAAATTCTATCAATTTTATTTACTAATTTAAACCATTAAGGTAAAACTTTTTTTTTCAGTTGCAGGTTTAAAAATTATTTTCTTGAGCTTTTCATAAAGGCCAAACTTGCTGGAGATAAATATCACTTCCAAAATTAAATGACATTAAGAAAACAAAGAACATGGCGCTGTCCCTCTTGAGCTCCAGTTTTGAACATCCTCAGGATTCCTTGAACATCTTGGATCCATAACAAAGCCTAATCTGTCAGATACTTGATGTATCAAAGAAATTACTTATGCACATATTAACAATCACAATAACATTTATTCCACGTGAAAAATAGATAAAGCTTGCTGGAATCCACAGCAGATTTACTGCATGAAAAGTATACTGAAAGCCATCACCACACAGCATACCGCCACGTACGGACTTTTCCTTTCACCTATAAAATGAAATACAATGAAGAAAAATTAAAATAGAAAAAATTGCAATTATCACACTTTGTCTTATATAAAAGAAAATATTCAGCATATCATATTAGCCATAAAAATGATGGAGCCAATCCAGGATTAACATGTTTTTGGCATCTGAATTCACCTTGAAATAGATCTAAGTCAAGCATTTCACTCTTGCTAAAAACGGCTTGTCAATCATTGCGATAAACATTATGGTACATTTGCTTTAGCGTCTATTGAAATACTAAACAATCTGTGATAAATTTAGACATCGTCTGAGCACGGACTGTGTGTTAGCAGCACAACGGTCTGAAGCCGAATGTGTAGATTTATGGAAAAAGAAGAAATTCAGTTTATGTTTCATAGATCATGGCTGTCAAACCGGAGCCTTGGGTGTTGTGTGTGTGACCTTATGCTTCCTGGTTAGAGGCAAAAGGTGATGAGATTACATACAAAAACTAAGATTGTATACAAAGAATGTTTTCTAAAATAATGGAGAATTTTGACAAACACTAATATGTCCTCTGCCGAACAAAGCACCAGACGAAACACCACAATAAAGTAAAACATTGGTTTCTTTATACCAGCATCTAAAAACCCCAGAAGTTTTTTTTTTTTTATGCAAAATATGCAATATCTTTCATTTTTTAAAAAAGGTACTCCTTTTCTTTTTCTTTATAAAACATAGATTCAAACAAACACAAAATGTAATTGTAGCAGAGCTATAACCAAAAAGTTCTTGTGCTTCTTAAAAGGGTTTTCCTGGTAAAATTCACTGCTGACCTATCATCAGTTGTGACGTGATGCACGCTTTCTCTCAGCCTGAGGCTGAGAGAAAACGTGCATCACGTGAGCACGCGAAACGATCGTCGCCCGTTGGTCCACCTCCCAGTTGCCAGCTTGGAATAATGGAATAAAGTCTGTTTTTATTTGCAATTTAACCTGGTGAGTGCCACTAATTCCTCTACGTGATAAGTTTATTCAAGACTGTGTATTCGAGTTGAGCACCACCAAGGTATTGCATTACAAAAGCCTACTCCGGCTAGTCACACTATTACTGCTGCCTGAAAGCCACAGCCGGTAGTGCCGAGACTGCTCTTATTGTATGCAAAACATGAATACAGCCTATGGCCTTGTTCACACACTGTATGGTTTAGTTAAACAACGGGCGTTGCTGCAGCTTTGCAACAACGGTCGTTGTTAATCAACAGTGCTTGATTACATTAAAGTGTATAGAAAGTATATAGAACACCGGCCGTGGTTTATACACTCTCTATACATTGCAGCCACACAAAAAAATCAACATCTTTATTTTTTGCTCCCGCTATTCAGTGAACCGCACAAAATAGACTGTGCACACAATGTAAAGCACAGCTTCTGGCTGTACTTAACATTGTGTGCTATGGCTAATTGGAGTGCGGGCACACCCGAATGTAAATGCATTTCAATTAAAATGAAGTGATGTTCACCCGGCCAATCGAACACAGACAGTGGCCGTTGTTTGGCACAGCTGAGTCAAACAACAGCCGCTGTTTTGCCATGTGTGAACATGGCCTATGGCTGTATCCATGTTTTCCAAGACTCTCTAGGGCTATATCCAACTTCTTCTTTATTACATAATAATTGACCAAACTCACAAACTGTTACCATGTGAGATAGGTTACGCCACTCTTTCTCCCCTCTGAAATTTTTTGCATGGCCACACTAGAGAATAGAGACTACTTTTTTTTTTTTATAGGGGAGTTGTTTAAAACATTTGTTGGCTGAAGAAACATTCAGCTGTCAGGTATTTAATGTGTAGGGCTACCCTGACTTTCAATACACTTGATTATGCTGTGTCGAATTTCTGACATGAAAAAAATTATTTAAAAAATTGAGCCTCTATTTGACCATATTAAAAAATGAAGACAACTTACCAATTCTTGCACATTTCCAAAAAATGCCAAGTACTCTGCAAGAAAAAAAAAACAAGTTTACTTAAAGTTACTGAAAATGTTTCATAGGTTTTACAGCCACTTACCATTCTATTCTTTACCCTGAATGAGTTTAAAGTGTCTCTGCCCCTCACAAAAACATATGCTTGAGACATTTCAAAAGTTTTGATCGGTTGGAGTCTTGGTGTTCAGTCCTCCATAAATCGTTAGACAGAGCCTAAAGAAGCACTTCAATCACTGGCTGGCTGGCATCTCTGCAGAAGATGGACTCTATAGACTTCCAATGGAGACGCCTCCTGCCGTGAGATGGAAAAGGCAGCAAGCTGGGGAGTGAAGCACTTGTCCTGGCTCTGAACAAACAGACCCCAACTAATGAAAACATTTGACATCTTTTAGACAAGTTTTTGGAAGTGACAGTGCCCATTTAATGCATTCATGTGTCAATATTTAGTCAGTAATAGTGTCTTGAAATGTAAGGTTAGGAAAATGTTGCAACTAAATGGGTTCCTAGTAATAGGCCAGAGATGACCAGGAGAATCAATTTAATGGGAACCAATCACTACAAAAATGTGGATCTATGTATATGGTATACAGCCCGCAGCACTGGTTCTAGCCATATAAGTTATCGCTATGAACGTCAGCTAACAGCTCACAGCTGGCAGGAAACCTCTCCGTTAATCAAACCTTACTGGGACCGTTGGCACATAGGAGCCAGCAGTATCACAGAGGGGTTGTCCCCGAGAACCAAGGCTTCCAGGGAGGCCTGATAACCAAAGCTTAGCGGTGACTAGTTAGCAGGCCGAGGACCGCCCACATGCCTACATAGGTAGGATTTACACACAACACAGGACATTTAAAAGTGCGTTTTTGGGCCATGTAAGTAACGCTCATAGTGATTACTTATATGGCTTGAAACACTACTGGGGACTGTCTGCTAAGGTATTCATAGATGCAGTCACGTTTTTCTAGTGATTGGTGATGAAATGCATTATTTGTAATGAAACATTAAAGGGAACCAAACACTTTCTAGCGATACAAATACTATACATATACAAACCTAAGTATAAGAGCACATGAGGGTTTTAGAAGTGGGAAATATACTATACTATAACTAGAATTGGCCACAGAAAACAAAGACTCCTCATCTAGAAAACATTATTTAATGAAATATGTGCCATATATAGAATGCACTGCATTACAGAGTCAATGTTACCTACCCAGTTTTATTCTTATCAAGAAGATTGGGAACCATGGCTCGGAGATACGCACATGTGCATATTAGCAGGAGAATCACAGTCAACAGGCTTTGAAAGTTAAAAATGGCAGACTGAGAAGAAAAAACAAAGCGTTAAAATTACTCCAATAGTGAACAACAGAAAATTTTCCATATACCCAACTATGGGAATAAATGTCTGAATACTACACAACTACACATCCATTTAAAGCGAATGTACCAGCGACCTTCTATTAATATGGTACATTTACTTTAACAACATAGATGTGTCTATGGTACCTAAACAGTTAACTCTCTTGACAATAAAACAACGCCAGGTAATACACTGAAATGCAGTATTGTAATGCTATGAATTATGGGAGTGATCAAAAGGGTTGCCATATATTTACTGCTGGGGATGTAGAAATAAAAAGAATCGCTACTTTGTTAAAAAAAATACAAAAATGCATAGACTTGAAGTTTTAATGGAAGAGAAATATAGCATGCTGCACAAATTCTGACCCAAGACTTCCAACCGCGGGAAGCCATTGTTTTATGAATGAGCATATACTGTGAAATGTAATCTCCATGCACACAGCCGACAGTATGATAGCAAACATAATGCTGGTGCCCTTGGTTCGAGGTTTAATTTAGAAATATTGGCTGATAGGACTCCCAGTGGAACAGCTGGAGCTCATTTCTGCATCAACCCCTCAGAAGGATATTGTATACCTGCTACGGTCCAAGCTGTATGGATTACTATGAAAATGTAAACAAGTTTTAGTAGAAAATGGCGACCACATGAGATCCTAAATGGCACAGCACAAATAAAACACTGGACGTCCTCTTGTGAAGAGCTCCTGAGGTCAAAGAGATAGAAATACAAGATGAGGCACGTTCATCCATCTGCAGGCTGTGTGCCATTGTGCTTCACTAAGAATACCTTGCGATTCCTGGTTAGCATGAAAAACTCAAGGGGACGAGGATCGCTTTCATTCTGACTTTGTTTGACCTCACATATACCGCACTGGAAGCCTGAAATTGAATTTAACCATTTGATATGCTTTAAGGACAAAACATTAGCCTTGCCTCAGGCACCAGTTGGAGAGCTGTCAAGGCAATGGATACCAGAGGGTGGCTATCAGAACCATCTCTCCTGGGTCTAACCTTGTGTCTTATCTGATCAAGAAGAAATAGGCTTCTGGCTTCCATCTTCATGTCCTATTGTATCTTTCAACACTATCAAGCACTGGAATGTGCGTACTGTGGAGGCCATCAATGAATAGCCATCTGCATATTTAATCCAAGTATTAACAGGACAGGGAAGGAAACCTCTGGATGTCACAAAAAAATAACCGGCTGGACAGATGTCTGGTCTCCAGTAGTCACAGGAAATCATAAAAATAGATTCTAAAGCCTATCACAACACCCTTTGTACCTAAGTAAATTGAAAATCAGGTTATAAATGTTAGGTGCAGGTTTGACCTCTGGGTCAGAGAACAAGACAAACATGCAACATCCCTCTCTATAGAGATGATTGGATTCTCCCAAAATAGTCGGGTTTCCACCTTTATATGGTTCTCTAGTTTCCAGTTTGTAATCTCAAATACATTTATAAAGTTCTACAACTTTCTAATATACTTTATCTTTCACTTTACCATTTGCAAGGTACTTGTTTGCCGGCAGTGAATAGGGACCAAGTCCCGCTCTTACCTGAGAAGGGTATGCAGTTGTACCTAGCCCAAGCAATACTTTGTGAGCTAACTACATCAGCAGCAGCTGCAATCTCTGACTTCTCTGATACAAAAGAATATCAGTCTAGAAGGTTGGCTGTGGAGTCCGGAGAGGGTACAGTGATAGCTCCCTTGTGTATGGTAGAGGAACAGTCTGAAATGGGCCATATATTAATTGGGAGGCAGACAGCAATATATAGGGTTAAATTATTCTGTATATCAAGTTTCCTTTTTCTTTTTGTGTTATGTCAGCATGAAGGATCGAGGAATACTGAGTAAGGGAGACATCTGATTAAGCAATAAACAGCAGTCTTTTGTACTTTCTCTAGTCCTTTTTTGGAGATTAATTGCCCTTTATCTAGTTCCCATGTCCTGACCAGACACCCAATAAAAAAACTCTGAATGAATTACACTTTCACTCAAACTAATTAAAAAAAAATGAATTTAAACATGTCTGTAATAAACATGTATCTATCCTAAGATAATAAGACAGGAAATACTAAAAAAGGCATACATAAGATAATAAGACCGGAAATACTAAAAAAGGCATACTAGATGGACCAGGTGGTGTTTTCATGCCAACAATCTATGAAGATTTCTATAAAATGTTATGTCCCATCTGTCGAGACTTCTACTGGATCAGCTTGGCATTGCTGCATCTCTATCTGAGGTTACAGCCAGGCCACTGATCTCAGCTGAGAGAAATGGTCGGGAACCTTGGCAACTGCTGCCAACAGTGCTGTGAGAGAAAAGGGCCATACTTTCCCTATTACCTAACAATAGTTTAGGTGATGGGAATACTCCCAAGTTTTATAAGCAGGCAGTATTTATGCAGAGATGTCTTGATTTTGCCAGACATTATAAATCAGAGAGTGCTGTGTTTTAGGACCATATTACATGGCCCGATGCCTAGCGTAAGCGAGCTTACGGAGCCTATTACATGGCTTGATATTCGTACAGCCCTTGCCTATGCACGCTCCCCAATGTTCTCCTTGCTTCTGGCAGCAACCGCCGCTGGAACACAGTCTCTGAAATGGAAGGCCACGGCGCTGTCCCGTTTTGGCCAGTGATTGGCTGAGTGGCCCGCCACGTCAGAGTTTCAGTGGTGGCTGCGGACAGTGGGCAGAAGAAAGGAGAATGTCGGGGAGCACGGACAGGTATACACTTTTTTCATCAGTCATCAGCTATGATTTTGCATCAGGTTAGAAAACAACGATCAGGCCATGACTGATTATTGTCTTTACTAAACAAAGTGATAAACTGCCAAATCTGTCTGATTGGGCAGATTGTCGCTCAGTTTAATCAGACCTTTACACTTAACCCAATGTAATTTAGAGCAAGTCTATTTGTAGATCTTTGATTCCGCTATATTGGAACTGCACTGAGGCACCCCCACAGCGGAATGGGTGAACAGATGTGACCAGTTGGCTAGAATGGAGAAATTGCGTAGGTGGCAGCTGGGCACACGGCATAAGTACCTGAAAACATGGAATCCATGGTTGCTCTTCCGAAAGCGTCTCTGAGTTCACTAGGATTGCCTGCCCAACTGTTACTCAACCCCTGTACTAGACCTACAGTATGTGAGGATTCACATGACGTAAGTAGACCAGAGGGCCCATTAGGAGTTCTACCACCATACTGGTCACGTGATGCGAGCTATTCCCTGTAAAGGTTACTGGATTGTGGCTCAGTGTACACTGTTTTAGTTCTATTACCCACCCCCTTTCCCTACCTACTCCCCTCTCTCAACCCCCACCGCCAATTACCTTCCCCTCCATCCATCAGAGCCAATTACTATTACAGGATGACACTGATTATACAGATTTCTCATTGTTTGTAATGTTGATATTTTCTGTTTTGTATTTGTGTCTCTTGTGTGCAAACTTTTCTGTACAGGATGGTTGTACCCTGTATCAATATGTTAAAATAATAAAAATTTGATTTAAAAAAAAAAAGTCTTTTTGTAGATCAACTGATCCAGGGAAAGACTAAGAGTTAATAACCAGTTCAAAAAGGCAGCAGTACACTAACCACACAATTAACACCACAAATGTGGCTAATGGGCCACAGATTAATATTTCTGGTGGGAGTGCCTCTTCAAATGGCTCAAATGTGGTCTACTAGTAATTTGGTCAGAACTGGGTGTTTAATTAATTTCCAAGAGAGTTAAGGATATAGCATAACACAGCAAATGCTCGTTCAGTCTCGTTAAAATTGGTGAGTAACAAGATTTTTTTGTACAGTTTATGCCCCAAACTGGAGTAATGTGTCCAATACATGTGGTCCTAGGTTTCCCAACAACTCATTAAAACACAATAATGATGTTTATCTGACATCACAAATGGTCGAGACATGAGACACGACAAGAGACTAAGTTAAAGTCTTTGATGTTTCTTTGGACATTGAAAAATCTATTATTTTAAAGGGGTTGTCCCATCAGTGACATTTCCTCTACAGCAGCTGTAATAACAGCTAAACACAGGGGGTTCGTGTAATGACCCCACCATGACCAATTGAACTCTGGTGTGGGTTTTACTGCAAGAGGGGATTGTCCCCTTTAAATTGTTGTGGTAATTTTAATGATGATCTATTCTGCATATTGCGTAACAAATAAATGTATTCTTAAAAATGTTAAGGGAATTTAAACTATACAAAAACTATACACAACAAAGGATGAGCAGAAACAACAAGAAAAAAAAGGGAATTTTTTTTTCCTGTAAATCCCAAAAGACACTGCACAACAGATGTGTACACTTGCATTGTAAAAGCTGTCATCACAACCACTAAAGTTGGTGAAAGACTGTATAAGAAATTCAATTCATGGTATCT